>NC_065549.1:2598925-2912517 GCF_022605725.1 Anthonomus grandis grandis
AGATTTTGAAAAACGCTGAAATAGGTGTCCAATAAAATTGTCCAAAGAATACGTGTACAAATTTTTAAAATTGTATCTGATCAATTTTTTGAGTTATGCACATTTTGTGGAATTTTTAGAATAAAATTTTATTTTTTATTATAAAAATATATTTTTTTCAAAATCTTGTACAAATTTTGAAAAACGCTGAAATAGATGTCTAATGAAATTGTCCAAAGAATATGTGTACAAATTTTTAAAACTATATCTTGTCAATTTTTTGAGTTATGCACATTTTGTGGAATTTTTAGAATAAAATTTTATTTTTTTTTATAAAAATATTTTTTTTTCAAAATCTTGTACAAATTTTGAAAAATGCTGAAATAGGTGTCCAATGAAATTGTCCAAAGAATATGTGTACAAATTTTAAAAATTGTATCTGATCAATTTTTTTAGTTATGCACATTTTGTGAAATTTTTAGAATAAAATTTTATTTTTTTTTATAAAAATATTTTTTTTTCAAAATCTTGTACAAATTTTGAAAAATGCTGAAATAGGTGTCCAATGAAATTGTCCAAAGAATATGTGTACAAATTTTCAAAACTATATCTGATCAATTTTTTGAGTTATGCACATTTTGTGGAATTTTTAGAATAAAATTTTATTTTTTTTTATAAAAATATTTTTTTTTCAAAATCTTGTACAAATTTTGAAAAACGCTGAAATAGGTGTCCAATGAAATTGTCCAAAGAATACGTGTACAAATTTTTAAAAGTGTATCTGATCAATTTTTTGAGTTATGCACATTTTGTGGAATTTTTAGAATAAAATTTTATTTTTTTTTATAAAAATATTTTTTTTTCAAAATCTTGTACAAATTTTGAAAAATGCTGAAATAGGTGTCCAATGAAATTGTCCAAAGAATATGTGTACAAATTTTAAAAATTGTATCTGATCAATTTTTTTAGTTATGCACATTTTGTGAAATTTTTAGAATAAATTTTTTTTTTTTTTTTAAATATATTTTTTTTAAAATCTTGTACAAATTTTGAAAAACGCTGAAATAGGTGTCCAATGAAATTGTCCAAAGAATATGTGTACAAATTTTAAAAATTGTATCTGATCAATTTTTTGAGTTATGGACATTTTGTCGAATTTTTAGAATAAAATTTTATTTTTTTTTAATAAAAATATTTTTTTTTCAAAATCTTGTACAAATTTCGAAAAATGCTGAAATAGGTGTCCAATGAAATTGTCCAGAGAATATGTGTACAAATTTTAAAAACTGTATCTGATCAATTTTTTGAGTTATGCACATTTTGTCGAATTTTTAGATAGATAGTTATTTTATGATTTTTAGCGGTTTAATATGAGAATCTCTAACTTCTCCCCAGCTGGTTTATTTTTTATTTATTCATTATTATTATTATTATTTATTTTATTTTTTGTTTATTTATTTGTTAGTCAAAACCGTAAAATACATATACTGTATATGGCGTGCGTCGTAGTACAATAAAACCAATCTAAGACTAAACTATAAAAAAAAACTAAGAATTATTAATTTATCTCAACACCCTCTACATCTGCCAAAAAACGCTTAAACACGCATCCAATGAATAAATAAATTCCCAGTTTGTCTTTTCAAATGTGGGAACCATAAAAACCCTCATCCATAGCAGAGCAGTCACAATATGCAGCAACCAAGTTAACCTTAATAAGGAAATAGAAAACCCCACTAAAGACCTTCAGCAGAACTTGTATCCATAGCAAAATAATAAAGACAACTATTAGGAAAGTTCTTAGGGAGGTTCTAAGAGATCTTACGGAGAATTTCCAGAAAATTCAACCGTCACTTCGAAGACGACAACTATAAGAGGTTTAGTATCGACTACAAATCCAGAATGTCTACTGGACACGAAGAACTTCGTGCACCGAATCCCTTGTGAATATATAGATCCACTGGAAGTGAGGACAAAAGAACATCGAAAGTGGATATTTCCAAATGTTTGGTCCACAAAATATATTGGTCAAAAGCAAAGACTTTGTACAAGGAGTGATATAAATAGAAAGGAGGAGACCTTTACTGTCAGTAGGACCCTATAAGATCCAATGCGCAAGCATCACATGAAATGTAAAAAAATTAATTTCCAGCAAACCTCTTCTTAAAATATTAGAAATTTGTGGCCATAAGGGCCACTTAAATAAACAACAAATATATAAAAATCCATTAAAACAACAATAACAAATAAATTAAATTACTTTAATTTATTTTAGGTGTAGCTCATGTCCCTCCGACGACATGACCCAAGACGAAAACACCATCGAGGACGACGAGGACATCGATTACGGAGAAGGCGACGACGAAGACGACGAATTCACCGATCAATAAACAAAAAAAAAAATTGCACACACAAAAAATCGATTCTCAAATGTTTAAATTCAACCCGGTATGTTAAAAACATACCGCGGTGCGTTCGGTCAGTATTGAACAAACGCCATAAAATCGCTTTATTATATTTTTATGAATTTACAAACGCATTTATTAGTTTAGGAGTAGTAGGTCAGGCCTAATATTTATAACGAAAAAAAATTATATATATATAGTGACTTAAGGATACATATATGAACGGTTGTAAATATAGAGTGTAAATTTTTTGTACAGTTTACAAAAGTGATTTAATTCAACTCGGAAAATTTGCATTTTTTAATGCGGACAAGAAAATTGTATTGATTGGTTAGATCTCGGATGCAGTCAAACGAATGATATTAAACTTTGTTGGGACAATATTAGGAGTTTTATTGAAAATCACGTTCTGGGAATATTCCAGCAAATTATTTAGTAAAATATTCCAGTAATTATAACTGCAGTGTTTTTTCCTTGGAATATTGAATAATATAAAAACATGCGTCAATTATTTTCAAGTATAGATTTTCACGAAATAATTAGAATATTCTTAGGGTGTCAGGGCCTAAGAAAACACAATAGAGGTATTTAATGAATATGACTGAACAAGTTGAAGCAAATGTACCTCAGATTTCCAGGCATTGAAATTACTCAATTCCTATGGGTCTTTCACCAATCTATCAAAATATGACAGTTCTTAAAGGAGCTTTGGACAAACTTTTAATGTTCTAAGGGGATGTCATATCTTAAGAGCCACTATTTAACATTTTTTACCTTAATATAAAGAAGTTTCTGAGGGTCGAAACGTATTCTTGGTTAAAAACTCGAACTCCTGAGTCAGGGTAATTTTCTTATTAATTTTTTTTGCTATTCCTAAAAATATATCAAGAAATAATTGGAATATCTTAAAGGGACGTTAGTCAAAGAAACATAATTTTTTTCTGAATAATTTCATCTACAAACGATTTGTGTACTGTTAGAACTCTTCGAGTTAGAGTCAATTTTGTCAACCAAGGATTGAAAGGTAACAAATTTGAGCATTGAGATTTTTTTTCTCTTAGCAGACATTTTTGAGCATAACTTAAGATCCTCTGAATATATTTTCATACTTTTTTTAGAATAATATAAAGGATTAATTAGGGACAGATTTAAGGATAAAACGTGATTTAAGATTCCAAATTAGGGTAGTTAGGGCAGTTTTGGTTGAGGCATTTTTTTCACTATTCTGCTGAATATATCAAGAAATAATTGGAATATTAGTGAAAAAAAGAGTGTTCCTTCCTTAACAATTTTATATATAAATGATTCCAGTAGCTCAAAAACTTCTTGAGATAAAGCTAATGTTGTCAAGTAAGGTACGAAAGGCACCAAATTTGAGGTTATTGAAATGCACATTGCGACATCATGGGTTTAATGTATTAGTGAACATTTTTGGTCATAACTTGAGAGTCGCTGAATATATTCTCATAATTTTTTTACACTTATATAGAGAAGTTCCTGAGGATGAATTTAAGAGTGGAAACGTGATTTTAGACTAAAAATTTCAGTAGTTAAGGCAGTATTGGTTGAGGCATTTTCATAGGTAAATTTTTGCTATTTTTGCCAATAACTCAAGAAATAATTGAAATATCTTTAAACGAATATTAGCCAAAGAAAGGGCGTTTCTTCCTGGACAATTTCATAAATGAACGATTCTTGTACCTCAAACACTTTTTGAGTTAAAGGTAATTTTGTGAACCAAGGTACAAAAGACACCAAATTTGAGGTTGTTGAAATGCATTTTGCGATAACATCGTGATTTTTATTAATTGTCGGACAGTTTTGGGTATAACTGGGAAGCTACTTAATATATTTTCATAGTTTTTTCACACTAATATTGAGCAGTTATTGAGGATGTATTTGAACTTAAAAACGAAATTTTGAAATACAAATTGGGGTAGTTAGGGCAGTTTTGGTTGGGGCATTTTATTTCACAACCAATTTTGTACTATTCTTGCAAATATGTCAAGAAATAATTGGAATATTCTTAAACGGATATTAATGACTAAAAGAGTGTTCCTTCCTTAACAATTTCATATATAAACGATTCCAGTAGCTCAAAAACTTCTTGAGATAAAGCTAATGTTGTCAAGTAAGGTACGAAAGGCACCAAATTTGAGGTTATTGAAATGCACATTGCGAAATCATGGTTTTTATGTATTAGTGAACCTTTTTGGGCATAACATGAGAGTCGCTGAATATATTCTTATAATTTTTTTACACTTATATAGAGAAGTTCCTGAGGATGAATTTAAGGGTGGAAACCTGATTTTAGACTAAAAATTTCAGTAGTTAAGGCAGTTTTGGTTGAGGCATTTTCATAGGTAAATTTTTGCTATTTTTGTCAATAACTCAAGAAATAACTGGAATATTTTTAAACGAACATTAGTCAAAGAAAGGGTGTTTCTTCCTGGACAATTTCATATATAAACGATTCTTGTACCTCAAACACTTTTTGAGTTAGAGGTAATTTTGTCAAGCAAGGTACAAAAGACACCAAATTTGAGGTTATTTAAATGCACTTTGCGACAACATCGTGACTTTTATTAATTATCGGACAATTTTGGGTATAGCTGGGAAGCTACTTAATATATTTTCATAGTTTTTTCATACTAATATTGAGCAGTTATTGAGGATGTATTTGAACTTAAAAACGAAATTTTGAAATACAAATTGGGGTAGTTAGGGCAGTTTTGGTTGGGGCGTTTTATTTCACAACCAATTTTGTACTATTCTTGCAAATATCTCAAGAAATAATTTAAATATTCTTAAACGGATATTAATGAAAAAAAGAGTGTTCCTTCCTTAACAATTTCATATATAAACGATTTCAGTAGATTAAACACACCTTGAGATAGAGGTAATATTGTCAAGCAATGTACGAAAGGCACCAAATTTGAGGTTATTGAAATGCACAGTGCGACATCATGGTTTTTATGTATTAATGAACATTTTTGGGCATAACTTGAGTCGCTGAATATATTCTCATAATTCTTTTACACTTATATAGAGAAGTTCCTGAGGATGAATTTAAGGGTGAAAACGTGATTTTAGAGTAAAAATTTCGGTAGTTAGGGCAATTTTGGTTGAGTCATTTTCATCGGTAAATTTTGGCTATTTTTGTCAATAACTCAAGAAATAACTGGAATATTTTTAAACGAATGTCAGTCAAAGAAAAGGTGTTTCTTACTCAACAATTTCATATATAAACGATTCTTGTACCTCAAACACTTTTTGAGTTAGAGGTAATTTTGTCAAGCAACATCCAAAGAGCACCAATTTTGACGTTTTTAAAACGCAAATTGCTACATCAGGACTTTCATGTATTAGCGGACATTTTTGGCCATAACTTAAGATCCACTGAACATATTTTCATATTTTTTTTTGAATAATATAGAGAATTTATTAAGGACAAATTTGAGAGTAAAATCGTGGTTTTGTTTTAAAAATTGAGATAGTTAAGGCAATTTTGCTTGAGGCATTTTTTCACAGGTAAATTTTCACCATTCCTGGGAATATATCTAGCAATAATTGAAATATTCTTAAATGAATATTAGTCAAAGAAAGGGTGTTCCTTCCTGAACAATTTCATAAATGAACGATTCTTGTACCTCAAACACTTTTTGAGTTAGAGGTAATTTTGTCAACCTAGGTACAAAAGACACCAAATTTGAGGTAATTTAAATGCACTTTGCGACAACATCGTGACTTTTATTAATTATGGGACAATTTTGGGTATACCTCTTCATATATTTTCATAGTTTTTTCACACTAATATTGAGCAGTTATTGAGGATGTATTTGAAGTTAAGAACGAAATTTTGAAATACAAATTGGGGTAGTTAGGGCAGTTTTGGTTGAGGCATTTTTATTCACAAGCAATTTTGCACTATTCTTGCAAATATCTCAAGGAATAATTGGAATATTCTTAAACGGATATTAATGAAAAAAGAGTGTTCCTTCCTTAACAATTTCATATATAAATGATTCCAGTAGCTCAAAAACTTCTTGAGATAAAGCTAATGTTGTCAAGCAAGGTACGAAAGGCACCAAATTTGAGGTTATTGAAATGCACATTGCGAAATCATGGTTTTTATGTATTAGTGAACCTTTTTGGGCATAACTTGAGAGTCGCTGAATATATTCTTATCATTTTTTTACACTTATATAGAAGAGTTTCTGAGGATGAATTAAAGGGTAAAAATTTGATTTTAGGCTAAAAATTTCGGTAGTTAGGGCATTTTTAGTTGAGGCATTTTCATCGGTAAATTTTGGCTATTTTTGTCAATAACTCAAGAAATAACTGGAATATTTTTAAACAAATGTCAGTCAAAGAAAAGGTGTTTCTTACTCAACAATTTCATATATAAACGATTCTTGTACCTTAAACACTTTTTGAGTTAGAGGTGATTTTGTCAAGCAAGGTCCAAAGGGCACCAAATTTGACGTTTTTAAAACGCAAATTGCGACATCAAGACTTTCATATATTAGCGGACATTTTTGGCCATAACTTAAAATCCACTGAACATATTTTCATATTTTTTTTAGAATAATATAGAGAATTTATTAAGGACAAATTTGACAGTAAAATCGTGGTTTTAAATTAAAAATTGAGGTAGTTAAGGCAATTTTGCTTCAGACATTTTTTCACAGGTGAATTTTCACCATTCCTGGGAATATATCTAGCACTAATTGAAATATTCTTAAACAGACATTAGTTAGAAGAAGTGTATGTCTTTTTCAATAATTTGATATATGAACGTTTCTCGTACCTCAAAAACTTTTTGAATTAGAGGCATTTTGGTCAACCAAAGTCTAAAAAACATGACCGTGAGTTAGTTATTCAATAAAATCCACACAAAAGAAAACAATAATAACTTTATTAGTATAAACTATTGATAAACGACACTAAAAACTACATCAGGCTGAAGCCGACGCGGGTTTTGAGGCCTCCGAGGTGTCTTTTACGTCCTGGGAACCCCCGATGCTCTCCTCAAACTCCGCCGGGTCGATCAGTTTTTTCTTACCAAAGGGCGGGGGGCCCAATAGTTTCTCCACATCGTCATAGTTAAGAGTTTCTTTTTTTAGTAAGGATTCCGCAAGCTAGAGAAAAAGTGGGCAAATAGTAACGAATTTATTGTAAACATTTAACAGGAATTATGCAAGAAAAATAATATAACAGCGCATTCACCAGAAAACTGTGTTAATATTTAGCAGTTAATAAAAATTCGCTGATTTGTATCAAGTACGTAAGAGATGATGCTTTAAACCACCAAAAAAAAAATGATACTTTCTCACCAGTTCTAAGTGTTTTCTGTGCTTCTTCAGGACTTCCTCGGTACGTTTATACGCTTGTCCTACTAATCTGCGTGACTCGATGTCGATCAGGTTAGCTAATTTTTTACTATAAGGTTTCTTTCCTAAAAAAAATCGGTTGAATGGTTTGAAATATTGGACATAACATGGAATTCAAGCATTATTTGTGCTAGTTTTAAGTCTTCTAACGCTTTAACTTAGTGCTTAGAAGCATATTTAAAAAAAAAAAATGTTTTTTAAGTTTATTATTAATGAAATGGCTTAGGGGTTAAAACTGAAAATTTTGAATTTTCGTGTACCCTAGGACCTACTCCCTAGGCATGGGAACTATTACAATTGACCTCTCGATTTAACAATTTTAAGTCAAACATTCTTTTATTTTAAATTCAACGTTGCTCATTATTAATTTTTTTTTGGTCCTTATACGTCACTCTCAAGCGGAGTGTTTTCAGAGGCTTGGAAAGTGTCAACAATAATACCTGTACCAAAAGTAGAAAATACTGTGATTCAACGATATTTTCGTGATATACCCATCAGGTTTTCGTGAGCGTCACTCATGTGAATCTGCTGTAATTAATATAATTATGCGATACCTTTTTGAAAGGGCAATTTTGTTCTGGCTGTGTTTCTCGATTTTAAGAGAGCATTTGAGACTGTAAATAGAGCTAATCTGTTAAAAACATTGTAAAAGATGGGTATTAAACATAAAGTTTTAATGTGGTTTAAATCTTACTTACAAAACAGGTCGCTAAAAAATAAATTTAAAAACAGCGTGTCAGAGTTACTAACAAACGAATATGGAGTACCTCAGGGAACTGTTTTAGGTAATGATATCGTTAATGTTATAAGTGACTGTAATATAAAGCTTCTTGCTGACGACATTATGATTTATTTAATCGGGAGGGATCTAAATGAAATGCAAATAATTCTTAATAATGATTTAAATAATTTATTTAAATGGCTTTGCAGTAATAGTCTTTGTCTTAACAGATCAAAATCTATATTTTGTTTATTTGGGAAAAAGAGCAAATTAATGTGGAAGATAATTTAAATTTTTAGGCACATGCTGATTACATAACTAGAAAATTTTCCAAAAAAAAAATAGTTTCACTATTATGATATAATAGGATTGCAGCTTGAATTTTTCTCAACAATTTTTTACAATATACCAAAGTTTAAAATTGAACAGTTGCAACTTGTACAGAACAGAGCAATGAGAACCCCGTATTTGATATATTTATATGGCACTCTTGCTGACTAAATATGTCGTTGAATAAGGTTTATCAACGTTATTATTAATATTATATGTATTCTTATTTTTATTAATTTTTAGGGAATTTTTTTGGTTTTATATATAGCTATTTATGCTAAATAAAGATTATTATTATTATAAGATTTTAGCTAAAAATGATTATTAAATTAATATTTATAAGCGTTTCTTACCTAATTCTTTAGTATCTTCCTCAGGAAAACTGATGAGTCCGATCGATTCGTTCATGCCATACTCTTTTACGTTCGCGTATGCCATTTTGGTCACTTTCTCCAAGTCGTTTTGGGCTCCGGTGGTTATCCTATTGAAGACTATCGATTCGGCCACCCTGCCTCCTAATGTCATACACATTCGATCAAAAAGCTAGAAAATATTATATATGATATTAATATACATCTAGATAACCTGTATGTGCATTAGGGGGTGGAGCGAATTTTCGATTTCTGGAATTTTAATTACCCTGTATGCTTAATAGGTGCCTATTGTAGTAAGCCAAAAAAAACTTAACGTCAGAAAACAACTTCTTCGGCTGCCGAAAGTGCCTTAAAATTTCGGAAATTATGATGTTTTTTATTAATTTAGCGAATTTTTTATTTCTTAAAATTTAACCACCCTGTATATTTAAAAGGTGCCTATTGTACTCTCAAGTGAGCCAAAAAAAAACTAAACGTCCAAAAACAATATCTTTGGCTGCCGAAACCTCCTCAAAATTTCGATAATTAAAGATAGAATGAATCCGACCAACCTAGGAAAGATACAGCCAGATGCAAAATATCAGAGCAAAAGATTTGCGGGAGCCATTGGTAAGACCCTTGAATCGTGTGAAAATTTACCAGTCGTACAGTTTGAGAAAATTGAAACAATTTTACCATTAGTTGATCTAGAAACCGTAAGTACCGATGCAAAGTATTTATATGAGATGTGTCAAGGAATCACTACTGGAGTTTTAAAAGACGATTGGGCTCTAAAAGCGCCAGGGAAAATGTCACACTCTAGATGGCTTACCACAGCCAATAGAGTCCTAAGGTTATACGTTGCTACCAATGAGCCCTCTCAAAACCTTAAAATGTTAACAGAGTTTATAGTAAAAGTGTATGCCGTATGCTGGTTTCAAATTAAATGCCATTGGTCTTGTAAGGATGGTGCTAGGCACTTGTTTAGCATTATAAATAAATCTCGTTACCTCCCTGAAGAAATAAAAAAAGGTATTGATCCCGTAATTGAGAGAAATGGATTTTTTTCGCACCCAGAAAATATTTTATTAGCCATGTTAGGAGATGATAGAAAATATATTCGAGAGTTAGCTTTAAGAAGGATTTTAAAATACAGATCAACCGCAAAAACCGAGGATGTTAGAATATTTCGCGTGAATAAAACTAGAAATGAGGTGGATGAGGTATGAGCGGGAGAAACCTTGGACAATGCAGTTCAAAAATACTTTAAATCCAGATGTTGCTTTCTCAAAAGTAACCATGTCGATGAAAAATTCTAAATTTAGTGAGACCCAAGATCCGTTATACAAAACTGCCAGAGTGGTCACCGAGGCAAAGAAAAAAGATATGTTGTCCCTTTTACCATTTCTTCCACCCAATACCCATGCACATTTTAAAAACCTACGAACAGAGAAACAAACTGGTTTGAATGAGCAAAATATTGCAGAATCAGATGATGATGAACCTATATATTATATTCAATGAAGTCTGATTAAACTTTCAGTGATATTTTTATATGCTGGCTAAAAAGTAATAATACATTTGATTTTTCATTGTGTTTTTTATTTCATTTGTCTTTTGTCAGAAACATTTCAGAGCCAAAGTGGATCAAGTCCAATAATTTCTAATTAAAAGTGTATTATCACCTTTCATTCCTAATTTTGAATTTTCAAACCATGATGAATATTTAAGTTAGTCTTCATAACACAATTCTAAAAAGAAAAATCTCATTTAACTCTCTCTGAGGAGTCACTTGTGTAATATAACTTTAACTCAATTTATCTCAAAACACTTTAGCTCTGAACGCCTCAATTAATCGATCCTTTAGGCATTTTCCTAGAATCTTAGCAAATGAATGAATAATTTTAATATTAATTAAAAGTAGCCTCCTTAGTAATTAGCGTAGATGAAGTTCGCAAGTTTAGGACCAAGAAGTCCTTTATAGGCAATAAAAATGGACAAAAATAATTAATAAATAAAATAGAATAGTTTATTTGTAAATATATATGTATATCGTAGAAGTGATATGTTAGTGATGCGAAATATTAAAAAAAAGAAAAAAAAAGTTATTGTCTATTATGTGTGATTTATGTTATGTTTGTTCAAAGTAGTGTCCATCTACATATATTGTTCTATTGCCATTAGTATATATGCAATCGACAAAAAAAGCTTCTTCACAGTAATAGTTTTCAATTTTGTATTCTATTTTATTTTTTTATTATTTTTGTCCATTTTTATTGCCTATAAATTAAGTAAAAAAGAAACAATTTATCTCTATAATTTTAATGTTTTAAAATTAATATTCAGTTACCTACGTGCTTAGGAAAAATTGATCTGTGTCTTAATTACAGCCTTGAAAAAGACGTAAATAAACGTCGACACCTTTTCAAAAAAGGAAGTTCTTGGTCCTCAACCTGCGAACTCCTTCTACGCTCCTTTTAGTCAAATTTAAACAAACTAATAACAAAGTTACCAATGGGGGACACTTAATTTGGTATATCATAATATTTTTTAGAATTCATTATATATTGAGTAGATCAAGTCGCAGAGCAGATATGACGGTAAAGTAGGAATTCATAACTATGACAGTTGACAATTTTGACCCGTGACAGAGCAAAATAAATTGCATGATATATTGTCAGTTGTCAATTTTATTGCCAGCAAGTCTTATTGCTATTATGACTTTATAATTTGTAAATTAAGACGTTTTTGACAATTTTAAACATTGGACATATAAGAGGTCAAGGGCTGACAATTTTTTTTTGACATTTGCAGGAGATTATGATTTAATAAAAAACAAAACAGGAATCTGCAATTTTCTTTCAGTAATTAAGCTGATTTGACGATTATGACAATATTGACAGATAACAAGAGTGACGAATGAAGTGAATAATACTTATAGTTTGGGCACTTTTCAGAATTCACTGGTTGAATTAACCCGTTAATCAAAAAAAAATTCGGTAGATTTGCAGCTTTAATAATACCGATTTCTGTTTATGTTTATATTTTTTAATTTTTCAAAGCAAACCAAACAAACTATGGTAGCATTTTCCATGAAAACATTGAAACGTTGCCACTGTTGTGACGTTTAAGAAACTAAAAACCAAACAAAAACGGCCCAGTTCCATTGTAAGGGTCTCAGTTTCTGTTACTATCAGTTTGTGGCTTTTATAGTCGGCACCTTAGAATATTGAATGCCATGTGTATTTAACCAATATACAAACAAAATTTTAAAAAAAAGTGTACTTAAGTTTTTCTACTATTCTCATTCGACCATCAAAATAAAGTTAAAATACCCACAAAAAAAAAGCAAAATGAAAATTGAGTAACAACAAAGTTAACAAAACTAAGCCGTAAAAATGCAAAACCAGGTTAGGAATCCTAGGAAGAATCTATTTGACCGAGATTCCACCTTAAAATCCCGGTTAACCTCGTCGGTCGCAACCAGCTGATTTCACCGGTTAATTTTAAAACGTGGGATTTTTTGTACCGGGTTAATTCTGAAAAGCGCCCTTTATTGCTCCTTTAAGTACTAATCAAACTTAAGAAGATAACAGCTATGACATTTGGAACGATATTGACTTAAGTGGCACCTAACACATAACAAGTTAATAAAATTCCGGTCTCAGTTGAACAAGAAAAGTCCTCCTACCTCTTCCTTACTATACAACTTCTGATCTCTCGGTATATACTGGGCAAACCCCAACGCTAAACTAGTCCTTGGCACAATAGTCACTTTCAAAAGTGCATCGGTATGTTCCAACATCCAACCCACCAGAGCGTGGCCGCTCTCGTGGTAGGCCACCACCTTTTTTTCCTGCGGAGACATGGAGTGCGAACGTTTTTCTGTTCCACCTGATTATTAATTTAAAAAAATTATAAATTAATAAAATTCTAATAAAACGGGACAAACGTACCGACGAGTCTCTCCACGGCATATTCCAAATTGGCCCCGGTGACTTTTGGCTGTTTTAGTCGGGCGGCGTGTAGGGCCGCCTCGTTGCATACGGCCGCTATATCGGCCCCACTGAATCCCGGAGTTAAGAATGCCAACCTGAGAACAATTCCGACCTATGTAACTATGATACTCTCGATGTTCTATCATTAATTTACGAAGTAATTGGGATATTGTTAAAAGGAATTTGGGTGAAGGAAAACATTTCTTTTCCAATAATTTGATATATGAACGATGTTTGTAGCTAAAAACTTCCCGAATTAGAGTCACTTTGGTCAAGCAAGGTCCAAACAAATTAGCGGTTATTATGCAACAACAAAATATTGCATAAAAGCTTCCAGCGAGCGAATTCTCTAACTCGATAGAAAGAAAATTTATTTCTTTTATAGAGTAAAGAAAGTAATTTTCTTTCTAAATTTCTTTTCTTCTAAGTAGAGTTCGGGGTGCCGTCGGCAACCTTCGGAATAGAAATATAGAAAGAGGTTGTATAGTCTTGCTATTACTTTTGTCATTGTTTTGTTTTTCTATATTAAATCTATCACTACTTAAAATCAATCATGAAATTATCAAACTTGAAAACAGTGGTTAGAGTCACTAGTTATTTACCTAAAAGTATTTGTTCCTTTTAAAAATTTGTTAATGGCTTACCTTTTTGAGTAAGTCTCTGGCGGTAGTTCCAATGCGATTCCTTTAAGGTGGTACTGGAAGATCTCTTGTCGCTCTTGCAGGTCCGGATAGTCGATTAAAATATGACGATCGAACCTACCTGGCCGTAATAAAGCCTAGAAAAGAGCAACTATAAAGCAAAAAGTATGACAAAAAAGTTTCCTCAAATTTAAATACTATTAGAAACCTATTTAGTGCCTAAAACCTTACCTTATCCAAAATATCAGCCCTATTAGTGGACGCTAACATAATAACGTTTTCCTTACTGGCCATGCCGTCCATTTCCACTAAAAGTTGATTTAGAGTTTGCTCACTTTCGCCGGTGGCGCCGCCGGCTAAACTCCCACTTCTTTTCCTACCAACCGCGTCAATTTCATCTATATACACAATACAGGGAGCACGTTTTCTTGCCTCACTAAACAGGTCCCTAAAAAAAATCCACAATACATGAAAAACCAGCCTTAGAACTAACCCTTACTTGAAGAAATAGCCCATGTTTTTTCAAATGTTTATATTTTTAATAGGTGGTAAGTCTTCTCCATCCTATTTTATTAATCTTAACTTTTAATTTGTACCCTTGACTTGTCTCACTATTTTTTTATTAGTGAATACACAAGAAGATCTGATGATTCCTAATTCAGGCGAAACAAGTGTAATCCTTTAACCTTATATTCCAATATATTCGAGACCAGTTATCTGAAGTTTAATTTAACCCTTACTTACCTCACTCTTGCCGCCCCTAATCCCCCAATCATTTCAATAAACTCCGAACCGTTCATCGATAAAAATGGCACGTTGGCTTCGGTGGCGACCGCTTTGGCCAGAAGGGTTTTGCCACAACCGGGAGGCCCTAGCAGTAACGCCCCCTTAGGCACCTTCGCCCCCAAGGACTTGTAATGCTCCGGTCTTTTCAAATAATCCACGAACTCTTTAATTTCGATTTTCGCTTCTTTTAGTCCGGCAACGTCGCTGAATTTCACCCCTTTACCCTGGCCCATTAGTGGGTCAATTAAAGTGAATTTTGCTCTGGTCATTTGGCTCTGAAAAAAATGGGTGTTTTCGAACGGTTTAGAAAAGGGGCGGTTTGGGACTTACGAATACGTCCATGCTTAGTGGGGCCCTAAGGGCCTTATTTTTTGCCAAGTACCACAGTAAAAGACCGACGAAGAAAAGAGATGTAAGCAGTTTTCCAGCTGAATCGGTACTTCGTTCATAAATGATAGGGACTCCATCCTTTATTCCTAATCTCCTTTCGGCCTCTCTCAGTTTGTTTTCAAACTTTTCTACATCTGCTATGTTCATGTGGTAAGTTCGAAGGTCTGACTATAAGAAACCTTTTTGTAAAGTATAAAAAAAGCTTAACATTTATATTTATATGATTGTAGTATACACCTACTAGGAGTGGAGATTTCAACTACTCAACAGTCAGTTGGTTCAAGACTAAGATCTATTTTGAAGCATTTAATGTTTCCTACATATTGTAATGAGTTGTTTGAATCTTTTTCTGATGCAAGCCTTATGCAATTTAAGCATATACTTAATCCAAATTCCAGGTTCTTAAATTTGGTGTATTGTAATAAAATTCAGATATTTTGACTTTGTCAATAATCTCTCTAGTCTCTACCCCTCCAGGTCTACCCAGTAAGGTTTTGTTGTTTTGTAACATTTACTATTTAATATTCTGATAAATTAAAGCCACAAATAAGCTTAACTATTTTGAAAACATTAAAAAAAAATAAATATTCAAAAAACCAATTCATTATATATAAATCTTAAAAAACAAAGGATATATAAAGAAAATATGTTAATGACTATTGACTTACCTTGCGTCCTTTAATAACTGCATCAGGATAAAGGATAATAGTAACAATATCAATGTCAGGCCTCACTATTAGTTGTTCTACTTCCCCTTTCGCTAACATTTGATAAAGGAATTCATTCCAAGAGACATATCTTACCACCTAAAGTATAAATTAATATACAAAAAATGTACCAAAGATTTATCTTACTTCAGGCTGGTTTGTTGTAGGAAACATCAAAGAAATTACTGCTATAAACATGTAAGCAGTTAACATCCACACAAGGGCTTTCGCTAATAAAGTGGACATCTTATCCTTATCATCGTCATTCTCCTTGTCTTAAAAATCAATCATATGATTACAAAAACAGGTAGAAAATAAATTTATTTACCAGGTTTTTCAGGATCTGGGGGTTTAAGAGGCCCATCACCTTTTTGTGACAAATTTGGTGTCGTACTAAACTTCCTTACTTGAGCCAAAAAAGGATGAAGTTCAGTGACTCCCGAGCGATATAACAGGGCACAAACTGCTGCATATTCTTTATTTAAGATTTTTAAATGCTAAAAAACGATATTTTTTTAACTTGGAACCAGTAACAAGCTTAAAATATTTACCTTGTGAAATATTGCATTAGAAAAACTGCCTGAATGAACCCTGTTTATCAGCTTGACGGGAGACCCAGAGACCTTACGAAAAGCTTGAAATTTAATGGGGTTATAGCCGATAAGTAGCCCCAAGGGCATACGAGGATTTTTTACCGCTTTAAACATCGTAAAATGTATTTTTTATAGTATAATTGTTTGTTTGGTATTCGGTAATTTCTGAATAAAATTTGAGGTTAGCTGTGTCTTATGCACAGCTGATTTTGACATCTCGACATATCTGACAAGCAAGTGAGTGGCATTGCTATGACAACTTTTAAGCAGAAAATTGGAATCTTGGCATCTTATATTGCATTAAAAAATTGCTTAAATATACCCATTTTATCAGCTTGGGAGGCGAAGATTTCTTTCGGCTTTAAATAGTGTAACATGTATTTTTCATGGTATAAACATTTGTTTGGTTTTCGGTGATTTCTGCATAAAATTTGAGGTTAGGTTAATCTTACGCACAGCTAATTTTGACATATATGACAGACATGTCGGCTATATTGCCATGGCAACTTTTGGGCAAAAAATTGGAATCTTGGCATCTTGGACTACGAAATCCCTTAGAATTTTTTTTTTATAATTCTCTACACTATAAAATAATTAAACTCGTAGTACAGGCAGGTAATTTGATAATTTATAACTAAAAAAAAGGTATATGGTTCCAGGTACATCTGTGGTAGGGCCATCAATAAACCACACAAGATGTTAATATGTCACGTGTTGTGTCGTCCCTCTAATCTTTGTTTACATTTCTTATTAGCCGCAAATTACAAGAGCAGCATGTCGCCGCCATATATCTTGATGCCTCTAATACGGCGTGAGATCTATTTTAAAAACGGCCCGCGTATATACACGTTATAACGGCCCGTTTAATTTTAATGTGGAAGAGTACGTGATTTATGGGATGGGCTTTTTCTCTTAATGTATAAATTTAAATTTTTGTTCTGAAGGATTTCGTTGACATTTGCCAACTATCGACCCTCAAATTAGACAAATTAAATCCCAAAAGTTTTACCGGATTTACGGAATTTCGAAAGCAATAAATTCGACCTGTCAACGGGATCAGCGTGACGGGTGACAGGTCGAAACCCCGAGTAAAAACCGAGCAGATTTTTTTACTTAAATCAACAGAATGTTGGGATTAAGGTGTCAGTTGTCTAGGGATTGTTATTGTTCATCTGTTGAGGGATTTAGCGCCAAAATAAAAATCCGATATCCGAAGATTTTGACGTATTTTTAAACGTAGAAAGATATTAATAAAGTCTATGGAAACCTTATTGCATATGAGCTAAACATCAATGTTCTGCCCATCCCTAATTATGACATTGATGACAGTATTGACATATTGCCCATCTCTATCGTGACAGTAGTGACACTGAGAGTTGACCGTTTGAAATATTATTAAAACTGTAAGATTGTTTATTAATTTATATGTATTTATTACAAATACATATAAGGCCAATGGGGCTGAGGAACCTTAAAATTCATTGGTTTACGTTATCATATTAAAATGTCGCCCATCTCTATATATGAGCGGAATGACACTAATGACAGTGTTGACGTGTTGCCAGTATTTACAAAGACAGTTGACATTGACAATTCCAGAAAACATTTATTTTGTTAGGATTTATATTGCGACGATTATAAAACTGCATAAAAAAAACAAATTTTAAGTCAATATAGGCCTAAAATATTAAATGAAATACGGTAAATTCTTTATTAACTATTCTTATACAACATACGTGCAATATAGGAAGCGCTATAATAGGATACTTTAAGTAACCATTACCATATGAGTCCTAATGCTGCAACCCTAGCCTAATCCTACTCATGAAGAGAAAATCCGGAAAAAAGAAAGCCACTATATCACTCCCAAAAGAAAAACATCATTTTGAAGAGGTAGATAAATGCGTATCTGTCGCTCCCGTCTCTCCACCCCCTGCGCTAAATAAATAAAGGCATTACGCTCTATATAGTGGAATTAAATTTAGAACAAAACGTTTGGCAGTATAGTGGCCTGACGTACCGCGAATGTTGTTTTAAGGATTTCCCTTTTCGGTTACGACGGCACTTTTGACAAAAGAAGAGGGGCTTCCCGCTCTTCGTTTCTCTCTCTTGCACCCTCGCCAGGCTCGATATAAGAACGTGAAAGAGGGAAAAAAAACCGAACTGAATTGAGGGTTCCCCTCGTTATAAAGTGGCAAAGCCCCTCAGAATTTCGTTGGTCGAGTGTTATTCTTTCGGAGTAATTTATTTTTACCACTCTCTGACACTGTGTAGGGCTTGAAATAACAACTTTTTTCAGTTTGGCTGCTTAAATGTGTATATATATATATATGTTGCAGCCCTAATTTGTTATACTTTATTTGAGGCTCATATTTAGGTCTTGAGGGCCTCAAATGGCACTGGATATGCCTAGGAATATGTATATGCGGGCTTGATGTATTAATGTGTTTGTTCAGAAAGCCACAATATGCGGCATACATGATTTTTTAAAATCCAATGTTTCGGTTATTGTTTAGCGGTCATTATCAGTTTTATGCAGAACTTAATAAATATATCTGGACTGTTAATGCATAAATGACCGCTGTTTGGGGGCCGCCATTTTTATAGTGGTTGTGTCTTTTTGATGTTGGTCACTCTGAACATTTTCAGCGTTGCCAACAAAAAATATATTAAATGACGCTAGTGAAGTTGACGACGCTGACGTTTGACATAGAACCTGTCACGAACTAAATTAATTTTTTCCATTGACATTGTTTTTAAATCATTGGGATTCTAACATCACGACTCGACATGACCGATTCTAAATTATATACTTTGTCAATTATTGTAAGTATTGCAGATTGTCCAGTTTTTGGCGATTTGTAAACGACACGGGTAGATATAGCTTCCTCCTTATTTAATACGTGGATAATGTGTCAGCATCCTTTTTTAAACGTATTTGGTTCACTGTTGGTTTCTCAAAAGCGAATTATTGTGAAAAATTGTCTGTCTGGGTTGTTTATGATAAAATTATATATAGGGTTGTTTATTTTTTATTTATTAACCCTTGCTAATTCCATAACCTCATAAAATCATCTTATTTTGATTTTTTTTGCTTTCTTTTATAAATTTTAACGCAATTCTTAAAGAAGTACAAAAAAATCTCAGACCTAACGAAACTATGTAAATTAACTTTCTAAAATTAACTAACCATTTTTTTATTTATATCTTCCTTTCTCTTACAAATTGTTACTGCCATAAATCTGTCGTTCTTTGACGTTTATTGTTATTTGAAGGTTATGTATGATCGTGGATGTAACTGAATGTAATATATTTCGACTTACCAATAAGACATGAGTCAGAAAAAGAGAGACTCACGTACATAACAATGAGCAAAACAAAGAAAGGTAAGTTCGTCTAGTAGTTTTTAACGCTTAGTGTAATCTCAATCATCAAGTCATGGAAATTCCTCCCGTGCGATGAGTATTAATAGAATCCTAAAGAAAAGTAAGATTTTATGGTGCGAACGGACGATATCAATATTGACAGCTGACAGTAATGACAACTGACATAGGATTTCATGGGATGGCATGCGCTACTTCCATCAGCGTTGACAGTTAACAGAAATGACAAGCAACTGAAAATTTCCTTGACATTTCCAATCGTTGTAAAATTTCATGGGATGACAACAGAAATATCATTATATTACAAATTATTAATAAAAAGATTTAGAGGTTATGTCCTATAATTCTTCATCTAAACTGATAAAAAAAAAAAACATCTTGTCGAACTTGCATTGTCTTATTTATTTAATGTAACACGACGTTTCGGTTGGTAAGTATCTCCAACCGTTATCAAGTGTAAACTGACAGCAAACTACTATTCTATAGGCTTATATACTAGATGTGTGCAGCGATGTGGAAAGGAAAATCATCAGTGAAAAGAGTTGGGGGGAGGACACGCCTCTCTCTAGATCCTACACTGTCCTGAGAGTAGAGGCTTCCAGATGTCGGGTACATCGACGCTTGGCTGGCTGAAGATCCCCTGATTCTGTGAAATGAAAACTGCCTCTACGAACTTCCTCTTCCGCCAGTGCTGTTCCTTGTGCAGAATCTTGGCTTCTGACCAATGGATATTGTGTCCATTATGCCACGCGTGCTCTGCTATTCCGGATTTGGAAACCTCTCCTCTTTGGGTCCAGCTGCGATGTTCCTTCGCTCTGACTTCTAGGGGGCGCTTCATTTCACAATTTTTGGTATCCAACAGGCCATCTGGTTTGGTCTTTGATACCACGCTTCTGATAGTGGTGCTAGATCTAAAGGCAGTTCTAATATTGTACTTGCTGGAAATGCGTCGGATTTGTTCCGATGTACCCCTAATGTAAGGTATGGGTAGAAGTCTGGTTGTCGTGGTGGCCTCGTCTCTGATTTGATTTGGACGCGTCCTTTGGATGGTCCTACTTATTAGTTTCTTTGGATATCCATTCTGTTGTAGGTCTTTGTAGATGGTATCTACTTCAGTCTTGAGATCCTCGTCGCTTCTACAGATGGTTCGAGCTCTATTGTAGAGGGATCTTCTGATGCCTACTTTGGTGGTTGCAGGATGGTTGGACTCATAGTGAAGATACTGGCCCGTGTGTGTTGGTTTTCTATAAACTGAAGTTCGTAGATTTCCACCGACCTTTTTAACGAGGACATCTAGGAAAGGTAGAGCTGAGTCCTTCTCTGTCTCCATCGTGAACTTGATTGTTGGTCTGAAGTTGTTGAGGTGAAGCAGAAACTCCTGAAGTGCTTTTTCCTCTTTGTCCCAGAGCTTGGGTTTGTAATGGGAGGAATCTATTGCATCTTCCTCGAACCATTCCATGAAGATGTTTGCTATTACTGGGGAAAGAGATGAACCCATCGGAAGTCCTTCGTCTTGGGCGTAGAATCTATCCTTGACCTGAAAGTAAGAATTACGAAGACAGATATCCAAAAGTTCATCACCCCGTCCAGAGGCAGTGTGGTCCGAGTTGAGAAAGCTGCATCCTTGCTTAGTTTGTCTCGGATGATGTTAAGAGACTCTCCTATGGGTATATTGGTGTAGAGACTTTCGACATCAAAACTCACCAATCTGTCATTGGTCTCGACTTCGATCCCTCCAAGAAGGTCTACAAAGTGGGCAGAGTTTCGCACGAAAGACGCTGCATTTCCCTGGATCGGTCTAATGATCTCCAAAAGGAATTTCGAGAGTTCTGATGTCGGCGAATTTCTAGAGCTCGTGATGGGCCGCAGAGGCATTTGCTCCTTATGAATCTTGGGTAGTCCGTATAGGTGTGGAGGTTTGCTATAATGTGGTGTCAGCCTAGAGCGTACCTGTTTGCTGTCAGTTTACACTTGATAACGGTTGGAGATACTTACCAACCGAAACGTCGTGTTACATTAAATAAATAAGACAATGCAAGTTCGACAAGATGTTTTCACTGTACCATTGTCTACCACCTTCAATAACTAAACTGATAAACTCGCTTCAAATGACATTTTGATCCTAGAGATAATTCTGCGCCAATTTAACCCTCAAAATCAATTAATACTAAATAAAAATAGTCCTTAATAGATCCGCGCGTTGTAAACGTAGCTATTGACTTTGACGTAAAATTTCATAACATGCGCTATTTCCATTAACGTTGACAGTTGACAGAAGTGACAACTGGTAGAGAATGCCATTGACATTGACAGTTGACGTAAGGTTTTGTAGGGTGCCAGGGCGATTGGTTGAAATACTGGACGACAAAGAAAATTTTTAATAGGGTAAAAAAAAACGGAAAATACGTGAAAAAAAAAGCGCTTTTATCGATTTTATCGTGGTCCTATCGTATAATTTCCGATAACGAGCTGCTTATACATAAAATATTCTTTTTAAATGCCACAAAAACAAACAAAATCCTGATATATACTTTAATAAAAGCGATCGGGGAAACGGTCTCGCACGTAATTACGAGGATATTTAATTGGCCCGAAATGTAATTTTTATTTCGCCACCCACTCAGTGAAGGTCCGCGTGTTTATTTTCTCGATTATAAAATTATAACAATAGTCACACGGATGATTTCCAATAATTTTTCTAATAAATTATCTGCTGGTAGTTGGTAGTAGCAACAGAACACTGTGGATCAGTGGCGAAGCGTCCATTGAACCCTTGATAATAGTAATAATACTACAAGAAAACAATATACATTTTATAATGTAATAGCATACATGAAGATTTATGCGAAGAGGTATGCGAAAATTATAATAACAATAATGTATCTACGAATATCAAATATACACAATATAATTAAAAAGTTAAAACGTTCCGGTATAGATAATAAACAAATAATATTTTATGACTTACTGTGAAAAAATGTAATTTATTTATATTTAATTAATTTGTAATTAATTTTTTGTAAATATAACCTCCCAAAACCCTTGTTTAGTTTTTGTACAATTGGCACCACTGAAATTTATCAAAGTGACCAACGTCGGAAGGACACAATCACGCAAAATGGCGATCACCAATAGTTGTGGTCATTAACGAACTTAGCTCTTTTATTCCTCAACATTAACTCATAACAAAACATTATGTTGATTCGTACCTACTTCTTCTTTCTTTCGTAACATAAAAGGACCCACAAGGATTAAAGAATGTCACATTTTATTGACTATAATTTAACATTACTCCAATAGCAATATATACGGGGTGTTCAAAAATAACACACCTACGTCACTGATAAAAATGACAACGGGTTTTTTTATGACAACGTATAATTGGGAAAGGGGGAGCGAGAGGGGCGCCCTTCCCGTTCCCATCATTGACATATTATATCGTCGGGACTAAGTGAACAAAAGAGACATAAGCAACATGGCGGCCGACCAATGGGAGGGCGGAGCGCCGTGGAACAATGGGGCACCAGAGCGGCTTCGCTGTCCAGTTCCGTGAGCGCTTGAAATAACAAAAGCGAATCGACGAGTTGGAAGGGCGGAATAAGCGACCCGAACAGGGGAAATCTCTCGTGTAATCGCGGAGGTTTTGTTCGATTGTATACCTGGGAGGTGCGAGAAGTGTAAAACAACACAAAACACAAAAACATAGAGAAATGCCGGTTGTATGTACGTGAAGAAATCCTCTGGCCCTCTATTGAAGGTGCAATAATTCGAACTAATTATGACATTTGTAAGCAATAACTCTTTTGGCAACCGGTATAACCAATCAGATTCTAAAGAAAACGTTATCAAATCCGGCGCCAAATTTGAATTCAATTAAGCGCGGGAAATTCTTATCTTTTAAATTATTTCAGATGTCTGGATCGCGATTCAAAATGTCCCCAAAAGCCTGGAAGAGTTACAAGATTACTTTAACTATCCGACGATACCATTTTGTAAAATAGAGAAAGTAGCAATGAGAATGAGTAATTTATTTTGTTAAATCTATTCAAATAGAGTCGTAAAAAAATAAAAATGAAATCGCGAATATTCGGTTTTTTCCAAATATCTTCGGAAGTATTCGGAATTTTTGAATTTGGTGCACATTCAAAAACGCGTTTTATTGTGCACCAAACTGCGCAACTTTGCCTCAATTTAACCGACCTCGTATCTCTTCTAGTTAACGAGATCCCAATGGTGAGACTCAAATTTGGGACGCCCTGTACATATACTCATTACACCATAAGACCTCGCTTTTGTCATACAACGGAGCCAATTCCCTAAGGATTAACCCAATCCCACATAAACGAAGGAGGAAACCGGGAGGGAGGAGGCAACACGAAAACTCCCTCGGGTATTCGGTTTTAATTTGTTTGCCTAATGGATTGCGCGCTCTCTTGTGTCGGATGTCAGAAGTTAATTGTATTGATACTGTTTTAATTTTGTTTGTTGTTTAAACGTGGATTAGCGGACCCTTTTGGAGGACTTTCGGTGCGATGTGGATCGGTTAATAATGCTCCCATGCTCCAATATTCCAGGTCTGAATGCGCCACTATCAATCGGCCCGGTGTCTAACTATTTTATTAATAGAATCTGGATTCCAAGATAACCAAGGAATCTTGTGTATGGAAATACAGGTTGGAACATCCAGAGGCGATATTTTAGTTAAAAAATTTGCCAATTAAGCATCAAAAATAAACCTTTAGAATGTCCCTGGAATAACAATTCCAATTATTTGATTTTTAATATATCAATTTCTTCTGGAAAGACTAAACGGGTCTTCAGAGTAGTCAATAAATCAATAATTGCAAAATTTGGACTACTAGAACCCAAGATATTTACTTGCCAATAAAAGACAAAATATTTGGTTACTTACAGGCACTCCTGGAATAAAAATTCCAATTATTTGATTTTTAATGAATAAATTTAAGTTATTTCTTCAGAAAAGACTAATTGGGTCTTCAGAGTAGTCTATAAATCAATAACTGCAAAATTTGGACTACTAGAACCCAAGATATTTATTTGCCAATAAAAAGCAAAATATTTTCTTACTTACAGGCACTCCTGGAATAGAAATTCCAATTATTTGATTTTTAATGAATAAATTTAGGTTATTTCTTCAGAAAAGACTAACTGGGTCTTAAGAGTAGTCTATAAATCAATAACTGCAAAATTCGGACTACTAGAACCTAAGATATTTACTTGCCAATAAAAGCCTGGAATAAAAATTCCAATTATTTGATTTTTAATCAATAAATTTAAGTTATTTCTTTAGAAAAGACTAATTGGGTCTTCAGAGTAGTCTATAAATCAATAACTGCAAAATTCGGACTACTAGAACCCAAGATATTTACTTGCCAATAAAAGACAAAATATTTTGTTACTTACAGGCACTCCTGGAATAAAAATTTCAATATCTTAATTTTTAGTGAATTATTTTCAGTTATTTTTTCAGAAAAGACTAAACGGGTCTTCAAAGTAGTCCATAAATCAATACTTGCAAAATTTGGACTACTAGAACCCAAGATATTTACTTGCCAATAAAATATTAAATATTTTGTTACTTACAGGCAGTCCTGGAATAAAAATTCCAATTATTTGATTTTTAATCAATAAATTTAAGTTATTTCTTCAGAAAAGATTAATTGGGTCTTCAGAGTAATCTATAAAACAATACTTGCAAAATTTAGACTCCTAGAACACAAGGTATTTACTTGCCAATAAAAGACAAAATATTTTGTTACTTACAGGCACTCCTGGAATAGAAATTCCAATTATTTGATTTTTAATAAATAAATTTAAGTTATTTCTTTAGAAAAGACTAATTGGGTCTTCAGAGTAGTCTATAAATTAATAACTGCAAAATTTGAACTACTAGAACCCAAGATATTTACTTGCCAATAAAAGACAAAATATTTTGTTACTTACAGGCACTCCTGGAATAAAAATTCCAATTATTTGATTTTTAATAAATAAATTTAAGTTATTTCTTTAGAAAAGACTAATTGGGTCTTCAGAGTAGTCTATAAATCAATAACTGCAAAATTCGGACTACTAGAACCCAATATATTTATTTGCCAATAAAAGACAAAATATTTTGTTACTTACAGGCACTCCTGGAATAGAAATTCCAATTATTTGATTTTTAATAAATAAATTTAAGTTATTTCTTTAGAAAAGACTAATTGGGTCTTCAGAGTAGTCTATAAATTAATAACTGCAAAATTTGAACTACTAGAACCCAAGATATTTACTTGCCAATAAAAGACAAAATATTTTGTTACTTACAGGCACTCCTGGAATAAAAATTCCAATTATTTGATTTTTAATAAATAAATTTAAGTTATTTCTTTAGAAAAGACTAATTGGGTCTTCAGAGTAGTCTATAAATCAATAACTGCAAAATTCGGACTACTAGAACCCAATATATTTATTTGCCAATAAAAGACAAAATATTTTGTTACTTACAGGCACTCCTGGAATAAAATTCCAATTATTTGATTTTTAATAAATAAATTTAAGTTATTTCTTTAGAAAAGACTAACTGGGTCTTCAGAGTAGTCTATAAATTTATAACTGCAAAATTTGGACTACTAGAACCCAAGATATTTACTTGCCAATAAAAGGCAAAATATTTTGTAACTTATAAACACTCCTGAAATAAAATTAATAGAATCTAGGTTCCAAGGTGACCAAGGAATCATGTGTATGGAGATACAGGTAAGAACATCCAGAGGCGATATCGAAGTTCAAAAATTTCCCAATTAAGCAACAAAAATAAACCATCAGAATTTCCATGTGGCAACCCTTAGGTTAATCCTTTGAATGTGGGGCTCATCCGACAAAAGCCCTATGCTCCCCATCAATAATAATTATTCCCGTTTCGAAATTACTGCGGGAATTTATATGCGGGCTTGTTCCATATTCGATATTGAATAACAATGGGATAAGCCGTTCGCTCTGCTCGCCTTGATAAGACGGATCCATTTCGAAAACCAATTTCGCGTTTCGCGGATCATCGGAGGCCCCTCGGGCCGGAATCAGCCCTTTTGTTTTCCTTTTTGCTCTCTCCTTTGCATATATTAACCGGTTTCCTTTTTTCGTCTCGGGTAATTGTGGGGTAACGGGGTTTGTATGCTTCTTTAAAGGGAGTTTCCAATAATCCCGAAGTTACGCTTTTTTTTTTGATTATAGGGGGCTGACTTCTTCCTTAACTGATATTTTAGGTAATTGGTGGTTAAATGGTGTTACAACTATTTGAATTTCAAATATGAACCCTATAACTCTTTTAGTTACTGATATATGGGCATTTGATATCAGAGAATTCAAATTTTTTTTTGAAGCTTCCAGGGCAAATTTTTTCATTCCACGGATAAAGCGCTGAAATTATTTAATACGAAAAGAAAAAAATATTTACAGGAATGTAATGAATAATAATAATAATAGCATTTAGGAATGTAATAAATAGTTCCATGAATATTCCTTAAGTAATGGAAGGATGTAATCTTTCTAATATTCTCATGCTCTCAAGTTACATTCTCACTCAATATATGCAAATATACGCATGAATATTATACGAAAAAGCAAAACAAGCATAGAAGAAATTGACAGTATATAAAATATGCTCGATTTAAATTATTATTGTGAAATAATCTAAGAACGAGACTTAAGGACGAGAAATATTAATTCATGGAATTAATGCCAAAGCAGTAAAAGATTTATTATTCGAAATTAATAACATGAATATTCGAAAATAAATAAATATTTAATGGGATCGGAATCTACCTTTTATATCTCTGTTAGTTTTTGAGATATGGGTTTTTGGTACCACAAAATAATTCTGATTCTGCTGATTCCACGATTGTACGTTTTTTCTAGATAAAACGCTGAAATAGGTATCTAAAGTATCTAAGAAATAAGTATCTAGTTATTTAAAATGTTGGTCTATTAAAATTTCTATTTTAACATTTACCTGGTTAATAAATATTTGTTTTCTGCTTAGAAAAATAATATATTTGGGCTATAAATGTAGACTATATTTATATGATTATTGATTTGTACTAAAACTATATTCTTGTCAGCAGAACTTTAAAACCTTGGAACATTGAAAGGCTAGAGAAGTAGTATGCCGTGGAACTAAACTATGGGCAGGTTTGTTTGCTTGCAACATGCCAAATGCTTATATAGAAATTGCAAAAATTTTAAATTAAAAAACTTAATTATCATACAAATTTTCAGTTATTTCCGAAGGCACAAAATAATACTACTGCTCCCCTTTAATATAATAAATAAAATATAAGATGCTCTATATCGAAGTAAATATGAACGAACTTCTTTTAAGGATTAAATCAAATTTGCAATGTGATGTGGGGCACCAAAAATGCTATCAGAGATACGAACGCAACGCTGCAAAAGGATTTAGAATAAGCCTCAGAATTGGTAACGTTTTTCTAATTTAACGGCCCTCGTATCTCCTATAATTTCGGAAATAGCAATAGTCATACATAACAAATAGAACACCCTGTATATAAGTATTTTCCACATCACCTCTTTTGTTTCACCTACACCACTCAACGCTTCTTCTCACACCGATCCTTACGGGTTTCCCAGTACGGTAAATAATCCAAAAACCCACCCAAATTGACACGACTTCAATTTTCATGCCGTATACACGAGAACACCAAAAAGTTAATTCCCATTCAACCCTTATTGTTTGCCATTTTAAAAGTCGTTAGTAAATCCTCGACACGTGTTAAGAGGCTTACAATTTAAATACCACCGGAATCCGACCGAGATCCTTAATAATATTCCTGTGCTGGGGGTAATACGGTCAAATATTGTCGGACACACGTATTTGACCATGCTGTTGACGGAAGTACCTTAAAGTCAAAGAATGATTGACAGGAAAGTTGGCACTGTCATTTTTGCAATTTTGCAAAGCCACAAGATATATGATTAAGAATTCCGTCTTTATCTGATGTTTTCAGCTTCAATATAACGCCGCCGTGATACAAAACTAAATTTAGGCACTTAATCCGTCCGTCAGAAGAACATCGTCTATTTATCCAATCCCGATATCTTTTCGCACTTCCTTTATAGACGCCTGTCCAAATATTATTTCAGGCGATTTTCTTCCCGTAATTAAAATTCGCCCGAGGGACACGGACGGCGAGGATCCCATAGAAAAACAGACAGTGAGGGAGCAAGAGAGTGAGTTTCGATTTTATTTCCGATGAATGAATGACCGAAAGGTATAACGTTGTCCCTTTTTCTACACTCTTCTTGAGTAAACAGAGACCGCCCGGAATTCTATTATTGGGGGTGTTTTATTAGCTGCCCTTGTGCGAAATTCATTTTGAATCATCTTAAGCTGATTGGGGTACGTCGAATGACGTTAAGTGGGTCCCTATAGCGACAAATAATGATGATGATTACAAATTTCAATTGAGTTTAATTCACACAAAAAGTCAATTGAAAGTAAAATTAATCGGGATCCTCGTAGTTTCTAGGCATTTATACAAAGCAAAAAAACACCCAGCTGCTCTATGGATATAGGGCTGCCATATTTTTAAAAGTAGAAATCGGGAGCATGGCATGTTCGAGTTTCGAGTCATGCCGCAGGCAATTTTTTTTTCGGAGCCATGAATTAGTTTTAGAGCTGGTATTATAAACATATGTGGGTACTTTATACACTACTTTATACGTACTTTTGTAACATTTTAAACATAAAGAAAAAATAAAAATATATTCTTTGACCTCGTTAACAAAAACAACATGTATTTTATTTTAACGCTACAAAAAAACTAAACATAACATTAAGAAATATACAATAAATTCTAGTTGCGATCCTATAGGTTTGAAATCTTGAGTTTAGTTTGTGAAGATTTATTGAAGATTCAATCTGGGTGCAACACACAAGACCTGCAGGCAAGGTAACAAAATGGGTTTCTTTCACGAAGTTAGACAGCTACATGGTGAACACATAGTATCAGATTTGAAACTTTGGGCAACTAACAACCGTAAACTGGCGAGTTATGAAAACCGAAAAAAATTTTTACTTAGACGTCGTAGTAATAATGTTCTACCTAATCATATTCTACAAACCTCAAAATGTTTAGAAAATGTAATGTTAGATAACAGCCCTTTTACTAACAAATTTCATAAAGTTCTACTTAAATTTCAAAAATCCATTATTAACTTAGAAATCGAGCATAGTCACTGGAAATGCAATAAAATTAAACAATTAATTAATACTTTAAAAAATACAGTGCATGGTAATATTTCTAATGAAATGTTCCAAACTTTCTGCAATTTTCAAGATCGTTTTTTTAATATCACTTGCAATAAATTAAAAAATAATCAAATAAAAAAGTTCAAATCTTTACTTAGCAAACAACGTAATGATAGTTGCATGTCCAGTTACAATGTTAATGATAAATGGATTATCAATTTAACAAATATAAACATTCCGAATGATGTAAAATACCTATTAAGTTTAGGAGATAAATTTAATCTTCCTTACCCCACTAACAAAGTGCCAATCGAACAGTTGATCTTAGACATTGAATACATTTTTGAAAAATTTGATGAACCAACTAGGATTGACTTGCGTAATAGGTGTATAAATATTATTACAAACCATATTAAGTCAAACAAATTTTGCAAAAATACTAACAATAATTTCAAGAAAAGTACAAGTAAAACTATACAATTTATACGTAACCATAAAGAGCTTGTAATCACGAAAGCGGATAAGGGTAATTGCACCGTAATCCAAAACAAGTATGACTTTGACCAAAGGATAGTTAATGCTCTCAATGATACTGAAACTTATAAAAAATTAAATAAAAATCCTACCATGAACATTCAAAGTAAAACTAACAAAATTATATCACAACTTTTTGATAAAAAAGTGATATCGATTGAACAACAAAAATGGTTAAAAATTAATAATGGTGTCGCTCCCAAAATCTATTTTTTACCAAAAATTCATAAATTGGGGACACCACTACGACCCATAGTCTCTTTTACTGGTTCCCCTCTTTACAATTTAACAAAACTTTTGTCCAACATTTTACAACATTTTTTTATAAAAGATGAACGATATGTGAAAAATTCTTTTGATTTCGCTAATTACATTAAAGAGCAAACAGTCCCTGAAGGTTATATTCTTGTATCGTTGGATGTTGTTTCTTTATTTACTAATATACCGGTGGACCTAGTAACTGATATAATCACCCAAAAGTGGCATCTTATCCGGCCTAATACATCGCTAGACCTTGAAACAGTTGTTTTTCTTTTTAATTTTTGTATTGAGAATAATTATTTCCAACATGGCGAAAATTTCTATACCCAAATTTTTGGCCTAGGAATGGGAAACTGCATGTCCCCAATATGCTCAGACATTGTAATGGCACAACTACAAGATCAGTGTATTTCTGAACTATCTTTTAATGTACCTTTTTTCTGTAGGTACGTTGATGACATAATCACGGCAATTCCAAATAAAAAAGAAAACGAAATTCTATCAGTCTTCAATAGTTTCCATCCACGTTTACAATTCACTATCGAACAAGAAATTAACTGTAGTCTTCCATTTTTGGATGTTAAAGTCATAAGATCCACAGATGGTACCATAAAAACAGATTGGTATCAAAAACCAACTTTTTCAGAACGCATTTTAAATTATTTTTCAGAACATCCTATGACACACAAAATAAATGTAATAAAAAACCTAAAACATCGGTGCTTGAGACTTTCTAGTCCAGAATATCATAAAAAAAACCTTCATTATGTTCAGACAATTTTAAAGAAAAACAACTACCCCCTATCAATTAATTAAAAAAATAATTAACGACACCGAGAACATTACTCAAAATATTACACGAAACAATGAAAATAATCAATTGGCTTATTTCAAGATTCCTTACATTAACACACTTTCTCATAAAATTAAAAAGACCATACAATCAAAATCTGATGTTATTAAAATCTCAGAAAGAAGTGAAAACTCGGTAAGAAAACATTTCTTTACGAAGCTTAAAACTAAAGACGCCTTTGATTTACATTCTAACATTATTTATAAAATACCTTGCTCTGGGTGTGATGTGTGTTACATTGGTCAGACGGGTAGATATTTGAGGCAGCGCCTATACGAACATGAGTATGATTGTAGGAATTTAGCCCTTAAAAAAAACCCTACTGCTTTAGCTGAGCACAAAATGAATACAGGGCACAATTTTAATTTTGGCAAGACTACAATTATGGGCCAACAGCAGCTTTTTAAAAAGAGACTTCTAGCCGAAATGATAAACATAAAAAAACATAATAATGCGGTAAATAAAAGAACGGATATAGACAATCTAAGTTCTTCTTATTTTAATCTAATAGATCAAATCAAAATGTAAACTTTTGGGACTGTTTTGGTTCTTATCACTAAAAAGAATGCGTCTATTGTGTTCTCGCATACCCGGTTTTTCTGGCTAGATGCTAAATTATTATTGTACACCGTAGAATCAATTTTTAAAGCAACTGTCTGTGATACAACCCATCAATTTAAACCGTTTTTGTTAAAAAAATAATATTTTATATATTCTATGTTACCTGTGTGTCCTGTAAACATGATTTTTTATGACAAGCAAAATCACACTGTTATGTAAGCAATTTTATCATTTTTTTTTTGTTGTGTAATTTTTTTTTAATTCAAATCTAAGATTTTGTTTTTTTTTTTGTTTTTCTGTTTTTTTCTTTTTTGGTGGTATCAACATGACCCCAAAAAGTTAAATTTTGTTTATATATAATAATCCTTTTTTATTGTGTCTTTTTTGTTACCTTAGGGCCCTGATGAAGCAATAAAATTATTGCGAAACGTTGGCCAGTACATAAAGTGACGTTTGTTTTTATTCCTTCGATCCCATCCCACAACTAAACTCAAGATTAAGAAATATATTCTTTAGCTTATTAATTACATAATTAAGATACACATATTAAACACTTCAAAAAAAATTAAACATACCTAACACAAAAAAAAACATATATTATTTTGTCTCGTTTTTGGCAATTATTATGCCAGAGTTACGCCTTAAAATAACTCGAATAAATCCTTAAATTAAAAATATTTTAAGCTGGTCCCTACTTTACCAAGAATGTTTTTCCCATCTTTTTCTAAAAATTTTACAAATTCTTGGCAAGTTTCGGTAAATTTATGCTTAATCATTAATTCTGACTCTAAGGTTTCTATAGAAAGAGAATTTCTTTCTTTTCTCCACGCTATAAACATTAAACTAAAAATTCTTTCACACATGGCATTAGAGTGGGGAAGAGAAAAAACACAAGAACATATTTTAGAATAATTCGGAGACTTATTTGTTTTAAAATAATAAACCCATTGTTGGTCAATTTTAAAATCTGAACATTTTTCGGGGAGATTTTCTAAAAAAGATGAAAGGTTCACAAATTCTTCAAACAATAAATCAACATCTATGTCAATACTAAATTCTTCTGAATTTTTCATAAAATCCTCCAATCTTGGATTAGTCCTCAAATCCATTGCTTTCAAGTATTTACATTTGTTGTTGTCAGTAAATTCATACCTAAAATTATCAAATAACTTAAAAGAAACTTGTTTATAAATACCATTTTTCTAAATATTCTACGATTCTCCCAATTAACGAATCAGCTTCTTTCTTAAAAATATTTACAATATCTAAATTATCACATTTTCGTACTAGAGAAAGGGCTATTGAGCCATAAAACTTCTGTTCCCTTTTCATCATCAAGGATCGTCTTAAAGTATCCATGATTCCAAACAATTCTACTGCTAAGGCACTTTCGGATTCCAATTTAGAAATTGCCGCATTCATGGCAGTTCCTATGTTTAAAATAAGCCCTAAAATGTTTTTTGTTTGAAGTAAAATAATTAAAGGATAACGAAAACATCTACTTACCTAAATAAGCCTCAGCGAGTTCGTTTTCAAAAAACATTCTTAGAATTAAAGGTGACGAGATAAAAAATATGATTTGATGGGAACAAAATGTTTTAGTAAACGTTCGACTGCCGGAATTAATGAGAGCCAACGTGTAGGAACAGAACGTAATAGCTCTGACCATTCTTGTTCACAAAAGACATACAAATCTTTAAGCTCTGTAATTTTTTTTGAGCTGCTGCTAAATTCATTGTAACATTTGATTACAATAGTTTCAATATCGTACCTTATAACATTTTGTCCGTACTTGCCAGTTTTGTGAATAATATGGCATACACAGCCAAAGGGTAAAATATTTTTATTATGCTTTGTCATAACACTCGGTTTTTTTCAAATATTAACCGATGCATTATCAGCGCAGTAAGCAGTGCCATTTTTAATTGATAATCCTGCCTCATCAAGACCATCAATTAGGCATTTAGCAATATCCACTGACTTTTCTGATGAATTTGAATAAAATTTTAAAAGCTTTGTGCTAACGCCTTTTTCGGTTTGGAAATACCTAACAATCAATGGGAATGTCTTGATATTTCCCTTATTTGAGGCATCTGTTGCAAGGGAAAAAGGATTGTCATTCGCTAAATCCTTCTTAATAATATTTTTACTTTCCGGACCTAAAATTTTGGTGACTATTTTAGTCGCCTTTGTTCTTCCGCATGAATATTTCTCAGCTGTTTTGGAATCCTTGAATATCAGGGGAAATAGTTTTCCAGCACAATCTGCCGAGGCGTAGCTTTGAGCATGTTTTATCGCATGAAAAACAAAAGCACATTTAGCCAATGCTATAGAATCCTTGTCAGCCATAGATGAAAAATACCGATTTACTGATTTAGTTTTTGATGTTGCATTAACATTTTGAGTGTGTTTTTCTGTCCTCAAGTGTTTAACAATGTCGTTTTCCCCGCCGTGTTTAATGGAAAATTGACAACGACACGCTCGACATTGTGCCTCAGTATTTAAAGTACCTTCAAAAATCCAATCATATTTTTCTTTCCAAACTTTATTAAATTTGACATCCCACTTTTTCTTTTTCACTCCTTGATGTGTGTTTTTGCTTTCCTCGATCGTATGCTTATGCTTCCGTATTTGTTGCGATGTTTTACTTGTTCCCGGCAGCGATTCGGTATCGGATATATTGCCGTAATCTTCTACCCCGTCCTCTATCTCTTCATTTTGATCAAGGCCAAGCCAGCCTATTTCCGATTCACTACTACTTGAGCTTAAAGTCATATTTTGCAAAGTCTATCTCGTAAAGAAATTCAAAAAACTCACTTAACTTTCTCACTTCTGGCGAACGAAAAACTAATGAGAACTAATACCAGCATACGTTAAAATACAAATATGCCTAGCCAATGAGAGCGCTTCGGCATCCGCGAGAGCCTGGTATGCGAACCGCCAAATTCAAAATAGGAAATTTTCAATGTATGTAGAGTTTTTCTATTCATATTTATATTTAATTAGGTTTTTATGATGCGTATATATTTTAGATGAAGAAAAGTGCAATATGCATTAAAAACATTTAATAAGAAGATACTTTAGCTATTATTAGTAAATGGATTATTGATTTTTTTAAATATTTACAGCGTGTGATCAACTATTATTTTAAAAATACTTGCCAAATTTGGTTTTTATAGCAAATTCTCTCTTTTATTGACTAAATTTGTTTATCATTTCGTATAGCGGTACGTGTAAGCGCAATGTATCTATTATTTAATTATTATTGTTAGTTAAATATTAAAAATGGGGTGATACGAAATTGAATTGGTGTGTAGAGCTGATAAATTAATTGGTTAATAGGTGGATGAGTCGATAAATAAAAAAGTTAGAAAATAAAAATAAATGGCAATTCAATTTTTTAACAATATATGGTGAACATGTTAAAGTTCGCATTTTTACATACCTCTATGTCATAATTCTAATATGCACCTTAGTAATATAATAATTGTCAATAGTTATTTGAAAGTATATTATTTTAATTATTTTAAATTATCCACTACCCTACCACTATACATATTTTATACATTATACTTTAGTGGTTGATATAAAGTATATATATAGTTGGAAAAGCTAGATAATGGGGTAAATATGACTAAAAAGTCAAAGTATAAGAACAGAAAACAAAAAAAAAACGTAGAAATTATATTTTAACTTTGTTTATTTCAAATAATAAAAAATCTATAAATTTATTTGTTATTTAAATATAATAATTTATGGTATTTTTAATATCAACAACCTCAAAATTAAATGCAAAGAGGCTAAATGTATTAATCTGGTATATAGTATGTAGACTCGCACTTCTTTAGCTTATTTGTCATCTCTGATGCTCATGTATATACAGCCCAAACCATTCAAACTTCCATTCAATAGTAACATGAAAATAAATTACTGCTCTGTATACATTTTAATTAATAAATATATACTCACAGAGGATCTTCCCCCTCGTTCCGTGTCAATTTCAAGTTAATCCAATTAACTTTTCTGCACCCTAAAAAATATTAAAAACATAGCAAACAAAATGTAGAAAATGATTAGTTGAATATTAACATACAAAATAAGCTAACATTTTAGTCTTAAAATAAAAGATATAAAAATAGTTATACAGAAACCAACACCGTTATTTAAACCATTATGACGTCTTGAAATTTGTTTTTACAATTTGAAACCTGCACGAAAACCTTCCAAACCTACAAAAAATATACTTAGTTATATTATACTGATTATAACACAAAATAGCATATAAAATACCACATCCTATTTTTGTTAACTTCACAGCTATACAAACATAAAAAAATAGCTACAATTCAAATATTATCTAGCCATTAAATACACAAAGAAATCTAGCTTATTTTTTATTTTGATAGTACATTTGTTTTTCAATTTTTCTTTTCTTTTCAATGCCCTGAGAATTTTCTTCGTCCACTTTTTTATTTTTAAATTTGTTGATTACAGCCATAAATCTGGCAAATGCATTTTTATCTAAACTTCTACCATAGCTACAAATTTCTTGCAATGCAATCTTAAAATAAGTATAAACGATGTAATAAAAATGTAACTTATATTTTACTCAAACTACTTCTCGATTTTCTTCAAAGTCCATTGCAGAACTATTGACTTTCATTTTTGAACTCTCCTGAATAAAATGGTTTACATCCTCCTGATAATTGATTTGGCTAGTTGTGGGTTGATCAACAAACAAAACTTTATCCTCTTCACTCACAGTTGGGGAACCTACAACAAACTCGCTCCTCTGCTCAAAAATGGCTACAGCCTACAGCATGTATATGTTTACAAAGTACTGTTTTAACAGAATTTTCTGGACACTCACATCTGTATTTATGAAAACATATTTTACAGATGTTACAGTATCCAGTGCGACATTGCTCATCATATAGTTCATGACAAGACACAACATAGAACTTACCACTTACCGAAACACTTTGACTTTAAATTTTTCAAATTCTAAAAATTCTACCTTACCATTCATTTTTTCGGCTTTGTTATGGGCTTCTATTACAATTTTATGCTGATAGCTATTTGAGTTTGGTTTTGTTGACATGTTCCTTGAATGCAAATGCTTCCCCCAGACTTCTCACTTTGCACGCGCTATTAAATCCTAAAAGTAAACACAACAAAACATACTTATGTATGTTTGATAATGATAACTAAGACTTTGTACAACCTCTGATATCGCTCCTGTTGCAATTGTAAAATATGTGTTCTTCCCAATTCTTAAACTTGTTTCGGGTCTGACAAGCATAATCTACTTCTCTATTATCTTGTGCCCTCCAAGATGTCAATTCTTCAAAATTCCTAAAATTTAAAATTGATTCTTTGACAGTTATATGGTGAATATCAAGCAAATGTTTGTTTAAACAGTTAAAATATGAAAATGTCTGGATATCATTAGTACACATTGGACATATAATGTGTTTTATTTGTTCCTTCCCAACAAATCCAGGGTGAAACTTTTTCCAATGCCTGTTTCTGGTAGATGTGCTGGAAAATTCCTTATCATAAACTTCACAGATTGCATTTTGTTGACTGCAAAATAAATAATTATTCAAATTAGAACTAAAAAAATTATATGTATCTTACCTTAGTGATGCCATAATTGTCTAACAGACAGCAACAGAAAGTGCAAATATTGGTTTAAGTGGAAAGAAATTATGCACTAAGAAACACTGGCAAGTTTATTGAAAGGTAATGAAACTCAAACACTAAATTGTTTGTTTTTGAGCCCAAAACCAGCACAGATATGGATTGTATAGATAATGGAGTAAAAACTCAACACTCTACACTATGAATTTTCACTCAAATAGTCGCAAAGTTGATATAATTGTTGATAATTAAATAAATCATTAGGAAGCAAGTAAAGCAAATAAAATCTGCAATATAGGTTAAATTAAACAAAACCAATGCCTTGATTTTCAATTTCCGTAATTAATCGGCAACGAAATTTGACGTACCAACTTTCACGAAAGGATCAGCAGTGCTGCGCCACTCTCAATTTCTCTGATTGGCTGGGCATATTTGTATTTTAACGTATGCTACTAATACCGAGCTCGCTGCTGCTACGATCATCTATGGGAATCACCGGTTTTTATAATGTCAATATCAATGTCATAAGTATTTTCAACTGTCTACGCAAGGGGGCGATCTTTTAGAAATGGAGGAATGTGAGAGACGTATCGATATATTTAACGTATCGATTTAATTGGCGTAAAATTTTATGAAAGCGGGAGGTTGCGGGAGATTTATTTATTTAATTTGAAATAAAAGGCGGGAGGGTTGACAAGAAATCGGGAGACTCCCGCCTAAATCGGGAGGAATGGCAGCCCTATATGGATAGCATTAGTACACATGGCAGTTGTCATTTTTTAAAAACAACAGTATGTTGAATAAATTGTCAACATTTTGCGGTTATTAATTTATGGAGTACTATGAAGACCCAATTAGTTTTTTCTGAAGAAGTGGTTGAAATTAATATATTAAAAATCAAATAATTGAAATTTTTATTCCAGGAGTGCCTGTAAGTAACAAAATATTTTGTCTTTTATTGGCAAGTGAATATCTTGAGTTCTAGTGGTCAACATTTTGCAGTTATTGATTAATGGACTACTTTGCAGACATTTTTAGTCTTGTCCGAAGAAATGACTAAAATGAATTTACTAAACATCAAGAAATTGGAATTTTCATTCCAGAGGTTCCTGTATAAAACAAAATATTTTGCCCTTTTAATGATCAGTGGATATCTTGGGTTCTAGTAATAAAAATTGTTGCAGCTATTGATTTACAGACTACTCTGAAGACCCGATTAGTCTTTTTTGAAAAAAAATACTAAAATTCATTCACTAGACGTCAGGAAATTGGCATTTTTATTTCAGAAGTGCCTGTAAGTAACAAAGTATGTTGCCTTTTATTGGCAAGTAAATATCTTGGGTTCTAACAGTTCAAATTTTGCAGTTATTCATTTTTAGACTACTCTAAAAACCCGATTAATCTTTTTTAAAAAAATGACTAAAATTTAAATGTTTTTTAGTTCGTGAGTTACAGGGTGATTTATCAAAAACGCCAAATTTTATTTTAATTATTTTTTAAAAACTTACGTTTATAATTTTTTGTGCTCTACAAAACTTCACCTTTAATTTTCTTTTATGACGTTTGGTATTTTGGCAACGGCTATCAACTTCTTTTTTTTTAAATACGGACTTGACTTTTTTATAACTTATTTTGAAAACATTATCTCATTTACATGCTTCCCAACGTTTCAACGTATTAATAACCATCATCAGGAATTTTGTATATGTAATTTTTTTGTATACGGCTAACGTACCATCGATCACCCTGTATAGGCACGAATAAAATCAAATGTTGAATGCACTTTTGGATAAAAATCAAAATGATGTGTTGATCAACCAAGATCATATTTAATCAGTTCAAATTCAAGTTGAATTTATTAATGTTCCACCCTATAAATGAGCATAATAACGAAAAGTTAAGTGGTACCAAGAGTGACACGACGTCGAATGCAGCAGCAACTGTTATTAAGATTGAGTTACAAAAACGGCGATGGTAAAAATATTTTTATCGTTATGACGACGGGAGGTCTCCTCCGGTTCGTGCACTTCACATCTCGAGTCCATTTTCGATCGGATAATTGACGTTGACGTTGACGTACCGCATCTGGGGACATTCGAGAAGTTTTCGCTGCGGGGACTTTTCGAAATTCGTAAGTTTAACGGGTGGATAAGATGGACGTCTGGCTCTATACAGGATAATTGCTTGAATACCAGGGTCCGTCGATGTGTGTTTTGATAAATATATCCATATTTCAAGGAAATATGCCAAACTTTTTAAGGATATTTATCTGGAAAAAGTTTCATTCTTTCAATATAAATACCCAGATAGAACCCTTTAAGCCATTAGATATACAAAGATTGTCATCTTTTATAAATTCACTTCAATTAATTCACATCAATTATTTACTTTATTTTTAACATTATTTTGAATCAATTCTTGGCCGGTAAGTCTTTATCGGCACACTAAATAATGCAAATATTTTATTAATTTTGGTTTAATTATTTAATTGCAATCACTATAATACAATTTGATTTTAATTACAGGCTGATTCTTATAAAATCATAAAAAATCTTTCATTGATCACAAAATGATTTTTTCAATCAATTTCTTCGTCAAAAGCCTTGAATCATGAAAAATTTCATTGATTGTGAGTTAATCAACTGAATGATTAAAAATATTTTTATTGATTTTTTGTACTGTATCATAAAAACGATTGTATTGAAGTTAGAATCTGACTTTATCAATTCCAGATAGAGATTCTGTTTTAAGGCCTTTAAAACCGCATTTTTTTGATCCGGATTTCGGGATACTTCTCTTATCGAATTCAGCTTTTGCCCTATTGCCCTTAACCCTATTTTTTACTAATTAAACATTTTTGTATAAAAAGTACTTTCTAGTATCCCCCGGTATAAAAATTGTTTACATACAATACTTGTGTGGTAAAACGTCATGTTGTGATCGCTTCCGATCGTCGTAATTAGCTTGGGAATATTTATTTTCCTTAGGATACGATATATATATATATATCGTCGGTGGGATTAACAACTTTATTAGAGAAGTACCACCGGGATTTCTAACTAAAAATGTCTAAAAATGAATTTAATACAAAAATATTTACCGACTTCCACTAAACCGCTACTTAAGTACCGAGAGTGTGGTAATTCTGTCAGCACAGGTGTCAAAAGGAATTTCGGTGATAGTACCACACCTTTCTTCAAAATATTTACCAGCACTCGAGGAAGTACTTAAAAAAAGGCTCGTTTTAAGGGCAGTTTGTTTAAAATTCATTTTTTTTTAACCATTAGTATAATGAATATTTAATGGATTTTCAAACGCTATTTTAACCATAAAAAAATTTTTTATTGATTTTGTGTACTGATTAATTAATTAATCAATCCCAGCTTCACTTCACAATAATTCTTTTAATTAATTTGGAGCAGATAACTGGAACGACTACCTAATTAATTCAAATAATTTATAATTACATTAGTGATAATTTAATCAATTCCAGGGTTATTGGGACTTATGTGCATCATAATGAATCATTTATTGATTTCAATATGAATAATAATCTTAGTTTCATTAGTGAGTCCAGACATTTAAGGTTTTTTTTGATAAATCATAATATTTAAGGTGATTTTTGAATTAATTTTCTAGACAGAATCCTCAAATCTTTGAGTTATTTTGTCTTAGAAATTAATCAATTCTAGGCTAATCATTGATAAAATCCTCAATAAAAACATTTAATTAATTTAAAATGAAATTAACTCCAGACCGATGAAGTAGTTTTCTGAATCACAATAATTAATTACATCGTTTGAAACAAGACTGATTACTATGATTAGTTTTCTTGATTTTAATAGATAGTCGACAATTATTGCTATTATGATTATCAAATCAATTCTTATCCCATCTATCATTATTCTATCAATTCTATGTTACGAAAAATAAATTTAATTAATCAACTCCAACAAGACAACGATTATCTAAATTACCACTTATTACATAATTGTTCAGGAAAATCTATTACAATATTTTGGTGAGTTTTTAATTAATCAAATAATCATTTAATCAATAATCAATGTTCCTAAAACGTCCATTAAATCGCAAAAATGTTACACGCGAAAAATGACTTAAGTGAAGAATGATTACATTGATTTGTTAGAATCCTAAGAATAATATATAATTAATGAATCAAAGATTAATAAAAGAGTTATATTATTGATTTGACGTAGATGAGAATCACTAATTAATCAATTATGAGAAATATGAATTTTATTAGTGATTATTTAATCAGTTCTGGGCAGATAAGTCCCTTTTTTCAATCACCATATATATTTTATTGATTTTAATATGATTTTTCATAACTCTTTAGGTGATTATTGAATCAATTTTTCTGGTCGAATCTTTGAGTTAATTTTAGTTTGAAATTTAATCAATTCCAGGCTATTAGTTGATATAAAAATATTTATTTAAATAAAATATTAATTGCAGGTCGGTGAATATTTTAATAAGGCGATAAGTAGTTTTACTGAACACAAATTAATTATATAATTTGATTTAAAACCGATCATGGCAATGTTTTTTTTATTGATTTCGGTCTCAATCATGATCAAGAACAATCACGTTATAATTACTGTATTTATTTTCATTAATTTTAGGTAAGTTGAATATTCCAGTTTCAAAACGATTTCGTTAAGCCAATAATAACATAATTGATGTCAAAATAGTTGTAAAAATTTAGTATTGTATTATTTAATTAATCAATAATCAATATTTCATTACCTGTAAAATTGCTTGTATGAATAATAACAATTAGGGCAATGCTTTTTAGACGATCAATTTTAAGCTACAAATGTTTTATTTATTAATTTCAGGTAGATCAGAATCATCCCCTTATTAGTTATGAGCCTAAATAGTGATGATTATCCTAGTTTAACAAATTAAATTTCACGTCATCTCAATGGCAACTATTATTTGCAGACAGATGACTTCATTCATCATTTTGGTGATTATTAAATCAATTCCTGGCTTATTGACTCTTTTCTGCATCATAACGGATCATTTATTGATTTCGTGATTCATTTTCTCAGTGATTATTTAATTATTGAATTCAACATGATTTATCATAATTTTTATGGTTATTTTTGAATCAATAAATTTTTTCTTGAAATATAATCAAGTCAAGTCTGAATCATTTTCATTATCACATTGATTGGTGGCGACGAACAACATTGATTATCAAATCAATTTTATTCCTCACATTTCAGTATTGATAAATGATACTTCTGCATCTTATATACTATAAAGAATGTTTCAAAACAACCGTGATTTTACTGGAATTAAAGGCTACGATTGCCAGATGTGAAAAATTTTCTTTAACTCACAGTTGTTGCTTGGATAAATAAAATATTCAACCCTTGAGCGATTAATTCCGAAGGCGTTAGACTATTAAAGAACCCGGCCACTTAAAGGGTCTAATGTTTGCCCTTCGATAAATCCATTTTGGGACCTGACGGTCAAACTCGCTTTGGGGCCCTAAGATAACGAACCCGAGTGGCCCTTTGACGATTTATAATTAAGATTCTCGTCTTGGAAATCCGGACTGTTTTAAAAATAATTTACATATCAACAAAATAAATAAATTTCCGAAAATAATGTGGAAAATGTTGTTGCGAATATCTCTCGGAAGCGCTCGGTTATTATTTTTATAATAAAACACCGGGAAATTTATTGTAAATAAACAATTTATGATATTATGTTTTTGCCTGTACCGTTTAAAATGTATACAAATTTATGATAATTTGTCCATTGATTTAAAAAATGTAATTAATTTAATCACGTAAAAATGGTAAGGCTTTGAATTGATTTAATAATCGCCAACGTGATTATAAAGGCATCAGTCTATAATTGATTAAATGAGACAAAATAATTATTGTGATTCAGATTGTTGATTAGTAAACGATTCTAATCCATCTATAAAATCAATAGTAGAAGTCTTATTATTTATAAGAGAGATTGGGCCTGTAATCAATGTAATAATTACTAATTATGATCCAACTATGTCAGCATGGAATTGATTAAAAAAATTAAGGACATTTTCGAGATGATTTACGGATTCTGGCAAGGTAATTGATTCAAAAATCATCTGAGAAATAATATCAATAACTTATTCATTATTACGCACATAAGGCGTTTTATTGGCTTATAATGAATAAAGGATTTTATAATTATCATAGACTCAAAATCAATTATTGTGATTCAGATAAGCTTGGATGAGAATTATTTTTCCCATTATGAACCGTGATAAGATGAACTGAAAATTTGTAAAATTGTATTTCGACAAATTTTCGAGTTATTTGTGAAAGTTTTTCCCAAAAAGCAATTTTGTTCTCGTCATCCTGTATATTCTTCGAAGAATCCCGAAATAGGTATTCAGTCAAATAATTTAGTAAATGCGTATATAAATTTTGAAATTTTTAATTTTTCAAATTTTTGAGTTATACGCCTTTAGATTTCAAAAAGGTTTCTCAAAAATAATTTTTTTTCTTGTTATCTGGCATATTTCTCGAAAAACCCTGAAATAGGTGTTCAGTCAAATAATTTGGTGAATGTGCATTAAAATTTTCAAAATTTAATTTTGTCAAGTTGAGGTATTTTGAAAAAAAAACTTTTCATAATTCATTTGTTTTTTCAGCTTTTTCGGCGTATTTTTCAAAACTCTAAAACATGCATTTGGTCAAATTTTGATATTTTGAAAAAAATAAGAATTTTCACAAAAATTATTTTATTTCTTATCATCTAGTATCTTTTCAAAAAAAAAACCTAAAATAGGTGTTAATTCACATAGTTCGGCGAATATTTACTCATATTTCCAAGTAATATAATTATTATAGAATTTATATTATATTTATAGAATCTATTTTTTTACTTTTTGGCGCCCAACATTGCCGTTGCATTATTAAATAAATAAAACTCGCATTAAATTCTCATCTTTAGGAAAATGTTGTGACTTTTATACGCAATAATTCCAACACTTATTGCAGCCCACCTAGGTGACATCCAGGCTGAAACTATCACTTCCAGAACTCTTGACCAAAGTCTATATATTTCAAATATATAAATTATGTTTTTGTTAAAACATACAAACTTAACTCAGCAAACCCTGATTTGTTAAAAAATCAACAATATAAAAAAGCATATACAATTCCGGTCGGATGATGCTTAGTTTCAATCGAAACACGTAAGATTTTTATTAAAAAAAAAAAAACAACGAGATCAAATGACCTCGTGACATACTTAACTGTTGTTTTTTAAAACGCGATCGGCGCTTGTTTTTTAAGAAAACATTCCTGACTGCATTTGTTTTGACAAGCAGGGCCCGAGCGTGAGCTAAAACGCGTTCGGAAGGCAATAGATAAAAAAAAACACCAAAACAAATAAAATCAACGTATATATTACGGTATATTTACACGATACCATTTTCCTATTTTGATAAGTAGAACTCGACTGTATAACTGTGGTGGTGTGGTGGATAAGTTGTGCCTGGGTAAAAATATCGGAATTCGGTGTGGGCCACGTCAACGACGATTTTTTGACAGGCGAGTGACTAGTGGGATGCCATGTGGGACGTGTCGTTTTAGAGAAATTCTGGGTTAAAAATGTGCTGAAAGTGGAATATGTGGAATTACGTTCATCTCTTGTATCTATAAGTCCGTTTTGGTGGCATGGCAAAAGCATAGAAATCATAGAAATTTCTATTTTGTTGGGCGCCAACAAAGTGTCGACCAAATGCAAAAAAAATATTTCTAATGAAGCACCAAGGAAATTACCAAGTGGCACATAAGAAATTACCTAGATTCCAAAAATTATATGCCAGATTAGAATGACCCAAGTTCTCCCTAGAGAACGATACAGGAGAATTGGAATATTTTGATAAAATTTTCCACCTAGTTGTCATATATCAATTGAGGATTAATATATCAGATTGATCAAAAAATATGTGACTGTTGAGGCCTTCAAACCATAGTTGAAACTCTGAATCTATCCTGTAAAATTTGCTCATGTAAGAAGCTGTTTTATTTCAGGCACTCGTAGATCCAATAGTCTCTAAAACACTTTCGCAAAAATTGGTGATTAACGGAAATACTATTCTAAACTTTCATAGATCTAGTCACCCTGAAAGCAACGTTGCCAAAAATTGTAATATGTATTAATTTTTGTATGTATAATGTAATATATCACATTGTTGGGCGCCAAAAAGTTGTATTATTTTTTCAAATTGTACAAATAACGATGTACCTACAAGATATTTTTATTACAAAATTTTTAATATTCCAAAAATTTCTTTAACCTGTACTAGGCATGTGTTTGCTTTTAAAATTGTTGGTATTCCAGGTATTTGTTACGGAATGGAGGTGTATGATGGAGAAAATGGTATACACAAAGTCTCCCTCTACTCAGTAATTATTTTTTACCAACGTTTCGAATTATATTTAATTTATCTTTAGGATTCGAATTCGTAGTTTTCTTACGTTAAAATTGGAACAATACATATCACAGGATATAAAAAACATAAATATGAATATTGAATATGATTTCAAATGCTTGAAAGATCTAAATGTCTAGAAAACATGTAAAATATATGACATGAATAGCGTGTTTTTGAGAAATCGGATTTTCCAGACTTTTGAGTTTTATTCCGGAAATTTTGATAATTTTTTTAAAATAAAATAAAGCATTTTGTTTAGAATAAAATAAATAGAATTACAAAAAGAGCTTGAAGCTTAATAAAAATGCCTGAAAGAGATGGACCATTATTTCAAATGCCTGAAATAAAAAAAATATACAAAACCCTGGAAGGAGTGAAAAATTATATTAATAATAATAATAATAATAATAAAAATAATGATAATCAGTTCACATCTGTCTGAATGAACTAAAATATTACTTTTAACTTAATCCAAAAGAGCTATGACTTCGATGACTATTTGCGATAGTTTTTCTTTTTTTTTCTAGAAAATTCATAACATTATATTATAAAATACATACATAAACACTCAAATGTCGCTACAATTCAAAAACAATACTAAAAACTTGTACGTGGACTTGTATACTATGAACTTGTGCGTGGAAAGAGACCTCAAATTGTAAAAATTGTTCATTTAAGAATTTCTTTTTTTATGAGGCACTCATAGATCCAATAATCTCCAAACTTACTGATATACTAATGTAAAATTCTATTGGAGGCTCTTGAACATTTATTAATTTTAAAAACAATATTGCCAAAAATTGTAATTTTAATTAATTTTATGTAATAATATAACATATTGTTGGGCGCCAAAAAGTTGTACTATTTTTTTAAATTGTGAAGATTTATGTGTTCAAAAGATCAAGCAAATTCACTGTTCATGTACATTCTTAGTACAAATTTTTAATTGGCCTATATTATAAACTTTCTTTGAAGATTAACATGCCAAATTTGTGGAAAAGTATGAGAGTGTTAAGCTCTTGGAGATCTGGACTTATTTTGCAAAAGTTACTAAATAAATTATTTTGCATCCCAGGCACTCGTAGACCCATTAATCTCATTAAGGGAGTAGGTCAGAATTACTGATGAATGAAAAGCTCTAGTCTAGACTCACATAAATGTAATAATCCTAAGTCGAAAATATACCACATTGTTGAGCGCCAAGAGGTTGATAAAATCTCAATTTATGTATGACAAACTTTAACATAAAACAAACCTTTTTAAATATCCTTAATTGTCTACTTATATGATAAAGTATTCTAAATTGTAAGAATTTTTTATTTTATTTAATTTGTTGGGCGCCAATATTGATTATTTAAACTTACACAAAACTAACCAGAAATATAAAATTTAATTAAAAATAACACTAGAGAGGCCAGTAAAAATTACCCATATTTTGAAAATTAAATGCTAGTTCTTATAAAATATTTCATCAGACATTCTATTGTCATAGCAACTGAGGATTATTGTGCTGAATGTATAAAAAAGTAAAAGAGAGCTTTTATAACTAATGCTGGAAATCTGGATTTATCTGCTAAAATGGTTCACGTAGTCATAGTTCCATTAATATTAAGAATTACTGATTGATATGTAATTTGTAATTTTGTAATTGTAATGGTAAGCCTTATTGTAGGCTCTTATAGAGTTTTTTTCCTAAATTTATCATTACCAAAAATTGTAATTATTATTAGGTTTTAATAATACCACATTGTTGGGCGCCAAAAAGTTGTACTAATTTTATTAAATTGTACAAAAAAGGATTTATGCGTAACCTAACTAACAGATTTTTAGTACACATTTTTGGATGGTCCATAAAGTTTTATTAACAAGCTTCTTAAATATTAACATCTTAAACTTAACACTAACTTTTTTAATACTATTAATGTTATACTATACACTAAATTATGAATTTTGAGGCTAAAAATGGGCATCAAAAATGCCGTATCTCGGCTATCGTAGAAGCTACGATCTTGCGGATGGTCTCGTTGGATTCAGAATGACAAAACTAAGACAAAACCGTTGGAATTTTCCCGATAGCTCTTATAGAAGCCGAGATATCGACCTTCAAAGTTAGGGTTTATTCATTTTTCGGGTATACCCCCCCGTATCGAATTTTTTCACCAAAAATTGATTTTTTTCGAAATCAAACTAAGTATACCAGCGTCTTATTTGGGTCACCTAGATTACGAAAACACCGGGTTATAACACGATCCGAGCAGAACTAAGGGAATAAGAGCACTTTGAAAATCCTGAAAAAGTCGTTTTCGACGTCCGTTTTTGAGGCCAAAAATGAGCATCAAAAATGCCGTATCTCGGCTATTATAAAAGCTATGATCTTGCGGATGGTCTCGTTGGATTCAGAATGACGAAACTAAGACAAAACCGTTGGAATTTTCCCGATAGCTCTTATAGAAGCCGAGATATCGACCTTCAAAGTTTGGGTTTATTCATTTTTCGGGTATACCCCCCCGTATCGAATTTTTTCACCAAAAATTGATTTTTTTCGAAATCAAACTAAGTATACCAGCGTCTTATTTGGGTCACCTAGATTACGAAAACACCGGGTTATAACAGGATCCGAGCAGAACTAAGGGAATAAGAGCACTTTGAAAATCCTGAAAAAGTCGTTTTCGACGTCCGTTTTTGAGGCCAAAAATGGGCATCAAAAATGCCGTATCTCGGCTATCGTAAAAGCTACGACTTTGCGGATGGTCTCGTTGGATTCAGAATGAAGAAACTAAGATAAAACCGTTGGAATTTTCCCGATAGCTCTTATAGAAGCCGAGATATCGACCTTCAAAGTTTGGGTTTTTTCATTTTTCGGGTATACCCCCCCGTATGGAATTTTTTCACCAAAAATTGATTTTTTTCAAAATCAGACTAAGTATACCAGCGTCTTATTTGGGTCACCTAGATTATGAAAACACCGGGTTATAACAGGATCCGAGCAGAACTAAGGGAATAAGAGCACTTTGAAAATCCTGAAAAAGTCGTTTTCGACGTCCGTTTTTGAGGCCAAAAATGGGCATCAAAAATGCCGTATCTCGGCTATCGTAAAAGCTACGACTTAGCGGATGGTCTCGTTGGATTCAGAATAATGAAACTAAGATAAAACCGTTGGAATTTTTTCGATAGCTCTTATAGAAGCCGAGATATCGACCTTCAAAGTTTGGGTTTATTCATTTTTCGGGTATACCCCCCCGTATCGAATTTTTTCACCAAAAATTGATTTTTTTCGAAATCAAACTAAGTATACCAGCGTCTTATTTGGGTCACCTAGATTACGAAAACACCGGGTTATAACAGGATCCGAGCAGAACTAAGGGAATAAGAGCACTTTGAAAATCCTGAAAAAGTCGTTTTCGACGTCCGTTTTTGAGGCCAAAAATGGGCATCAAAAATGCCGTATCTCGGCTATCGTAAAAGCTACGACTTTGCGGATGGTCTCGTTGGATTCAGAATGAAGAAACTAAGATAAAACCGTTGGAATTTTCCCGATAGCTCTTATAGAAGCCGAGATATCGACCTTCAAAGTTTGGGTTTATTCATTTTTCGGGTATACCCCCCCATATCGAATTTTTTCACCAAAAATTGATTTTTTTCGAAATCAAACTAAGTATACCAGCGTCTTATTTGGGTCACCTAGATTACGAAAACACCGGGTTATAACAGGATCCGAGCAGAACTAAGGGAATAAGAGCACTTTGAAAATCCGGAAAAAGTCGTTTTCGACGTCCGTTTTTGAGGCCAAAAATGGGCATCAAAAATGCCGTATCTCGGCTATCGTAAAAGCTACGATCTTGCGGATGGTCTCGTTGGATTCAGAATGACGAAACTAAGACAAAACCGTTGGAATTTTTTCGATAGCTCTTATAGAAGCCAAGATATCGACCTTCAAAGTTTGGGTTTATTCATTTTTCGGGTATACCCCCCCATATCGAATTTTTTCACCAAAAATTGATTTTTTTCGAAATCAAACTAAGTATACCAGCGTCTTATTTGGGTCACCTAGATTACGAAAACACCGGGTTATAACAGGATCCGAGCAGAACTAAGGGAATGAGAGCACTTTGAAAATCCTGAAAAAGTCGTTTTCGACGTCCGTTTTTGAGGCCAAAAATGGGCATCAAAAATGCCGTATCTCGGCTATCGTAAAAGCTACGACTTTGCGGATGGTCTCGTTGGATTCAGAATGACAAAACTAAGACAAAACCGTTGGAATTTTCCTGATAGCTCTTATAGAAGCCGAGATATCGAACTTCAAAGTTTGGGTTTATTCATTTTTCGGGTATACCCCCCCGTATCGAATTTTTTCACCAAAAATTGATTTTTTTCGAAATCAAACTAAGTATACCAGCGTCTTATTTGGGTCACCTAGATTACGAAAACACCGGGTTATAACAGGATCCGAGCAGAACTAAGGGAATGAGAGCACTTTGAAAATCCTGAAAAAGTCGTTTTCGACGTCCGTTTTTGAGGCCAAAAATGGGCATCAAAAATGCCGTATCTCGGCTATCATAAAAGCTACGACTTTGCGGATGGTCTTGTTGGATTTAGAATAACGAAACTAGGATAAAACCGTTGGAATTTTCCCGATAGCTCTTATAGAAGCCGAGATATCGACCTTCAAAGTTTGGGTTTATTCATTTTTCGGGTATACCCCCCCGTATCGAATTTTTTCACCAAAAATTGATTTTCTTCGAAATCAAACTAAGTATACCAGCGTCTTATTTGGGTCACCTAGATTACGAAAACACCGGGTTATAACAGGATCCGAGCAGAACTAAGGGAATAAGAGCACTTTGAAAATCCGGAAAAAGTCGTTTTCGACGTCCGTTTTTGAGGCCAAAAATGGGCATCAAAAATGCCGTATCTCGGCTATCGTAAAAGCTACGATCTTGCGGATGGTCTCGTTGGATTCAGAATGAAGAAACTAAGATAAAACCGTTGGAATTTTCCCGATAGCTCTTATAAAAGCCGAGATATCGACCTTCAAAGTTTGGGTTTATTCATTTTTCGGGTATACCCCCCCGTATCGAATTTTTTCACCAAAAATTGATTTTTTTCGAAATCAAACTAAGTATACCAGCGTCTTATTTGGGTCACCTAGATTACGAAAACACCGGGTTATAACAGGATCCGAGCAGAACTAAGGGAATGAGAGCACTTTGAAAATCCTGAAAAAGTCGTTTTCGACGTCCGTTTTTGAGGCCAAAAATGGGCATCAAAAATGCCGTATCTCGGCTATCGTAAAAGCTACGACTTTGCGGATGGTCTCGTTGGATTCAGAATGACAAAACTAAGACAAAACCGTTGGAATTTTCCTGATAGCTCTTATAGAAGCCGAGATATCGAACTTCAAAGTTTGGGTTTATTCATTTTTCGGGTATACCCCCCCGTATCGAATTTTTTCACCAAAAATTGATTTTTTTCGAAATCAAACTAAGTATACCAGCGTCTTATTTGGGTCACCTAGATTACGAAAACACCGGGTTATAACAGGATCCGAGCAGAACTAAGGGAATGAGAGCACTTTGAAAATCCTGAAAAAGTCGTTTTCGACGTCCGTTTTTGAGGCCAAAAATGGGCATCAAAAATGCCGTATCTCGGCTATCATAAAAGCTACGACTTTGCGGATGGTCTTGTTGGATTTAGAATAACGAAACTAGGATAAAACCGTTGGAATTTTCCCGATAGCTCTTATAGAAGCCGAGATATCGACCTTCAAAGTTTGGGTTTATTCATTTTTCGGGTATACCCCCCCGTATCGAATTTTTTCACCAAAAATTGATTTTTTTCGAAATCAAACTAAGTATACCAGCGTCTTATTTGGGTCACCTAGATTACGAAAACACCGGGTTATAACAGAATCCGAGCAGAACTAAGGGAATGAGAGCACTTTGAAAATCCTGAAAAAGTCGTTTTCGAAGTCCGTTTTTGAGGCCAAAAATGGGCATCAAAAATGCCGTATCTCAGCTATCGTAAAAGCTACGACTTTGCGGATGGTCTCGTTGGATTCAGAATGAAGAAACTAAGATAAAACCGTTGGAATTTTCCCGATAGCTCTTATAAAAGCCGAGATATCGACCTTCAAAGTTTGGGTTTATTCATTTTTCGGGTATACCCCCCCGTATCGAATTTTTTCACCAAAAATTGATTTTTTTCGAAATCAAACTAAGTATACCAGCGTCTTATTTGGGTCACCTAGATTACGAAAACACCGGGTTATAATAGGATCCGAGCAGAACTAAGGGAATGAGAGCACTTTGAAAATCCGGAAAAAGTCGTTTTCGACGTCCGTTTTTGAGGCCAAAAATGCGCATCAAAAATGCCGTATCTCGGCTATTGGAAAAGCTACGACTTTGCGGATGGTCTCGTTGGATTCAGAATGACGAAACTAAGATAAAACCGTTGGAATTTTTTCGATAGCTCTTATAGAAGCCGAGATATCGACCTTCAAAGTTTGGGTTTTTTCATTTTTCGGGTATACCCCCCCGTATCGAATTTTTTCACCAAAAATTGATTTTTTTCGAAATCAAACTAATTATACCAGCGTCTTATTTGGGTCACCTAGATTACGAAAACACCGGGTTATAACAGGATCCGAGCAGAACTAAGGGAATGAGAGCACTTTGAAAATCCGGAAAAGGTCGTTTTCGACGTCCGTTTTTGAGGCCAAAAATGAGCATCAAAAATGCCGTATCTCGGCTATCGTACAAGCTACGACTTAGCGGATGGTCTCGTTGGATTCAGAACGACGAAACTAAGACAAAACCGTTGGAATTTTCCCGATAGCTCTTATAGAAGCCGAGATATCGACCTTCAAAGTTTGGGTTTATTCATTTTTCGGGTATACCCCCCCGTATCGAATTTTTTCACCAAAAATTGATTTTTTTCGAAATCAAACTAAGTATACCAGCGTCTTATTTGGGTCACCTAGATTATGAAAACACCGGGTTATAACAGGATCCGAGCAGAACTAAGGGAATGAGAGCGCTTTGAAAATCCTTAACTTTTTTAATACTATTCATGTTATACTATACACTAAATTATGAATTTTTGATGATTTGAGACCATTCTGAAGCACCAATTAACACGCAAAAATTACTAGTTTTGTAATTTAATCCCGTGACCTAAGCGTGCCTGGAATATATCCCTAGAATGATAAAGCAGAATTATAATATTCTGATAAAGTTGTACATCAGGATGCCAGAGCAATTAAGGATCGATGAGACATATTTATAGAGAAGTAATTTGTTTCTAGAAATAGAGAGAAAACAAATCTGGATTTAATTTGCAAAAACTTGTTTAATTTTAGGCTCGCATAGATTCATTAATCTTCGAAACTGTGTGGTCAAAATCAATGATTAATGAGATTAATTTATTAATTTGTTTGTGCAAAAATAATAATTTTTACCATTTTTTTATAAGTATATACTACATTGTTGGGCGCCAAAAAGTTGTACTATATTTTAAAATTGTATACTAGTAAAAAACCCAAAAAAACTTTTTAGTAAAAACCCATTTGTGTTTGATCAAAAATGTCTCGTGCGTTCACGTAAAAGACATTTTTAGAACAAACCTCCTTAAACATATTTTTTATCTAATTACAATTTTACTGTTTTGCCACTTTGTTGGGTTGGGTTGGGTTGGGCGCCAAAATTCCCTATTAAAACTTATGACTAGAAAAGTGGAAATGCATCAAAAATCCTTAAGACCAAAAGACCTTCAAATGTCGTTTACCGCATTGTCAAGCCCCGACATCTTACATGGAAACGCACCATTAACGATCACCTCGACTAGTAAACACTCACTAATTCCATGCAAAAAAAATACTGATGAGACTCTGTAATTGTTAAAGCCGAACCGCGTAATTTAAAACCGACATATGCGTGGTAAGGGCTCAATTTATAAAAGAGTAATTTGTTCCTATACAGAGTATTGAGCCCTTACAACCAATGTTGAAAATTTAGATTTATTCTGCAAAAGTTGTTCACGTAAGAATTTGCTTTACTTCAGGCACTTGCAGATTTAATATTGTGTTGCCAAAATTACTGATTTATGGAAGATAAAGATCTATTAATTCTACACGTCATTATCCTAAATTGTAAGTTATGTAGATTTGTTATAGCGTAACATACCACGTTGTTGGGCGCCAAAAAGTTGCATTTTTTTAAATCAAATTATACAAATAATGATTTATGTGAAAGATTGTTTATTTTTAAAACATCTATGCAATGACAAGAATATTTAAAATGTTAATTTAAATAAGAAATTAACCATCTGTTTTATATTTAATTTAAGAGAATATAATAAGATATTCCATAAAAGCGTTAATTATTATCAGATGAAATTCAGTGGTTAAGTAGGTATATTAAATAGAAGGCTCCTTTTTCTGGGTACATTTAAAAAATATGAATTAAAAAAATATTTCTTTATTTTTTAAAATAAAAATTAAAACCAACTCAAATATCCATTCTATAAATACTATAATAGAAAAAATACTTATAGAAATAAGGCAAAGCTGCATTAAAAAAGGGGGCATATATAATTCTATAAAGCTAAATAATTTTTCTCCTACTAATATCTTATAATTTAAAATAAGGAAATTAAAGAATGCATTCAAATTTTTAATAAAAAGTAGAACATTATGCTTTGGTTCATCACTTGCCCTTTTGCTTTTTCACAAGAATTAAAATAAAAATTTTAATTTTTATATTCCCACATTGTTGGGCGCCAAAAAGTTTGATGCACAAAAACCTACTTATGCGTATTGTACAAGATACTTTTAGTATAACTTTTTTTCCCATTACCGCAGTTTTTGTATTTATTTATGACACTTAAGAAAATGTTAGTGATTTATAACTGCTGATCACACATAAGGCGTTGCTGGTATAATTTTAAAACTATGTAAGAAGATAAAATGTGTTCATGCATAAAGCCATTTTAGCACGGAACAAACCTTCCTTCAACAAACATCTTTTACTCTATACTTGCAATAATTGTTCATCTAATTACAATGCTATTGCTGTGCCACTTTGTTGGACGCCAACATTGCCTATTAAAACTCACACAAACTAGAAAAGTGGAAATGAATCAAAATTATCACTCGAACAATTACCTTCAAATGTCGTTTACCGCATTGTCAAGCCCCGACATCCCACATGAAAACGCAGCCAGTAACGACCGCCTAGAATAGTTAACACCCACTAATTCCATGCAAAAAAAAAGTGATGAGACTCTATAATTATAACTGCACCGCGAAATTTAAAACTCAAAAAATGCCCGTTAAGACTATAATATATAATTATAAGAGACAATTCTCCGCCAAAATCAGTCGGTCACTAGTTCTCAAAATTCTAATCCTTATGCATTTTTATATTCACATACTGTTGGGCACCAAAAAGTTAGACGCATATAAAAAATAGAAAATTGTATTAAAGCCGACATATGCATGGTAACGTCTAAATTTATTAAAAAGTAATTTGTTCCTATACAGAGTATTGAGCCCTTAAAACCAATGTTGAAAATTTAGATTTATTCTGCAAAAGTTGTTCACGTAAGAATTTGCTTTATTTCAGGCACTTGTATATCTAATACAATATCTAATCAATATCTAATACCTGAAATGACAACACCATGCCAAAATTACTGATTCATGGCATATAAAGATTTATTAATTTTTAACGCTGTGAAAAAATGTAATTTATGAATATTAGTTATAGCGTAATATACCACATTGTTGGGCGCCAAAAAGTTGGATGCATAAAAATGTACACAAACCTACTTATGCCTATTGTATAAGAAAATATTTTCAGTATAAATTTTTGAATGGTTCATAAGACTTTGTGCGTACCACTACGCATTTTTTCCTATTAATGAAGATTTTGACAAAAAAAATGTTAGTGATGTGTATCCTCTGACCACACATAAGGCGTTGCTGGTACAATTTTTTAGATAAAACCTTAAACTATGTAAGACCTTTGTCGATGCATAAAGCCATTTAAGTACAAATTTTAACACGGGAAATATCTCCTTAAACACCCTTTACTCTATACATTATACATGCATGCTTACATTACAATAACTGTTCATCTAATTACAATACTATTGTTCTGCCACTTTGTTGGGCGCCAACATTGCCTATTAAAACTCACACAAACTAGAAAAGTGGAAATGAATCAAAAATATCACTCGAACAATTACCTTCAAATGCCGTTTACCGCATTGTCAAGCCCCGACATCCCACATGGAAACGCAGCCAGTAACGACCGCCTAGAATAGTTAACACCCACTAATTCCATGCAAAAAAAAACCGATGAGACTCTATAATTGTTAAAACCGCACCGCGAAATTTCAAACTCAAAAAATGCCCGCTAAGACTAAGAGCCAGTTCTCCGCCAAAATGTCGTAAAGGGTCAAAGTTTTCCGCAATTCCCTAAAAAACCCGCCGAGAAACAAAAAACGCGACCAATTTAGCGAACAAAAAGTGAGGCGGAGCCGGATAAGCGTCTACCATGTCCCTTCGGTATCGATTCGGGCGTCATCGCCTTCCTCCATTGGTCGTAGGATGCATTAAGGGCGTGTTAGTAGCGCCCCGACGCACACTCGGCGTCCACCGGCCCCCTGTACCCAAAAACCCCGAATGTTTTCACTAGTAACATTGTGTCTATCCGCGAAGCAACACACCGTGTTTTTACTTATATCCTGTGTAAACCCGGGGTGTTGTGTTTAATAATAGTCAACGGCGAGCACGGTGTTTTTACAAGAATCGGGAATAATACGACGACCCCAACGGGATAACAGTGTTTGTTTTTCTTGGGAGCGAGAATCCCCACCCGTAAGAGGGAAAAAAATGCACACCTTCCTCACCGAGCACCAGAGCGTCTACAACAGGTACAACACCGGCTACAGTGGGTCTACAGTCGCCTCGAATCCTTACTATGACCAGTATCGTTATGGGTATGCTGCGGCAGCATGGCATCACCAGCAGCACCCCCTGGCTACCGCCAAGGATATGGTTAAACCCCCGTATTCTTACATAGCCCTGATCGCTATGGCTATCCAGAACGCCCAAGAGAAGAAAATCACCTTGAACGGCATTTATCAGTTTATTATGGAACGATTTCCTTATTACAGGGAGAACAAGCAGGGCTGGCAGAACTCTATCAGGCACAACTTGAGTTTGAACGAGTGTTTCGTTAAAGTGCCGAGGGACGATAAGAAGCCGGGCAAGGGCAGCTATTGGACCCTGGATCCGGATTCTTACAATATGTTCGATAACGGTTCGTATTTGCGTCGCAGACGTCGCTTCAAGAAGAAGGACGCCCTAAGGGAGAAAGAGGAGGCGGTCAAGAGGCAACAGCTGCAACCCTCCTCCGACTCCCCGACTTGCCTCACCAAACGGGAGGAGCTCAAGGAGGAAACGAAAATGAAGTTGGGCGAGTGTAAACCGAAACGCGAACCGAACACGGAGCTGAGCCAGTGCATGAGTGCCAAATACGGTGATCCTAAGAGTGTCATAGTGCATCAGGAGCATGTTTTAAGTGACGTGACCGCTTCTTTGCAGGCGATGGACTCTGCAGCTGCCTTTACCGTAGACTCTTTGATGACCAGCCGGGAGCAAGCGTTGTCTTACACAAATTCGACCAGACTTCACTCTTCCGGCGGTATGTACTCTTATTGTCCTAGTGCGACTCCGCAGCACCAGTACAACTTGGGTGACGAGGCTACAGCCCCTAGGTACAGCCCGTGGTACAGTCCGGAAACATCTCCGGAGTCTGCGGCAGCCCCTGGCGGTTATCGCGATATTATATTTGATGGTACCACGGCGCCCAGTTGCCAATTGGCCAGTTTTCGGCACTCCAGTCCTCCGCATAATTACAGAAGTGCCACCTCGACTCCGTACTATCAGAGTGATTGTGTCGCGCAAAAGTACTGAGGGTACGCCAACTTTTTCGATCACCCTGTTAATATTAAGACTGATCCTTATTGAGTGGAGTTCAATTCGTATACGGGGGATGTTTGAAGCTTTAATTTATTTTGAAGAAAAGTTTGCATGCATTTTAACGGCAATTTCGTTTAGGTAATAATAATAATAATTAATTGTACATAGTGTATTAGTTAATTTTGTGATTATGTCGGGCCCCCATGTGGCGACGATACTTTTTCATTTAAATGTGATAATAAATTTAACGAGTATATAATATAGTTAGGCATAATATACATATAATACTTGCAAGTAGTCAACAGAATTGTTAATATTCACTATATAGCAATAGTTTTAATTTTTCATTCCTCCATACTCTTCTTGCATTTATTGTAAAATTTTCTGGTTTTGTATAGTTTGTAATGTGTGTCAAGGCACGTAAACTTGTACATTATTTATTAATATCATATATTATGAAGAATATATAAATCGACTTCTTGTGAATTTAAATGTGTGTGTTTTATTTATTTCGAAATTCTTTTAATGCCTTTCTCTAATAATGTGGCGCCCAACGTGAGTCATAAACATACGTAAGTATATGGATTTGACATAAGAAAACAAAAGATAATTTTTGTATTTAGAATCATCAATATTTTTTTATTATTTTGATTTTTTTGTACACAAGTAACTTGATAGGAGAATCGCGTTAATTTTAGTTTTCCCAGACAAATAGAAAATTTATACAAAAAACCGTTAGATCGGACTTCATTGGTTTTTGAGTTATGGTAATTTTTAATTTTTTTTTCCATTTTCTAGTGCGGTTTTTAAAAAAAATAAGTAAGCGGGTATTTAATTCTTTCAGTTAATATAATAAAATTACTTAATTTCTTATTAGTAATAAATAACTTGATGTGGCACGTAAGCTCGTACATTGTTTATTATTATTATATATTATAAAGAACATATAAATCGACTTCTTGTCAATTTAAATATGTGCGTTTTATTTTTATTTCGAAATTATTTTGATGCCTTGTCTTAATATTGTGGCGCCCAACGTGGGACATATACGTAAGTATATGGGTTTGAGATAAGAAATGAAAGATAACTTTTGTATTTAGAACAATCTATATTTTTCTATTTTATTGATTTTTTGTACATAGATTACTTTGATATATGAAAAAATAACTATAAAGCCTAAATTTTTTCGACTGCCTGGAATAAACGATTTTATTTTGGTGTCCTTCAGCAGTAATTAAATTTAAATTTTATTAAGAAATATTAAACAATGCGTGAATTCAACTACCTAAATTAAAGTCCACTGCGTTAAAGCTTTTTTCCTAATAGAATTAATGCTTTAAATTTTTGTTTTCTTCCAGACAAAAAAGACATATAGAGAAAAAACTGCCTGGATGAAAGCATAATTAATTCTTTTTCCAGGCAATTAGATTGAACATAAAAAAGTGGTTTTTTGAGTTATAAAATTGGTATCTTATAATTTTAATTGAGCAATCTCTGTACAAAAATCTAACTTCATTGGTTTTTGATTAATGGTAACTTTTAAGACAACGATAAGATTTTTTTCCAAAGACAGGACTTTTTCTATCTTTTTTTTTAATTTGCTAGTGCAATTTTCAAAAAAAATGATTAAGTAGGTATTCAATCATTTGAATTTAGACATATAATAATAATATTACATTTTTTATTTAACTTAATAAACGACTTGATGAGGGACATAAGCTTGTACATTATTTATTTATATTTTATATAATGAAAAATATATAAATCGACTTCTTATGAATTTAAATGGGTGTCTTTTATTTATCTCGAAATTCTTTTGATGCCAGGCCTTAATAATGTGGCGCCCAACGTGGGTCTGACATAAAAAATAAAAGATGATTTTTGTAATTAGACCAATTTATTTTACATAATTACCTTGCAATATGACAAAATAAATATAAAACCTAAACTTCTTCAACTGCCTAAAATAACCGTTTTGATAAGTTAATTGGATGTGAGGTCAAATAAAACGTAGGTTTAATTTTTAATATTGCTAAAGTTTCGGTCTATATTGGACCATCCTCAGAGCAATATACAGGGTGTTTCAGAACCATGGGATCAAACTTCTGGGGGTTGTTCAGTGCAACAGTAAAATCCATTTGAGTATAGGAACCCATGTCCGGAAATGCGTCACTACGCCACTACGGCCCTAAGACGCGTTAAAATTTATAAAAAACATTAATTACCTAAATAGGATCTGCTGCATTTATTTTTACCTTTCGTACATGATACCATAACAATAATTATTTAAAATCAATGTCATGTTTAAAAATTTTATAGCTTACAATTTTTAAACATTTATTGCTAATGGAAAACTTTACCAATCAAGAATTAGCGGATATGCATGTGGCATACGGAGCAACAAACTGCAATGTACGAGCAGCATCGCGGTTGTATCATGAACGTTATCCTGAACGACAGCATCCTGGATACAAAAAGTTTATTGCGGTTCATCGGCGGCTCGCTGAGACAGGCATGTTTAAGACCAAGATGCATGATACTGGTGTTGCTCGAACCGTAAGAACGGTCGAATTTGAAGAAGAGGTGCTTCAGCGTCACAATCAAATAGCACACGTGATGTCGTTAAAAATATGAATACGAGTAACGCTTCTGTCTGGCGGGTACTACACGAGCAACAACTCCATCCTTACCACTTCCAGAAAGTTCAAGGTCTGACTGCAGCCGATTATCATCATAGAGTTCAATTTTGTCGATGGCTTCTGGATCACATCACTGCACAACCAAATTTTTTACGATATGTTTTGTGAACCGATGAAGCCTCTTTCACAAGAGACTGTATTTTTAATAGTAGGAATAGCCATGTTTGGGACGAAGAAAATCCTTATGCAATTTTTCCAAGAAAACATCAGAATCGTTGGTCTGTCAACGTATGGGCAGGCATTGTTGATGATTATTTAATTGGGCCATACCTTCTACCGGAACGGTTAACAGGACCTATTTATCTGCGTTTCTAGGAGGAAGTTCTTCCAGAACTCCTTCAAAATTTTCCACTAAACGTTAGACAGCAAATGTGATTTCAGCATGATGGAGCGCCAGCTCACTTTGCTGTACGAGTACGCGAGTATTTGGCCCAGCGGTTTGGGCACCATTGGATTGCCAGGGGTGGAGCAGTTTCTTGGCCTCCTAGGTCACCCGATTTAACGTGGCTCGATTTTTTCTTGTGGGGACATGTAAAGACTTTAGTCTATGCAACTCCAGTAGAATCAGAGCTAGACTTAATTGGACGAATAACAGCAGCATTTGAAATCATTTAAAACGAGGATGACATTTTTAGTGTAGTCTGCCGAAATCATGTGCGGCGTTTAAATCGGTTTATTGAGGTTAGAGGAAGACATTTTGACCAATAGTTGTGATGGTATCACATACAAAAGGTAAAAATAAATGCATCAGATCCTATTAAGGTAATTAATATTTTTTCTAAATGTAAACGCGTCTTAGGGCCGTAGTGGCGTAGTGACACATTTCGGGACATGGGTTCCCATACTCAAATGGATTCTACTGTTGCATTGAACAACCCCTAGAAGTTTGATCCCATAGTTCTGAAAAACCATGTAGAAATAACTTCTAAAGGTTTTAATTTTGGTTTCCTTCCAGGAAATTGGATTGCACTTTCACAAAAATTATATTTTTTAAAGTTCAATTGCGTGAGAGCTAAAGCTGCCTGAAAGAGATGCCTTGGTTTGGGTTTCCTCATCCTTGAAAATTTTCTTTCTTAAATTTCTTCAACTGTCTGGAACTGGAGACATAAACTTTTTTTTAAAGCATTTTTTTTCATTTATAGACTGTTGCGATATGTAGCAGATTTTTTAGGAAACTATTGAATAAAAACATTCTTTTTCGTCACCCTGTATATTTTTCAAAGAATGATGAAATAGGTGGTTTAAAGATTGGTGTTGTGTACTAGGTACTATAGTGGAACATAACTTTCACACTATCTTTAAGATCCTTGTCAAGGCGGTTCTTGAGAGCATTGACAGTTGTGACAGACATAGTTTTTTCGGATGGGATATTCCATGGATATACTACTTTGTTCGACAAAAGATTCCTTTGAAATTTAGTAGTTTTCTCCTTGTACGTTGATTCTGCTTGAGGATACTACTACAAATTTGACAATTATAGTATCCGTTTAAGATTTCAAAAGTCCTTCTAAGTCTCCATTCCTTTAAAGTTGATGCTTTTTGCCAAGGTCTTTTAATTCAGGAGGGATTTCCTGTAAGTGTCCTCGCTAATATTTCTATATCATTGATATAATATTGGTGTCCCGTTCCACACAATAACTTCATACTCTTAAGCCTTATATAACTTCTATAGACCTTCATTATCATCTCCTTTGAGTCTTTAAATGCTCATTTTATAATGTAAATAAGAGTTGCATGCTGTAAAAAAATGATTTTACCATTTTAAATATGTCGAAGAGAAAGAAAAAGTCAACGTTAAAGTAGTGTTAAAAAAACCAAAAAGATAACATTGTTTTTATTATAAAAAGAAAAAAAATATTTATTTTATAAATTTTTAATACAGATCACCGGTTGGTCAAAAAAAATCAAGAACTTTGGGCAAGATAAGGGACAACTTTGGGAATTAAAAAGTAAGTTAAAAAGGACTTTTTTTTTAGTAAGTAATTTTAAATTAAAAAAAAACCTCCAGGAATTGAAAATACTTTTTTTGCTTTAGTCCCTCTTTGCTTCCCGTTAGTGACGCCAATAATCATGCACTTATCCAGAAATTTCCGGCACTTTATTAAAGCTGAAATAACTTAAATTAGATACGAAAAATAGAATAAAATAATTTTTTGTTTTCATTATTCTCCTTTCAAGACTTCTCCTTCACAATTGTCATAGTTGTCACATTTAAAATGGCTGAAGGTTGCCATTTTGACGAAGAAAAACTAAATGAACAAGTTGATCTTATGACATCACATCCCAATGGTACTATCGAGAAACTGAAATATTACGAGCTACTTATGTACAGGGTGTCTCAAATTCGAGGGTGACCTTTGGAATCTCGGAAACCGTAGAGTTTCAGGGTCGGTTAAATGGAGGCAAAGTTGCGCATTTTGGAGCTTAATAAAAAGACGTTTAAAAAATTTTTAAGTTCCGGATACTTCCGGAGATATCCAAAGAAAAACCGAAATTTATCAAAATCGTTTTTACCTTCTACCGACTTTATTTAAAGAGATATCGGGAAACTAAAAACAGTTTTTCATTGCCACTTTTTATGCTCTACAACATAAAATAGTTTTTTTTTAAACCAATTCAATGAAAATGTATCCTTATAGAGATATTTTATAGCTTCAGTTTATATAAAATCAATTTATTTGGAAATTCCATTGATATATCTTTCTCTCTTGCACTGATGGAGTTCTTATGGGAAGTACTAGAATAAAGTTGATGATCGAAAAAAAAAACGAAACGTCGGATTAATATTTTTTTTGCGTCATGTTGTAGATTATAAGAAGTGGCAATAAAAAATTCTTTTTAGTTTTCCGATATCTCTAAATAAAGTCGGTCGAAAATAAAAACGATTTCGACAATTTTCGATTTTTTCCGGAAGTATCCGGAATTTTAAAATTTTTTAAACGTCATTTTATTAAGCTCGAAATTGCGCAGCTTTGTCTCCATTTAACCGACCCCGTAACTCTTACGGTTTCCGAGATCTCAATGGTCACCCGCGAATCTGGGACACCCTGTACAGAGTGTCCTAAATTCGACGATAACTATTGACGAAAACAAAAATAAAAAATTGTTTCGATGTTATTTTTTGATTTACATATTCTGTTATACACCATAAAAATATTTAATTTTTTTTTTATCTTAAAACCACATAAATAAACCTCTCTTTTATTCGGGAAAACACCTCTGGTAAAATAAATTTCCCCGATTTTCCGTTCATAAACGGACCGCGTATATATTTGTATTAAAATAATAATTGTTTGCCGGGTTATAAATCAATTTATAATAAATAAAAGGGCCGAACGTGAGTGAATAGCGATCGGCGTGTTGGAAAAATATTTAAATTGTCCTGATTATTTACAGTTATATAGTTTTATTTACGAAAATATTATTAATTAGGTATATTGTTGTTTTAATAAACAAACCCGGCTTTTATTTATAAATAAATAAAATAACAGCCAGGTAAAAGGACTTTTTAGATAATTTTTTTTAATTTAAATCATTTAGGACCGTTTAACCTTTAAATGAATTTGATCGAAAATTCCCATAAACTCTTCTCCTGGAAGACCTCTTTCTATTTAGTATTAAAGCCGTTAATCAAACAACTATTTTTGAACAACTGTAACTAGTTTGAACTTATTAGTTACCAGTAAATATTATAATGGACTCCTTCAGCAATTAGCATATTATATGTTAATTTAATGATAAAATATATCTAAACTACATGTCATTGGAACCTATAATTTTATTAATAAATAAATCCTTAAATCAAAAGCGTATTTAAACAAATGCCTGGAATATTTTCCAAGAATAAGAAAAATAAGGTTTTTCCAACTTTGAATACCTAAAATAAGCTTTCTTCCAGGCAATTGAACCCTTTTACTTACTCAGTTGCCTGAAATTCGAGCAAAAAAAATAGGATTTTCCAATTGTCATTAGAACAAGTTATTTCTAATGACTGCTCACTAGTTTTTCCCACACATATACATAATTTAATTGTTTCATTAAAAGATAACTCGTCATCTGTTTGTGCAGGTCTTTCGCAAAGTACTTTATCTATAATACAATTTGTGAAAAATCTGTCCTATCCTGGAAAATGACTTAAAATGTTGTCCAGGCAGTCAAGGAGTTTTCAGCCTTTATCAAGAATAATCAGGTTTATCCAAGTCTTAATATGTAAAATTAGGTTTTCTTTCAGGCACTTGAAACTCTATGGTTACTACTATAGCCTGAAATATGGAAAAAATGCGAATTTTCCAGGATTGAACATGTAAAAATTATATTTCTTCATAGCAATTAAAGTAATTTGTAATAATATAGTCAATTGCCTCTAATAAGATAAGTAATGATTTTCCCTCTTGGAAAGTATAAAATTAGGATCTTTTTCCAGGAAGTTAAAGATATTTTTTTACTGAAATGCTCGAAATAATAAAAATGAAAGTTTTCCGGCCTAGAATAAAAAAATTAAAGTAAGGCTATTCTTCAGGCAGTTGAAGCCTTTTACATACTCAATTGCTCAATACTTTCGCCTGCGTTTTATTTATGCTGTGAAATAGTTTAATAAATATGAAGGGCCGAGAAGCCATGGGGTATAAGTGTACTGAAGTCAGTTTTGAGAAAACTCAAATTAAAGTTAAATTGTTATAATCAAATGCAGGCAAACGTATGGCAATTCAAACCAGTTTTGTTTTAATTGCTAGGGTTTAGACTATCATAATAAAGAAAAATAATATGCTTTTTAGTATTTTTCATATTGATTATTAGGCAATATTTGATAAAAGTCATCACTTGTACCCCTTGGCTTCTCATAGAAATTAGGAGTTTAATAAAACATAGGATACAAATAAATTAGAAAAATGTATTTTTCCAATGAAAGGTGGCTTAACAAAATACTAACAGTTTGTATAAAAATGTCATTTAAATACCACTTGCAGAACTATTCTGAGTCAGTGCTATAAACATTGTCTTCATGTTCTGGATCCTCATTTTCATCATCGTCAGGATTGTGATGTCCCTCTTGATGTTCTGTCTTGTGTGCACCAAACGATTTCCCTCATAGTCTAATGATCTATAGAATTGGTGATGTACGGGAGGTACAAATGGTAGGAGGCCTACAAGGTCTTTGTACTTTGATGCTTTTATTTTCTTTTTATTTTGTTTAGGGATAAGAGAAGGCAAGGTTTTTGGAATCCTTCCAACATTTTTTGCTAGCATGTTGTACTCTAAAAATGGCATTTCTTTATTAAATGTACTTTTGTGAAACAAAGTGTAAGGACTTTCTTTTCTGAACTGCAGCCACTGCATGGTTCTAATACCCTTAACAGCTTTCACAAAATGTTTGCTTATGGGATCCAAAGTAAGGAAGTCTTTATCCAACATTTTCTTCACTAAGAACTTTTTGCTAGTTGTGGCTATAATATCCACCCAGTCATTAGGAACGAAAACACCTCTTTTTGTGTTCCTATTGGTATTTTCCACTTTACCAAAGTCTCGGTCATAATGATTATAAGAATGACCAGTAAGCAAAAATTTTAGGTCGACAATTTCAATCTGCATTGTGTTTACAACATACAACCAAAATTTTACCGTAAGTTGGCTTTTATTTTGCCCACCACAATTATCACAGAAAGCAGTGAGGTGAGTGACTGTAGAGGGCAATGATTTGATGTAATGGATTAAATACCATACCATTTCTTCGCATCCTCTTGATGCTTGCCCCTTATGCCAAAGAAACATAAACGCATCATCGGTCCCAATATCATGTACATTAAAATTACACGTCCATAATTGCCTTGCATAATACACTTTTGTACATGTTAATACCGGCGTGGGTAACATTTTTTGAAGATCAAAACATATAGTTTTATGGGCAAGATCATCTTTTACTTCTTTTTTAGCATTATCTATTTCTTTTTTAGCACTTTCAGCCTTACGTAGGTGGACTTCTTTAGCGATTATTGCAACTTGTTTAGCTTCCAGATCTCCATGCTCAATAGCTAATTTAAACTTGTCACAATTATTACAAGTGTCAGTATGTGCTCGATGGAAACTAAGATTGAAACATGTATTAAATATATGCCTATAGTAAGATAAAGTAACAGGTTCCTTTCCTTGTTCCGCACAAAAATTTTATAACAGTCATACAATCTTTTCAGATTTAAGTCAGCATTTAAATATTTTCGGTTTGGAGCTTGCTGTCTGGAATAGTGACTACTATATCTAGGGAACATAGCAATATGTTGTTTGACCAAATCAGTTTTCTCAACGGTAATTTAATTGGTTGGAACCTTTCGCCTTCTACGGTCTCGAGCTGGTATTTCCGTTCCAGATTCTTTCTTTTTAGCAATAATGTTGGTAACACGCTTATTTGACACATCTAATGTTTTTAAAGAAAATTCCTTGCAGACCCTTAGACCGCCTAATAAATATTGACAAGAATGGGACTTTCCATGTACAGTGTTTTCTTTCTTCCTATGCGGATCTTCTATTATAATCGCAGAGTTCAAAAATGATGATTGCAATTCCCAATTCGCCAGACCCCAGTACTCATTAAAAAATTCGTGGCGCTTTTCTTCGCTTATATTTTCGCAACATTTATAGCGGCATTCATGGTCGTATGCCTGAACTTTTCTTTCATTGTGTACTTTACCTTTACGGTCAGTGTACTTTTTACCCATGTTTCTTAGTCTTGAAGACTTCTGCCTTTTCCATTCCTCAGTCCGTCGTGTTTTTTCTTACCAGGATGCTTCTGCCGCTTTGTAGGTGGTTCTTCTTCTGCTTCAGTTTCTTTCATTTGATCTGAAATTAAATTTTAATTATTTATTTAGATTAATTAATTATGATGTGTATGTCAAAAGTAAGCCTAATTTTTAATTATTACTCCAAAGTTTGTTATCAATAAAAAGTTGCCTATTTATATGTTATTTAAATAATATTCAAAACTTGACATAGCATTTCATAACAAGGTATTAATAAAACAATAATTTTTATACAACTGGCTTGCATTTATTGTTTACGAGGAAATAATATACAGTGTGATATAGAATATTTTGTTTATTTACCATCCATTCACCAGATTATCATTAAAGATACATACACGACTCACTTTTATTACATTTTAAGCATATAATTTTATTAACCCTTCTGTCTCTGTATATATAGTCTTTTAACTGATAGTTATTGTTTTCTATGTTTGAACTTTTAAATTATATAAGTTTTACTAATTTCAAATTCTGACGTATGTACGTTTGTTTAAATAGTGTGTTTTATTATGATATTTTACTTTTCTTTAATTAAAATAAATTAAATTAAAATGTTTGATCCCTTTAGGAAGGGTTTTTTTTTTGTTAAATTTTGACCAGTAAGTTTAATAATTTTTGTAAAGTTCTTAAGTACATTACACCTTTTAGGTAGCACTGATTATGGTTATTAATTAGCCGAAAGCGCTTTGTTATTAGTTGATGGAAAATATATACGCGTTATACAAATCTCTTCTTGCATTTTATTGAATCTACGTGTACACAGTTACTCTTGCAAGTTAATATACAGTGTGAGCCTGTAATTTGGAATAAATTCAGTAGTTTATATAGTTTTTTCCCTCAAAATTAGTATTCTTGGTTGCGCTCTTTTTTGTTGAAATCAAAGTTATACAGTGCGTTCGAAAAATAAGATATGATTTTTATAAATAGTAACGAGCGATTTTAAAGAGCGTGTCAAATTATATATAACTACAAAATTTCAGGTTAATATGTGATTAACCCTTTTCAAGGTAATTAAAACATATTTTTCTTATTTCAGATAAATTGTAATATATGTTTTACTTAACAAGGTTGTTAACAAATATTAAAATTTTTTTTATTTTATTTGAATTTACACCTTCAATTGAAAAACATATTGTAATCTTATGATGATGATTTTTGTTTTAAATGGCTTTTATTGCTTATTTATAATAAATAGCATATCGATTTATATAAAACTGCAACATTTCAGGTGTTTTATGACTTACTCAAAAATTTTTCATATAGTAATAAAGGACTTTTATTAATAATTTAAAAAATTATAAAAAACAAAATATTGATGAATTAATAATTAACAAAAAAGAATATTTGTGTACCTTTGCTATTCTTACTTAACCATATCAAATTGTAACCATTAACTAATTTATTTCTGTAAAATGTGACATAAAAAATATTTTAATTAGCCAACTCTTGCCTTTATATTGTTTTTTTAAGGTAATAAAAAAAAAGTTAGATTAAAATATCTAACCATATTAAATGAAATAAATTAACAATAAGTTTTTGATAATTTTACATAATTTCTTTCATAAGTGTTCAAAATATAGCCCAATTAATATTTGGTAATGCCCTCACTGTATTTCGTTTTGAACATTTCCTATATAACTTCTGAAGAAATTAATCTACACTCATTGGTACTTTAAATTTCAAATATCTTTTATAAAAAAAATCAATAAGGAAAAAATCTAAAGGAGTTAGATCGGGAGAACTTGCTGGCCATCTTCTACCAATCCATCTGCCTGGAAATAAAGTATCCAGATAGAAAAAAGGATATGAATTTATTCCAAACTGTATACATTAACAAGTTCCCATTCGGATTTTTCCTTTTTTAAAATTGCCGCCACTCGAACCGGAATCTTAAAACAAAAACCGATTTAAAGGTTTTAAGAAATAATAATATTGTGCTTTGTATAATATCGCTTATCATCCCCGCCCGTTACATTTTGAGACTCGCCCGAAACCCCGGATGTATTTAAACCGCGATTTTAACTGCGAGGGGTTGAAATAAGGGTGGGACACCCTCCCACCCCCCCACTCTTGTTCAACCTTCGAATCGGTTTTCTTCGCGGATTTCTCTTCCATGGAAACTCCGACGGTGCGTTAAAAGTTTTTCCGAGTTTCCCCAAAAGAGGCGAAACCATTTGAAATTTAAATGTGGCTAAGGGAAAAGACTTGTATGGGGGTGAGGGGGAGAGGGTTAAATGTATGTGTGTGTGTGTGTATGTGGATAGGGATTGCCTGGAAGTATGATGAGATTTTTGTGTTTTTATGATTTTCAGGGAAAAGTTTGATAAGGGAGTTTTTGCATTGAGAAGTTAAATATAAAAGATTTTTTTTTAATGGAAATTACGCTTTTTTCGGGAAATATGTAGGAGTGAAGAAGATTTTTTTAAGGGAGTTCTATGGACTTTTTTTTAAATTCGAAATTAATGATTTGAGATTTTTTTGTTTATTAAAATCTCGTTTTTTTTTATTTTCACTTTTTTACGATATTTCTCATTTTCCATAAGGAACCCAGTAAATGAAATAAAAATTCTTAAAAAATGATTTTTTGAAAAAACATTAGAGGAAAGGAAACTTTTGTGAAATGTAAGAGTTTTTTAAAAATGTACTAGAACTAAATTTAATTTTTTCTTAAATTAAATTAAACCTGTTAATACAAATTTTCGATAAAAAATTTTGTACAATTTTATCTTTGCCATTTTATTTTTACAGTTTTAAACGTCTTCATCTTTAGATTTTAAACTAATTTTGTTTTATCTATTAATGTTTAGTTTGACGTACTTTTCAAAGTTCATGTATTTTTTCCTTGCAATATTTTAAAACTTGTATATTAAAATAAAATATATAAGACTGCAAAAATATAATCTTTCTTCCAGTTTTTGTAAGAAACTAATATTATGCTAAATAAAATATATTATTATTATTATAAAAATCAATTTTTATGCAGAAATTAGAAGATCCCTGATTTTTTTTTCAAATTTTGGAAAAAATTTGTGCAATAGTAAACTGCATATAAAAAATTGATTTACTTTTAGTTTTTAATAAAAAAATTATTCAACTACTTGAAAAACTAAACATTAAATAATTATGGTATTTTACAAATAATTGCTATTTTTCTAGGCAGTTGAAGTTATTTTCGCATAATTTTCGGATCAGGTAATCCAAGGGCATTGATTTTCATGGTTCCTTTGGTGCCTGAGAAAAATTGTCTAAAAACTGCCTGCAGAAAAATAAAAAAATTTAGTTTACCTGCAAAAATGTGAATACTGATTCACCTTAATAAAAAAATATTTTTGATCAATTAATCAATTTCTAAATTACCGTAATCTGAACCCGGATGTACATTTTTTGGGCATAATTTGCTTTATACAGGCAGCACATTTAACCGCAATGTTTGGAATAATTGCTATTTTTCCAGGCAGTTGAAGTTATTTTATAATTCTTTTTGGAATAGTTGATCCTAAAGCAGTTAATATTCATTAGTTTCTTTCTTTAGTAAATTTATTAGATTGATCATCGAACATCACTTCTTAAAAAGTGCCATATTTCTGGAAAAATTGATTAGACTATTCTGGACTATTAAACACTTTTTTTAATCAAACACAATTAAAGAAAAGAAAAACAAAACAAAATTTAAAAAAAAATAAATAAATAGAATAGAATATCTACAATATATACAGATTAATACAATTTCAAAATTGTAAGTACTCAAAAATATTATTATAAAATATACAATTTAATGTATACAATGTCAAAAAAAAATCTCTCTATGTTAAAAAAAAAATTTAAAAATGTTTAAAAAATTAAAAAATTATAAAAAATCCTAAAATAGCTACACAAAGCAGTATACCTAAACATGTACAGATAGTAAAAATACATAATCAGCTAGTGCGAAATTTCAAATCAATGATTACAAAAAGAAAATCGTTAACTGTGTAAAAAGCTCTCTCCAGTAAGAATGCTTTTAATGCTTTAAGAAATGCAAAAAAAGATGTGATGGATTTAATTTCTAATGGCAGATGATTGTGCATTTTTTTTGCATTATATAATATGGAACTTTTGACCAACTCTGAATGTGGGGTAGGCAGGTATAGATCACGTTCCGTGTTTCTAAGTGGATAACTATGGGAAGGCCTATCAGATGCTGAACCGTGTTTGCGTATTAGACAAACGGACTCAACTATGAATAAAGATGGAAAAGTTAATATTTGAAATTTTTTGAAGAAATGCTGGCAATGATTTCTGTATTTAAGTCTCAGTGTATAACGTAAAGCTCTCTTTTGTAGTCTAAAAATACGGTCAAATTGAGTTGCACTACATGTACTCCAGAATGGAAGGGCGTATCGAAGGTGCGATTCAAAAAGGGTAAAATAAACTGTTCTAGAAGTAGACAGGCTAAGCTCCTTAGAAATTGATCTTAACGCAAAACAAGCGGAACTTAATTTTTTTGATAAACAGTCAATATGTGTGTCCCATTTTAACGAGTTGTCAACAGTTAGCCCTAAAAACTTTACAGAATCAACTTCGTCAATTATTGCGTTACCAAGTACAAAAGATTGCAAGGTATATTTATAGGACAACATTTTAGTTTTGGAAATGTTGAGACAAAGGAGATGTGTAGAAATATCCGGATTACTCCAGGTAAAACTAGTATCATCAGCAAATAGACAGACTTTACCGTTAATATTTAGATTAGCAATGTCATGGATGAAGATAAGAAACAAAATAGGGCCAAGTACGGAACCTTGAGGCACTCCACTTTGTATTGGCTTGCAAGAAGACATAGTCGAATCAATTCTCACAGCTTGACTTCTGTTACTGAGATACGACTTAAACCATTCAAAAGGCGCTCCTCTGAACCCGTAATATTGCAACTTTTTTAATAAGATGTCATGATTAACACAATCAAAGGCTTTAGAAAAATCACAAAAAATTGTTGCTGTAGGGTGTTGGTTGTTTAAGCTAGAGTATACATTATTAAAAAGAGAAAACACAGCATCATTTGTGCATTTGTTATTTAAAAATCCAAATTGATGGGAAGTAAGTATTTTATATTTTAGCAAAAATGATTGAAGTCTTTTTTTAACCAATCTTTCAATAATTTTTGAAAGTGTGGGAAGAAGAGCGATAGGGCGATAGTTGGAAGACTGATCTTTATCTCCTCCTTTATGTAGTGGAATTATTATCGCCAACTTAAGGCAGTTAGGAAAAACACCTTTTTGAAAAGACTGATTAATTAGAGTAATAAGATGACATAATGTACATTAGGGCAGATTTGAAAACATTTTGAGAGTAAGTCCATCAATTCCAGAAGAGCCTTGATTTCCCTAATTGAACTGCAAAGCTCTGGTAACACTACGGGCGTAAAGAAGAAACTGTGGAAATTCTCATTTGCAATGGGAAGATATGAAAGTGGATCATGGGAAGGAGTTTACAAAATAATCATTAAGGTTCTCAGATGAAGTGGAGATAGTATTCGACAAAGAAGGCTTATTTCTCAAAGCATTAACAATCGACTATGTTTCCTTAGCCACATTTTTAGATTTAGCCAGTCTCCTATTATAGTAAATATCCTTGGCGGCTTTTAAAGTTCTCTGATAAATCTTTTTGTAAAGTCTTACGTATTCTTGAAAAAAAGCGCTGTCTGAAAATTTCTTAAGATGAGATAATAAGCGCATGTTCTTAGCAGATGTACGCAAGCCATGGGTAGACCAGGGGTTATGTTGCTTATTTTTAAGAGGTCTCAAAGGAAAGAATTTGTGAGAAAGACTAGATAGCGTTTTTACAAATTTAGAGAATTCTGAATCAACGTCGTCAGAGAGAATATTCCAGTCAGTTCATTGACAAAGTTGCCTAAAATGTAAAAAATTTTTATCCGAGAAAATACGGCCTAATTTGCGTGAAACATTTTTACTTTTAGATTTAGTTATGGAAAACTTTGTTAACACTGCTTCATGGTGTGAGAAAACTGATCTTAAGACAGTACAATCGACGAAATCTGGCTCAAAGGAAGATACGACATAATCTATTGTACTAGAGCTGGTTTTAGTTATACTGGTAGGTGATTTAATGTGCATGATTAAGCCAAAAGAGTCGAAAATGGACTGGAGAGATTCTTGAGCAGCACACACACTGGAAAAATCAATGTTTAGGTCGCCACATAAAATGAGTTTGCTTTTTAACGGCAGAGACTCAAGCAAGCTTAGTAATTTTTGGAAAAAAACATTTACGTCAGCATCAGGTGTTCTGTAAATACAAACAACGTAAAGATCAAAATTATTATTGTAGATAATGGAAAATTTAAAAATTTTTTCAGAAACTAAATTATCGAACTTGGTTACCATTGAAAAGTCGTTGCTAGTAGATAATATCACAGTACCTCCATGAGCTAGATTTGTTCTATCAAATCTGGCAACTGTAGTGTAATTATCCACCACCACCAACATGCAACCAATGTTCAGTTATGGCAACGATTTCTGGAAAATGAAGCTCTTCTAGTAAAAGAAATAAATTATTAGTTTTATGTCTTAAGGACTGAATATTTAAAGAGAAAATATTAAGCTTGCCATTGTCCCCAGTATTTCAGAGGGTGCTTGATCCTCTGTTCGCGTCAAGTCATTTAAAAAATTTTATTCCTGGCGGGAGATCCACCAGAATAAAAGGGGCTGACAGATCTGCTTCAACTTCAGTTGGACCAATACCATAGGCATCATGGTAGCGATGCAAAGTATACTCTCTTCAATATCACTATTTTAGTGCATAAAAATATTGCAGGTTTAGACTGTTTTGGACTATAAACATATTATGTAAACTATACTTTTTTGAATATCATGTTATATACGTAGCTAACGCCGCGAAAAATGCGACAAGTTCACGAGGTTTCCGAGCATGTTTACATCATAACAGTCAAATTTAATTAGTTGAATTAGCATTATATTTTTTAATAATAATTTTACAAAAATGTACATACTGACAATTCCATATAAAATTGTTGCTACATAGATTCATAAGTCCCACTTTAGAGAGTGTTTTTAGTCGGTTTACATTGCAAGTTTACGCGGTTACATCGCTAATTTTTTTGATATCTGAAACATTTTTGGAATTATGAATAAATTAGTTTAAAAGTTTCGAGTAACCTCTAGATTTTTTAACAAGGGACAGAGGATTAAAGTTGCCATGTAAATCAAGTCAGAAGGAACGTCAGTTTTGGTACTTTTGGCTCTTGCTACATAGCAACAAAAAACTTTAAAATTCAAGGCTTGTAATATTATTACACTCTGTGTGTTAAACTATAGGAGGAAAAAAAATTTTGCAAAAAAAATTAATTAACACTTCTCAAGTAAATTGACTGGATGCCTATTTCAGTATTTTGTTATAAATATATAGGACGTTGAAAATGATCGATTTTTGTGAGGGTACAAAACAATAAATATGAGAATAGTAGTAATCAAATTCAAGACATAAAAAGAATGTTAACTAAGTAATTAATTAAAAAAATATATTGTGATATTGTGATCAAAAACAACTAAAAAAAAAAATTAATTGCATATAATTTTTCGATAAAAAGTATGCCTGAAAATTCTTATAATTTCACATAGAATCCAAATATACAGGGTGTCCTATTTGCCATGTGTGATCTTGCTATTTGGGAAACTATAGGAGCTACGAAGGCGGTATTTTTACAGCGTTGCAAAATGTTTTTTAGTTCGTGAGTTACAGGGTGATTTATAAAACACGCCAAATTTTATTTTAACTATTATTTCCAAAACTATTGATTTTAGAAATTCACTTTTAATTACAAAGTCTTATAATTTCTTGTTCTCTACAAAACTTCACCTTTAATTTTCTTTTATGACGTTTGGTATCTTGACAACGGCTGTCAACTTCTTTTTTTTTTAAATACGGACCTGCATTTTTTATAACTTATTTTGAAAGCATTTTTTAGTCCCTTTAATTTGTTGTATCTCAACATCAGGAATTTTTTCTTAATGCGGACCTAGTTTTTTTTTAATTGTAAATTAATTACTTGTTACTGGAAAAAACCATGGGTGTTATATCAGGCGATCTTGCGGGCCAATTTATAGGACTCTTGTTACCAATCCAACAAATATTAACATGAACAAAAACTGGCGTGAAAGCTTCTATCAAAAAAATTATTTTTTGATTGGTGACCATGACAACGTAGACTTCAACTACTGTCACAGCCAAGCCAACTAAATTGAATGGATAATATCAATAAGTCTCATAATTAAAAATTAATTTTTTTTAACATATTTAGATTCGGGTTTAACATAAATAACCACCAGTTTAATAAACTTCAGTTTTAAATCAATTAAATTTTAAATCATGAGGAAAAGAATGAACATTTAAAAGTATTTAAGTTTTTAACAATTAAAAAAGTCAGAAGGAAAAATTCCTGATGATGGTTGTTAATACTCTGAAACGTGGGGAAATATATATATTTTTTTCACAAAAATAGTCCAATTAGTTTTTGATACTTTGGACTCTAAAGTGAGTAGCTACCTTAAAAATCAGACTTTGTCATCAGACACCACTGCTTAAAAAGTCCTATATTGAATATGTGTTGATCACTAAATACGGTATGCACATAAATAGTCGGATTAATAAATTTGACTGATTTTGCATGTGTGTCAGATTTTATGAAAGCGATGTATTGTATTGTTTTTATTCAAACAATTATTTATTAAGCTTCCAGGTAGTTATATTTTTTATCCTTTCACAGTTGTATTTCTGTCCAAACTATTTTTTTAAATTTGAAATTAGATTCTAACTGTCTCGATTTTTTAGGATTAACTTCTCTTAAACTGTCTAAAAGAAATTAGGGATGTTTTCCAGGTCCTTAAGTAATCTGGTTATCATTTAAGGACCAGAAAAGCTGGAAATGTTGGGCGCCAAAAATGTTACGCGCACTTTAACAAACTCATTCAACACACGCTTATTCACAACGTTTTTGAAGCCTACTTTCCTAAATATCACCGTTTTACTTTCATAAGAATAATCAAACTAGTTTTCCAGATTTCGGATTTTAAAATTAGGCACCTTCCCAGAAGCATTTTGATCTCATACAGAAAAACTTAAAAAATTATTTTTTTTCAATCGCCTATACAGGGTGTCTGCTAATTAATGGTACATGGAAAAACCACAGACTCCTGATGTAAAAATATTACGATTTAACTATATTTACCTATATCCAAAAGTTGATATTAACTGAGATACAGGATGTTAAACTTAAAACTTTTTTTTTGTTTTTCCCCAATAACTTTAACAAAAGTTAACTTTTTTTCACAAAAAATTGTAGTTAGGGGTTTTTTAGATCGAGAAATTCATTTTTTTAACAAATTGAGTGTACAATGTATAGATTTTCTAGTGTCATAGTTATTTTAAATAAAGTTAATTAAATGATAATCCAATTTTTGTCTGCATTATTCTCAATGACTCATACTAAAACATTATTTATGATGTAAAAAATGATTGGTGAAGAGTAACAAGACATTATTGCTTGCTTGAGCTAAATAATTTGAAGGCAGATATCTCGAAAACGGCGGCTCTGAGCGACCCGAAAGTAGTATACCTTTTTTACGTAAAAAATATGAAAAAAGTATTATTTTCAATAAAAACTTAAATATAGTTCAGCACAAAAAAAGTTATGACCTTATGAAAGAGAAAAAGATGTCGCAGACAGCGCCCCCTACATTGTACACTCAATTTGTTAAAAAAATGAATTTCTCGACCTAAAAAACCCCTAACTACAAATTTTTGTGAAAAAAAGTTAACTTTTGTTAAAGTTATTGGGGAAAAACAAAAAAAAAGTTTTAAGTTTAACATCCTGTATCTCAGTTAATATCAACTTTTGGATATAGGTAAATATAGTTAAATCGTAATATTTTTTTTACATCAGGAGTCTGTAGTTTTTCCATGTACCATTAATTAGCGGACACTTTGTATATAAACATATGCGCCTATATGTATAATAATATATAAAATAAACCCTCTCCGACTATGCCCAATAATAACAAAACTTCATCACAGTACGTCCGCACGCCCTCCAACCCCTCCGGGCGACCCTTTGGGGGTGTTTCGACGTCATCGTGTTGACGTTAGGGTGCGACCCCCACAAGTGTTCGACAAATATATGCATTCCGCATTAACTTGTGCAATGTTAACCGCGCCTCATCGTTTAACTTAGTTAAACGAATAAATTTTAAGTTGAAAAACTAACGTTGCAACTTAAAAAAAAAGGTTTCTCAGAAAATTCGTTCAAATTATTCGCAATAAAATTTATATTCCAGCTCTATTTGAGACGGGGTTAAATGAAAATTAGGCATTCTTAAATGACAGAAAAATGTTTAACTATACACTAACATCACTATACAGTTCGTGTTATCGTGAGCTACGTATTACCCAAAATAATGACAACACCGCTTGGTTGTGGCTTGCAGGCGGCGGAATTTTTCGTTTTTATTTTTAGAACCTTTAGTGTTTTTTTAGAACTTTTAGAATTTTTAGTGAGGTCCTTTGCTGTGTTACTGCACATTGCATTAATAATTTTTGAGCGTTATTTTGGTGTTTTTTTCACTATGGCTGTTTATACCCCTTCCGAAAGAGTTCAACAAATTAAATGGTTTTATGGAGGCAATTCGGCAGTACAATGTAGAGATTTGTTTTCAGTGACATTTGAAAATAGACCGATTCCTTGTGCAAAAACGGTTTTAATAATGGTTACAAATTTTGAGACATCTTTTTATCTTCAAGAATGTAAAAAATGCCACACAAAACATCAAGGACCACCTGTTGAAGTGGTCCAGGATATAGAACGGCGGGAACAAATGGTTTGCAGTACCCTAGAACTTGATTCGACACGGTCCACTAGAAGTGTTGAAGAGGAACTGGGAATGATCAATAAAACTGTTGCTCGTATCTGGAAAAAATATGAATACAAATGATTCAAGTATTCAGAAACTCAGGAAATATTTCCTGAAGACCAGTGGCGAAGAATGGAATTTTGTGAAACCATGATGGAAAAGGCAAATGAAAACGAATATTTTTTAAAAAATATTTTGTTTTCTAATGAATCTTCTTTTCCATTACATGGCAAACATAATCCTTCCATTGTTCGTTATTGGTCTCAGGAAAACGAGCACAGAAGTTTTCAGTTTCGTACCCAGTATCCTCAGAAATTGAATGATTGGGCAGGTATTTTGGGCGACAATGTTATATAGGGCCATTTTTTATTGATGGCACTTTAAACGCCCAAAAGTACCTTGAGTTGCTGCAAAACCAATTCTTTCTGCCATTCAAATCCTACCTGATGTAGACCTGGGATCGGTTTATTTTCAGCAAGATGGCTGTCCTGCTCATAACGCGGCTAGGGTAAAAGAATTTTTAACAAATACTTTTCCTAACCGCCTTATTAGTGGGACTGGCGATATTGAATGGCGTCCTAGATCTCCAGATTTGTCTCCAAATGACTTTTATCTGTGGGGTTAACTTAAGCAGACCATTTACAAGCATGAATCTAGTAGGCCAACAAATTTAGAGGAGTTGCGAAATAGCTTTTACGATAGGTTAAGTTTTATTTAATTTATAAGATAGGTTTCCTATAGGCTATAAGTAACGAACGAAAACACGATCTGTATATCAGAGAAACTGTTAAGTGCTATATATAATAAATTAGATAGGTTTAGTGCAGAAACAATGCCAAACTGGGTTTGCGTAAATATTAATATGTCTAACTTAAAAATGAGTTAATATAGTAACATTTAAATTATAAGAGACATAAGAGAGAATAGTTTTATAAAATATTTTTTTAATATTAATTTATAAAAAGATTGTACATTAATGACTAATTATATAGACCTATTAACTATAAATAACTTAAATAAAAAAAACAGAATAACAAATGAAAATATAGCAAGAATAACAAAAAATAATCGAAGCACATGCGTTATCAGACAATGACTATTAATAATCATTTATGTTTTTATTATAGGTGATTAGTTTTTAATAAACTGAAAATCTATGATTTTTAAACAAAAAGATAAACATCTAAGAGTAATATAGATATTAAAAACGTTAATTTAGAAAAGGCACTCTGGGTAAAATGCCTTTGCTTGGCAACAGATTTATTTATACAAATTGGAAAAAGAACATAGATCAAAATTAATTGCCCATATCATATACAGTGTTTTTCTTTGAAGTCCCCCCCCCCATTTATTTTTTGAACGGGTCAAAAAAAATTTTTGAAACTTGGCATAAGTAAATTGGTCTATAGATACTATTTTTCACTGTAAACTAGGTAGTTGTAAATTCCAAGATGGCGGCTGGGCGACATCTTGAGAAAAAATTTTAAATAGAAAGGGGGGTCGTGTGGTACCTCATTTTAAAGGTCTCAATGAGTACTTTATAACCCTGAAATATTAGACCCATATCTTAACTCGTTTCAAAATGGCGGCCTAATAAAAAAGTTTTTTTTTTATTTTAACGTTTTACAAGACTTACTGAACCGCCCTCGTATGTCACATTTCACATTTCACGTTTGGAATGTCTAAATAATGTTCAATAACCTTTAATGTGAAATGTGACATACGAGGGCGGTTCAGTAAGTCTTTAGAAACCAAAAAGTTAATCTTTAAATCCAAAATTCAAAAATTATAAATTATTTGTATATTATTATTTAAAACGTTAATAAAATCGCAACAGTGTATTTTTTGGCTGTTACTTTTAGACAGGTCAAAACGGAGTCCACCGAGTCCATGTAATAAATATTAAAAGTACTCAATAAAACCTTTTAAATGAGGTAACACAAGATTTCTATTTTAATGTATTTATTCAAGATGGCGCTTATGTGTTATTTTGACATTTAGAACTGTCGTTTTTATGTCAAAATAAAATAGTGACGCATTTATTTTCGTACACTGATTTTTACCTATTCAAAAATCATAAAAATGTAAAACGTTAAAATAAAAAAAATACTTTATTATTAGGCCGCCATTTTGAAACGAGTTAAGATATGGGTCTAATATTTCAGGGTTATAAAGTACTCATTGAGACCTTTAAAATGAGGTACCACACGACCCCCCTTTCTATTTAAATTTTTTTCTCAAGATGTCGCCTAGCCGCCATCTTGGAATTTACAACTACCTAGTTTACAGTGAAAAATAGTATCTATAGACCAATTTACTTATGCCAAGTTTCAAAAAATTTTTTTGACCCGTTCAAAAAATAAATGGGGGGGGGGGACTTCAAAGAAAAGCACTGTATGTATACAGTGAGAGCCAAAAGTCCGGAATAAATTCATTTAAAATTCAGGGGTATGTTCAAAAAAAAAATCGCTCGGACACGTCGATTTTTATTTTTAGCTGCGGGTTTTCTTACTATAATTTTATGTATACAGGGTGGTCCAAAAATAAGTTACGACCATCAACTTCAATTTTTGAAATAGAAATACCTACTTTTTATTCTGTATTCTTAAAGAACAGAAAATTCTAGACATATTTCATGTACTATGTCCTATACCTATCTTCATTTGTTTTTGAGTTATTGACGGTTGAAGATCGGCATATTTGCACTTTTGACATATTATAAAATCCAAACGGTTAGACATAGACAAATGCGGTTTGCACTTTTAATCGAAGCTTTTTTAAAACCATCTGTTGACACTAGCTAGTAAGTGTCAACAGGTACTGAGAAATTTACGGTTGAATTTCTAAAAAAAACATTCAAAATATTAATGTATTTAATCAAAAGTATTGTATAAACGTTGAACAAAAAGAAACTATTCTAATCTAGACCGAATTAAATGTTCAAATTGAGCCCCATTAACTTCTTGACAGTAAGCGAGTCTTGATTCGAATTCTCTCAGAACGTTGCGTATCATTTCTTGAGGTATTCGTTGAATCTCATTTCTTATATTATTTCTCAATTCTTCTAAATTGTTGGGTTTATTTACATACACTCTATGCTTTAAATAACCCCACAAAAAGAAGTCCAAAGGAGTCAAGTCGGGGGACCTAGCAGGCCACTTCAATTAACCCCTTCGCCCAATCCATCGATCCGGAAATACCTCACTTAAATATTGGCGCACGGCTCTGCTGAAGTGTGGCGGCGCGCCATCTTGCTGGAACCAAATTGAAGCTTCTGGAATATTGGGATTATTTACATTTGGAAACATCAAACATAAAGCGGGAATCAGTTCGTTCCTTAAGAATTCCAAATAACGTTGACCTGTTAAGGTACCTTCAAAGAAAAATGGACCTATGACTCTGTCATTGATAATGCCGGCCCAAACATTCAGAGATTGAGGATATTGGGTATGAGCTTCAATCACCCAATTTGGATTGGACGAAGACCAGTAACTGCAGTTCTGTCTGTTCACTGTACCATTGAGGCAGAAGGTCGACTCGTCAGAAAAAATTATTCTACGAGTATACAGACGGTCGTTATTGCAGACATTCATTATAGTTTCGCAAAACTCTAATCGACGATCTGTATCATCTTTCGTTAAGTTCGTGGATTAATTTTAATTTATAGGGATGATATTTTCTGTTCTTTAAGAATACATAATAAAAAATAGGTATTTCCATTTCAAAAATTGAAGTAACTTATTTCGGTCGTAACTTATTTTTGAACCACCCTGTATACATAAAATTATAGTAAGAAAACCCGCAGTTAAAAATAAAAATCGACGTGTCCGTTTTTTTTTGAACATACCCCTGAATTTTAAATGAATTTATTCCGGACTTTTGGCTCTCACTGTATATAAAAGTAGACGTTATTTAACACCTCAAAAATATATTGTCTTTTATCACATATAACTCTTTTACTAATATGGTATAGTATAAAAAATTCAAAACAAGATGCTTAAAATTATGTTTAATTACAATAGAACCGCTCATACAAAAACTTTGTATAATGATTCAGAAGTTTTTAACCTAAAAAAACATTTGTATGTAAATTAATATATTTATTTACATTATTTATGGATTATTTTCTTTTTGGAATTAATATGTAGAAATGGTCACAGATTTTAAATTCAATTTAGCAAAATTGTTTATAAAGCCTCCATCATTGATTTGATTTGAAATTGGGAATTGAGTATATACGTATATGCGAGGTATTATCAGATGTACAATTCAATAAGTATTAAGTGCTAAATTTTACTTTATTTTCTTTCATAATCTTGAATTTCATAATTATAATTATAAATTAAGTATTAGAGTATTACTGTACTTTTTTTTTAAATTGAGGTTATAGATTAAATTAGTGAAAAATGAAATTTCGTGAACAGAATGATTCTTGATCTTAATTCGGTGAATTTCCTGTATGCGACGCCACTGGTGAAAGAGGGATCCAGCTCCCCCCAAGCTGCGGTATATTAAATGGTGAAGGGTGACAGCAGCCACCCCTGTCCCCCTCTACGCGTCTAATTTAACGATGGGGGATGCGCGAGGTGACAAAGGGACGCAATTTAATTATAATTTATGGTGAGGGCGTCTCTCTTTTAGCGCTGAACGACAATGTCGCCCGTAAACATTTAGAATTATTAATGCGTATTTAGGAATAAATGAGAAGGAGAAGAGGGAGGATTTTTCAGGTTTTTTTAGTGGAAATTAATTTAAAAAAAAAAGTGTTTTCCGGGTTAAATTTTAATGCACTGAAAAAATGAATTCTACCTGAAAAGGTTTTGTTTCAAAAGCTTGTCGCTCTTGGATATGGCCAAGAGCAATAATAATAATGCTATAAATTTTTGTTTAATAAAAAAAACGCACAGATAAACAAGGTTTTGTGAGATAAATCGAATGGGACTAGCTTTGAAAAAGTAGGTACCCAGTATTTATTTGGCCCAAAATGCTGTACTTAAGGGAAAGTTAAAAAATCGAAACTTTAATGACGATTGGGTTTGCAAATTCGATGCAAATGCCAAAAGTTTCCTGATTTGGCCTCTGTCAGTCAAATTGTTACATTACAATTGAGGACTTAATCAGAGTTCATGTAAGTAGTATTACTAGAAAAAAAACGTAATGTAACATAATTTACTTTATTTTAAGAGACATTTTATTTTCTTATTTCAGGCAGTTGATCCGGCAGCAGGAATCAAATAGGTTTAAAGATATAAGGAACATAATGAAACATGATTTTATTATTTAACTGCCTGGAAGAAAAAATTTTTTTTATTCCAGGCAGTTGATGGAATTGGAACGAAATACGTTCAAGTGCCTGATATCATAAAAATATAATGAAACATGATTTTATTCCTCAACTGCCTGGAAGAAAAACATTATTTTTTATTCCAGGCAGTTGATAAGAACGAAATACATTCAAGTGCCTGATATCTAAGGGACATAAAGAAACATGATTTTATTCTTCAACTGCCTGGAAGAGAAACATTATTTTATTATTTCAGGCAGTTGATAAAAAAAACAAATACGTCTAAGTGCATGATATCTAAGGAATATAATGACACCTGGTTTCATTCCTTAACTGCCTGGAAGAGAAAAAGTTGCTAGGAACGAAATACATTCAAGTGCCTGATATCTAAAGAACATAAAGAAACATGATTACTTTCTTGAATTGCCTCAAAAAGACACATTACTTTTTTATTCCAGGCAGTTAATAGAAACCAAATACGTTCAAGTTCCTAATATCTGAAGAAAATAATGTAACATGATTTTATTCTTCAACTGCCTGGAAGAGAAATATTATTTAGTTATTCCAGGCACTTGATAGGAATGAAATACGTTCAAGTTCCTAATATCCGAAGAAAATAATGAAACGTGATTTTATTCTTCAACTGCCTGGAAGAGAAACATTATTTAATTATTCCAGGCAGTTGATAGGAACGAAATACGTTCAAGTGGCTGATATCGAAAGAACATAAAGAAACATGATTACTTACTTGAATTGCTTCAAAGAGAGACATGATTTTTTTATTCCAGGCAGTTAATAGGAACGAAACACGTTCAAGTTCCTAATATCTGAAGAAAATAATGTATCATGATTTTATTCTTCAACTGCCTGGAAGAGACACATTATTTAGTTATTCCAGGCAGTTGATAGGAACGAAATACGTTCAAGTGGCTGATATCGAAAGAATTTAAAGAAACATGATTACTTACTTGAATTGCTTCAAAGAGAGACATGATTTTTTTATTCCAGGCAGTTAATAGAAACCAAACACGTTTAAGTTCCTAATATCTGAAGAAAATAATGAAACATGATTATATTCTTCAACTGCCTGGAAAAAAAATATTATTTAGTTATTCCAGACACTTGATAGGAATAAAATACGTTCAAGTGCATGATATCTAAGGAACATAATGAAACCTGGTTTCATTCCTCAACTGCCTGAAAGAGAAACATTATTTTTTATTCCAGGCAGTTGATAAGAACGAAATACATTCAAGTACCTGATATCTAAAGAACATAAAGAAACATGATCACTTTCTTGAATTGCCTCAAAAAGAGACATTACTTTTTTATTCCAAGCAGTTAATAGGAACCAAACACGTTCAAGTTCCTAATATCTGAAGAAAATAATGAAACATAATTTTATTCTTCAACTGCCTGGAAGAGACACATTATTTAGTTATTCCAGGCACTTGATAGGAATTAAATACGTTCAAGTGCATGATATCTAAGGAACATAATGAAACCTGATTTCATTCCTCAACTGCCTGGAAGAGAAACATTATTTAGTTATTCCAGGCAGTTGCTTGGAATGAAATACATTCAAGTGCCGGATATCTAAGGAACAGAACATGATTTCCTTGTGTAAGTGGGGTAATTGAGTATACAAAACTGAATATTTTATGAATTATAGAGGATCACCTATCACTGCATCAAATTAACTAGCTCGGGACTATAATATTTATATTACAAAATAGTTTCAAAAATTCTAAAGTCACTAAGAAGAAGAGAGTTTAACATGAAATCAGTCCAGCAGCTATAGAGGATGAATTTTAATGAATGAACGATGATGAATTTGGTTGATAATGATCAAATATTTTTAGCTAAATGTTAAGGTTTAAGGTGTTTAAAATATCAATCATCTAAAGTAGTTTTTCTGACCTACATACAGCAACAAAAAATGAAGCAAGGCTTATACTCTACGCCCTAAAAAAACAATATGAAGAGTGTTATGTCTGTCTCATTCCCTCTCATTGTATCGGCGAAAAAAGAAAGCGACAAATTTCGTCAGATCCGGGGGCTTAAAATTGTTTTGAAAAGACTAAAACCCGAGACGGAGCTTTTAATTAATGAGCGTTTTCTGTTTTCTGTGAAAATACGAATGAAAAGCGGAAAATTGACGTGGCAGTCGAGCTCCCCCCTCCTCCCTCTCAACTTCCCAACGACTAATATAGAGGCAAAAGAAGGGAGGGAGTATTCGTATTAATTAAAAAAAAAAGAGAAAACAATAATTGAAAAAAAACGCGTATGTATTCTATTAATGTAAATATAAAAAAAACAACTGTTTATATTCATTAAATGGTCATTACATACTATTGGCGTATATCGTATATTCAAGCTGGGTGGCTAAGTTGGTTTATTATGTAAAAACCGGACTATTTATTTCCCATAGGTGCCACAGGAAAACAAATAAAACATTTTAAGACCGTTTACAAATAAATAAACGAACATCCCGAACGGGATTTTAGTAGGCGCTTCTAACCCATTTAAAATACCCAATAAGAGAGAGATAGAGAGAGCACGAAAAAAAAACGACGACAAAACACAATAATAATTTGAATTTCACCGCGGGAACGTTTAGCAGGGGATTTGATTATTATACGGGCGCCTTTTCAAAATAAATTCACTTGTATTTTAATTGGAAATTCGAATATTTTCCTATAAAGTTTCTTAGTTATTTTTGTTTGCTCGATAGGTTTTTAGGGTCGTAATTTGATTTTTACTGGATTATTTTACCTCGTGATGTGCTTATATAATGTTTGGTGTTATGTACAAAAAAGGATATGTCAATGTGGACCCTATAGGAATTATGGGAAATTAACTATTTTTACTGATTTTTTTTGGATCTACAATTTGCCTCAAAGTTGTTAATATCTCAGGAACTGTAAGTGGTACGACCTTCTAGATAGTACCATTGGATTTAGAATAATGCGAGTATAAAATAACAATTTGAATTATAAAGATTGAGGACATAGTTTTTCCACAATCGTCTCTCAAAGTTAAGGACTTTTAATTTTTCCAGTATTATGGATTTTTTCAGAAAAAAAAAAATTTAATTTTTTTCCAGTAACTCCACCAGTGACTTCCTCTTACGCCATTGATCATAAAAATACTAGGTTGTAATGAAATCTGTATAGAACTTAAGGAGTTACAGCACTTTGAATATTTCAAATTACTTACTTTTAACGATTTTTTGGACCTAAAACTTGCCTTAATTTTTTTAATATCTCAGGAACTATAAGTGGTACGACCTTCTGGATGGCACCATTGGATTTAGAATATTATGAATATAAAATAACCATTAAAGTTACAAGGATTAAGAGCATAGTTCTTCCACAATCATCTCTCAAAGTTAAGGCATTTTTATTTTCTAAGAACCATGGATTTTTTCAGAAAAAAAAATTATTTTTTAATTTTTTTATAATTACGCCAATGGCTTCCTCTCACGCCATTGATCATAAAAATACCAGGTTTTAATAAAATCTGTATAGAACTTAAGGAGTTACAGCACTTTAAATATTTCAATTTACTCACATTTAACGATTTTTTGGACCTAAAACTTGCCTTAATTTTTTAATATCTCAGGAACTATAAGTGGTACGACCTTCTGGATAGTACCATTGGATTTAGAATATTGCGAGTATAAAGTTATAATTTGAATTATGAAGATTAGGGACATAGTACTTTCACAATCATCTCTCAAAGTTAGGGACTTTTTATTTTTCAAGTACCATGGATTTTTTCAGGAAAAAATGTGTGTCTTTTCATTTTTTTTAACTGCACAAATGACTTCCTTTCACGCCATTCATCACAAAAATACTAGGTTTTAATAAAATCTGTATAAAACTTAAGGAGTTACAGCACTTTGAATATTTCAAATTACTTACTTTTAACGATTTTTTGGACCTAAAACTTGCCTTATTTTTTTAATATCTCAGAAACTATAAGTGGTACGACCTTCTGGATGGCACCATTGGATTTAGAATATTATGAATATAAAATAACCATTGAAATTATAAGGATTAAGAGCATAGTTCTTCCACAATCATCTCTCAAAGGCATTTTGATTTAAGTACCATGGATTTTTTCAGAAAAAAAAATTGTTTTTTAATTTTTTTATAATTACGCCAATTGCCTCTCACGCCATGATTCAGGATCATGGATTTTTTCAGGGAAAGAAATTGTTTTTTAATTTTTTTTCTAACTACACCAATGGCTTCCTCTCAGGCCATTGATCAAAAAAATACTAGGTTTTAAGGAAATCTGTATAGAACTTAAGGAGTTATAGCACTTTGAATATTTCAAATTACTCACTTTTAACGATTTTTTAGACCTAAAACTTGTCTTATATTTTTTAATAACTCAGGAACTGTAAGTGATACAACTTTCTTGATAGTTTTGTTGGATTCCCAAGGTTCAGATTATGGAAAATTCGTCAGAATTATGAGTATTGAGGTCATAGTTTTTCCACAATAGTCTGCCAAAGTTGAGAATACAATTTTTTTAGCAATTTTTTTAACGGTACCAGAGGCTTGATTTTAGCCCGTAGAACGTAAAAATACCGCGTTGTAATGAGATCTAAGATTTTTAAATATTTCAAAATTAGCCACTTTTGCCACTTTTTTTCAATTTTCAACAAAACTATCTATAGAAAAAAAACACCAGAATGCCCAATAGAAACGTTGAATTGTTTTATGCACAAATTTCTAAGACATATAAATCTATGAAACAATTATAAAAATACATAAGGAACAACGTAACCGTATAATAAAAAGTTTTTATTTCACCACAAGTCGTAATCGTGAGCTCGTAAAACGTAGGGATACAACCCAGTATACATATACAGAGCAGCGTATAGAGCGCATTCGGTTGTGGGATTTAATAAACAGATTTAAACGACGATCTGTCCCGGATTGTTTATAGAATTTTATGATTTGTTTTAGATCGGTAAGTATGGGGAACCTCACACGAAGATGCTTGATGGTAAACCGTAATATAACTTGTGCAGCATATATGTATATATACATATGTGGGAACCGTGGTTTTCTTTGTTGATATATTATGTAATATTAGGGAATTTCAACTATTTTCATGTTCCAGAATATATTTTTTATGGATCCACTGTGTTTGAAATAATTCACTAGTTTTTCCATAGATTTTCTTCCACTGTATGGAAAATAAAAGGAAAATTAATTTTTCTACTGATTTTTTTTCTATTGTTATAAAGAAAATTTAATAAAACACAATTTGTAACACACAATAAGATCAACAGTGTATCTTAGAGAGAGATGGATCGATTTACACAATATATTTATTTCTCTTATATGCCTTAAAAAATATTTTAACTAGTCTATATAAGTCAATACGTGGAACAAAGAGGGACTTATGGCTCTTAGTGGTTAACTCCTATAACTAAGAAATTTTTACCTGGATCACTTTATTTTTCTACCAAATATATTGAGTATTATTTTCATAATATGACAGTAAATATTTCATAATTGTTGCTCAAATCGTTTTCGTGATATTTGACTTTTAGTGGGATCAAGTTTAGTAACAAATAATTTGAAAAAAAAATTTTTGGGTAAATTTAACAAAATAAGCTCATTTAAAAAAAAATTAGCTATCTTCGGAATGTTTAAATCTGAACGTCTGGCTAATTTGAATTAACGGACATCCTGTATATACCATAAAACAAATGAGCAGTATATATATCTGGAATCGATATCCCAATCAAAGGACGTCTTTGACGCGCTTTGAAGTGCATAAAGTAAACGAAAGAGTGAAAGAATCGGCGTGAGTGAGAGTAAAAAAGAGAGAGAACGATAGAAAAAAAAAACGGTGGTGTAGAACAAAAAGCGCCGTTACGTGATCTTAACCAGATCTTGTAACGTGGATCTTTGGTGCCGGTCACATCTTTTCGCACTTAGTTTACAAGAGAGAAAACCCGAACTGCACATAATCCGGTCTAATTTTAAACTATTTTCATAACAAAACGAACGGGCCTGTAAAAAATTTATTATACGCGGATACGAAACTGTATCATAGTCTCGTAATATACATTTTTTTTCTTCCATTTTTACGAACGGTTTGTTTATAAATTATCCGGATAATAGACGGCGGCGTATATGTGTGTATAGGGCCATATGATTGAAATAAAGCCTGTTGACGTTATGGGAATTTTTTTTCGCACATGTTGGTTCGGATGAGAAATTTGTAGATTAAATTTTAGTGATTTAGGAGTTTTATTAAATTCGCGTCAGGTCTTGATTTTGGGACACTCTGTATATGGATAATGTGAAAAAAAGCACGAAACTAGCTGCACACTTTGACAGTCTATTTGGTTGACAATTGACAAATAAAACAGATGACGTATGTGATAATGTATAATATAATGTATTAAAAGCACATCCATCTCTTTCTCATACACAATGTTGCCTATAAATATTTCTTTGTTCTATACATTGTTTTATCTAAACTAATAAACATAAAAGAATTATATAGTAAACAATGTATGAACACTCAAAAACTACTTAAGTAAATAATATGAAATAAATTGCATCATACTAAAAAAATATTGTTCTATAAATTTTATTAAGAATTTAAAGTGATCCAAATAATATTTTTTAAGTTACAGGGCTTTAATTGCAGGAAACAGCCCAAAGTTGTTTCTACTAAAAACCAAATATCTTTAAAACTATTTGAGCAAAATTTATTAAATAACTTGCGTTATTTTAAGAACATAGTACTCGATGAATTTTGCTTAAAAAATAAAGTGATCTAAGAAAAAACCTCAAAGTTATAGGGGCTCAAGTTTGGAAAACACCCTGGAGATCTTTTGGTCACTAAAATCCCAATATTTCGAAAGTTACTTCAGTTAAAATTATGAAATAGATTGCATTGTATTAAAAAAACAATTTTCTATAAAATTTATTCAGAATTTAAAGTGATCCAGATAATATTTTTTAAGTTACAGAGCTTTAATTGCAGGAAACAGCCCAGAATTCTTTTTACCAAACTTACTTCTACTAAAAACGAAATATCTCGAAAACTACTTAAGCAAAAATTATGCAATCAATTGCAATATCTTAAGAAAATAATACTTAATATATTTTATTCATAAAATAAAGTGAATCGGATAAATTTTTTTTAGTTACAATAGTTCAAGTTCAGAAAACACCCCAAAAATCTTTTTACCACTAAAAGCTCTGTACCTCAAAAACTACTTCTATAAGAATTACGAAATAAATTGTATTATATTTTAAAAATAATATTCTATTAATCTTATTAAGAATATTAAGTGATTCTGATAACATTTTTCAAGTTACAAGGTTTCAAGTCGAGAAAATAGCCTAAGCTTCTTTTTTCCAAACTTGCTTCTACTAAAAACCAAATATCTCGAAAACTACTTAAGTAAAAATTCCGAAATAAGTTGTGTTATATTAAAAAAACAGTATTTGATATATTCTAGTAAAAAAATTAAGTGATTTGCCAGTTACAGTGGTTCAAGTTCAGAAAACACTAAAGATCTTTTTATATATTTTGTTACATAAATTTTGCATTCAAAAAAACAGTATTCTATAGATCTTATTAAGAATATATTGTAATCCAGCAAATATTTTCAAAGGTACAAGGCTTCAAGTGTAGGAAACTGCCCAAAGTTGCTTCTACTAAAAACCAAATATCTTTTAAACTATTTGAGCAAAATTTATTAAATAACTTGCGTTATATCAAGAACATAGTACTCGATAAATTTTGCTTAAAAATTAAAGTGATCTAAGTAAAAACCTCTAAGTTATAGGAATTCAAGTTTGGAAGACACCCTGGAAATCTTTTGATCACTAAAATCCCAATATTTCGAAAGTTACTTCAGTTAAAATTCTGAAATAGATTGCATTATATTAAAAAAACAATTTTCTATAAATTTTATTCAGAATTTAAAGTGATCCAGATAATATTTTTTAAGTTATAGAGCTTTAATTGCAGGAAACAGCCCAGAATTCTTTTTACCAAACTTACTTCTACTAAAAACGAAATATCTCGAAAACTACTTGAGTAAAAATTATGAAGTCAATTGCAATATCTTAAGAAAATAGTACTTCATATATTTTATTCATAAAATAAAGTGAATCGGGTAAAATTTTTTTAATTACAATAGTTCAAGTTCAGAAAACACTCCAAAAATCTTTTTACCACTAAAAGCTCTGTACCTCAAAAACTACTTCTATAAGAATTACGAAATAAATTGTATTATATTTAAAAAATAATATTCTATTAATCTTATTAAGAATATTAAGTGATTCTGATAACATTTTTCAAGTTACAAGGTTTCAAGTCAAGAAAATAGCCTAAAAGTCTTTTTTCCCAACTTGCTTCTACTAAAAACCAAATATCTCGAAAACTATTTGTGCAAAATTTATTAAATAACTTGCGTTATATCAAGAACATAGTACTCGATGAATTTTGCTTAAAAATTAAAGTGATCTAAGAAAAAAACCTCTAAGTTATAGGCGCTCAAGTTTGGAAAACACCCTGGAGATCTTTTGGTCACTAAAATCCCAATATTTCGAAAGTTACTTCAGTTAAAATTAAGAAATATATTGCATTGTACTAAAAAAAACAATTTTCAATTAATTTTATTCAGAATTTAAAGTGATCCAGATAATATTTTTTAAGTTACAGGGCTTTAATTGCAGGAAACAGCCCAGAATTCTTTTTACCAAACTTACTTCTACTAAAAACGAAATATCTCGAAAACTACTTGAGTAAAAATTATGAAGTCAATTGCAATATCTTAAGAAAATAGTACTTCATATATTTTATTCATAAAATAAAGTGAATCGGGTAAAATTTTTTTAATTACAATAGTTCAAATTCAGAAAACACTCCAAAAATCTTTTTACCACTAAAAGCTCCGTACCTCAAAAACTACTTCTATAAAAATTATGAAATATGCTTCATTATATTTAAAAAATAAAATTCTATAAATTTTATCAAGAATACTAAATGATTCTGATAAAAAATTTTAAGTTATAAGGTTTCAAGTCGCGAAAATAGCCTAAAAGTCTTTTTTCCCAACTTGCTTCTACTAAAAACCAAATATCTTAAAAACTATTTGTGCAAAATTTATTAAATAACTTGCGTTATATCAAGAACATAGTACTCGATGAATTTTGCTTAAAAAATAAAGTGATCTAAGAAAAAACCTCTAAGTTATAGGGGCTCAAGTTTGGAAAACACCCTGGAGATCTTTTGGTCTCTAAAATCCCAATATTTCGAAAGTTACTTCAGTTAAAATTAAGAAATATATTGCATTGTACTAAAAAAAACAATTTTCTATTAATTTTATTTAGAATTTAAAGTGATCCAGATAATATTTTTTAAGTTACAGAGCTTTAATTGCAGGAAACAGCCCAGAATTCCTTTCACCCAACTTACTTCTACTAAAAACCAAATATCTCGAAAACTACTTGAGCAAAAATTATGAAGTTAATTGCAATATCTTAAGAAGATCGTACTTAATATATTTTATTCATAAAATAAAGTGAATCGGGTAAAATTTTTTTAGTTACAATAGTTCAAGTTCAGAAAACACTCCAAAAATCTTTTTACCACTAAAAGCTCTGTACCTCAAAAACTACTTCTATAAAAATTATGAAATAAATTGTATTATATTAAAAAAACAAAATTCCATAAATCTTATTAAGAATATTAAGCGATTCTGGTAATATTTTCCAAGTTACAGAGCTTCAAACCTAGGAAACCGCCTAAAATTATTTTTACCAAAGTTGCTTCTACTAAAAACCAAATATCTCGAAAACTATGTGAGTAAAAATCATCAAATAACTTGCGTTATATTAAGAAAGTATTACTCAATAAATTTTGTTAAGAATATAAAGTAATCCAGGTAAAAATGTCCAAATTACAGGAGTTTAAATTTAGAAAACTCCCGAAAGCCCGTTTAACCACTAAAAGTACTTTACTTTACCTATCTTTTCTTAACACACTAAAAATCATCATCTAGTCTTTAATGAAATTAAACAGGTTGGTGACACAATTATAGCAGACAAAACTGCCCTCAACAATATATCTTGTTTTTTTAATTGTCAAAATTCTCAACTACAAATTATAAAACCTTAATTATCTAGATTTTGAGAGCTGGACTTTAGAGGCTGTCTGTATTAACGATCATATAAATGAAGGGTTTTGGAACCTATTTAAGCAGTGACAGAGGTCTATAATTAAGCTACTAGACTTTAGTAAGGCCTTCGATACCATTGCCAAAAAATATATGCTGAAAACTGACAGCTGTCATTATGTCAGTCAACTGTCAAAAGCGTCATTACGCTTGCAGAGTTTTATTGGGTAATGTTTGACGTCTATTTCTCACTTGTTTTGTTCACTCAAGGTCCAAGAGCCACCAATTTTTTTGGTTTATTAGCCTACATTTTTGGTTATTCCTTTTTGCTTTTTTTTTTTCGAATTTCCGGTTGTGACTGCTATACGAGTGAGTCAACAACTGGCTTAATGATCCCTCTCTCGTTCTCTCTCTTGATCTAAGACTGACAGGCGGTTTACAAAATACCGAAAATTTCGGTTCTTTAGGCCTCGTTCAATGTAAACAGGCGTCCGGCGCGTTGTTTAGGTTACGGCAATAATTTAAATTTATTTGATAATACTTAAGGTAGATTTACGTTTAAACGCGTCGCTCGTTAACTTGATTTGAAACGATCCGGTCGGTCGTACCCACGGGATTTTTCACTTAAAATTCCCCCATACGCGTTTCGACCTCTTCGAATAGATCACACGCTGTTTACGTTTCATACCGAAATTTATTTATAATAAAATGCGGCATTACGAATATTTATTAGGGAACTTTCGGTGCAATCGTTTCTCCTTATTGACGGCGTATACTTTATTTCAAGTTTATTATGGGGTTTTACTGCAGCACTTTTTTAAGCTAACACAAAAATTAAAGTCAAAAATGACGTAGCACTAATCATTCTTCCAATATGACAGGGATTCTCTTAGGAATTTTTAGCTTTTCCTCCGTAACTCAAGTGCTTTTAGTCGCGGCTTAGGGTTGTCAAAGGATCATAATTATATATTAAATTCCTCTAGAAACTGACGTAAAAATCAACCTTCTAAGTTAATTACACAAAAAGTTTTCTCTAAAAAACTGATTAAACAGTCAACACGAAGAAATGATAAAGTGTGTACATTGTAACCAAAAGCATTATTCGCGTTAACACTAATGAAACGTAAATCTAATCTCGGTCCAAAGATCATTCCTGAAGCGCATCAGACGATTTTATCTCGATTTCTGGATAAGCTAAAGTGAGACGACTATGGAGTTTTCTGGCCTAAAAATTGTGTATTTGTAGGGTTAAATTTTTTGTATGAAAGGGTTAAATTGTTTTGCCACATGAAGAAATATTTATTTACAAGAGTGTGTTAGAATGACTTAAATGAAGTCTATTAGGGCATTTCAGGTTGATTTGTCTTGGACTAATGTTAATGAGAATAATGGAATTTTAAGATAATTTATATATTCAAATTTTTCTAAAAAAATTCAATATGTTCAGGCCTTAAAACTCTTCTCAAGCCCAAGCATCTGAAATATTCATGTACCTGGATAAATGAAAGATTTATGCGTTATTTATTAAAAGTAAAAATAAAAAGAAAAATTAAAAAAAAGAAAATTAACTATGTAATAATTAATTATAAACTTTTTTTAGGTTAAAGTTTGGAAAAAACCTCGAATGATTATTTTGTGTGATCCTAAGGATGAATTTATGTAAAAGAAAAACGCTTTTGACCAAAAAAATGGAGTGGAATTAATATTAACAATTTCCAATCCGGCTTGAAGGACCATGAGAGGACCTAATATTTTTCATTTTTTAAGCATGGCCCCTATTTTGCTTTGAATGCATGACCATCGAAAAAGGATCTTTCGAAAAAACAACTCTAGAAGTCAAAAAGTATATAAAGCCTAAATTTCATAATTCAGACATTTATTCGTTGAAACCTTTGATTGGGCCCCTATTTCTATATCTTTTGAAAAATTACCACACAAAATACTCAAAACTCAAAAACTGTGCTATTAAAGTTATTGGTTAAATGTTCGTGACAAAGTATTCCTATAGATAAATAATAAAATAAATAATTGAAACCGGTAGTTTAAGTTACTCTTAATAAATTACGTTTTGCCACAAGATATTTCCTGTTGGGAAGGTCGCGGACGCCCTAAAAAAATAAACGAATGTCGTTGTAACGTATCTACCTCGTGTATGATACAGGAATCCGAAACTTGGAATAATATTTGCTTAACTTTCGCTCCAACCGACTGTGTGTTTTCGTTTCCACGCATTCCGCTTTTGTATACTTACGTTCCTTATCGGGAAAACGTTTTTTTTTTTTTTTAATACGTACGTCCTCATTGGTTGTCGAAAAAATCAACTGTCAAAAACGGCATAATTGTCAACGGAGCAGGATATCAAAGTAAGCCACTAAGTTGTCATTAATGTCACCAGCATTGTCATAATTGACAAGTGAATCGGCTGTCAAAGCAAATCACCACAATCGACGTTGCCAGTTTTGAACTACTGGTTATTGACAACTGTCATTTATTCTGGAAAAGTATCGTAAGAAATTAATTATCACTTGTACCAAACTTCTTGGTAACCAAGTACCAACCGAAACATGAGTAATAGCGAATAACACCTTACTTTGCAACGTCATAAATGTCAAACACGTCATCTATTTCAACTGTCAATTGTCAACAGAACGGTCCGACTATTTTAAGAGGAAAAAATAAGATTTGAACATGTTTAGTAATAATTTCTTAATATATTGCAATTTATTTTATAATTTTTACACGAGTAGTTTTTGACGTATTTAGCCTTTAGTGGTAAAATGATCTTTTAGGACGTTATCTGAACTTGAACCCTTGTAACTTTGAAATTTTTTCATGGATCACTTAATTTTTTTTTCTAATATATTAAGAATAATTTTTTTAATATACTGCAATTTATGCCATAATTTTTACTTAAATATTTTTTCAATTATTTGACTTTTAGTAGGAGCAATTTTAGTGAAGAGAAACTCTGGCTGTTTCCTGAACCTGAAGCCTTGTAACGTTGAAAATATTGTCTAAATCACATTATATTCCCAATAAAATTTATAGAACATGGTTTTTAAAATATAATGCAATTTATTTTATAATTTTTACTCCAGTAGTTTTTGAGAAATTGGGGTTTAAGCGGTAAAAAGATCTTCAAGGTATGTTCTGAACTTGAACACCTATAACTTAATATATCACTTTATATTTTTAACAATATTTATTGAGTAACATTTTCTTAAGATAATGCAATTTACCGCATAATTTTTACTTAATTAGTATATGAGATATTTGATTTTTAGTAGGAGCAAGTTTGGTAGAAAGAACATTGAACTACCAACCGTATTATTTATTCCAGCAAGGTATGGTTCGAAATGAATAATCAGTGTCACCAAATTGCTTGGTAGTTTAGTTAATTTAATCAACTTTTATGCTCTATCTTCCTGTCAACTGAATCAGCTGATTTGCATTTTGACAGTTCCAATCAAAAATGCTTACTTTTGAAATTTAATTAAGATTTATATTTTCAAATATGATCAAACTTATTCCGTCAACTGACTAGAATGTAAAAATAATTTGGCAACATTGGAATTTATTCGTAAATGCTCCTAACATTGAGTGACAGCTAACAGCTGTCATCATTTTTTATAATATGGATCAGTCAGTTAACTACTCCTATTTCAACTGTTACAAATCCATAAAATACTCGAATAAAAAACATTATAGCATTATTAGCTGCGCTGTGCCCCCTCTCGCTGTCTTTGCTTTCAATTAGCAAAAGAAAGATCCAGGGTTATATCTGTCAAATGCCATAATTCTCAAAAACGTCATTACTCACAATTAAGGTCAATTCGTACGTGCATCAGACGTCACACTGCTAACGTTAATTTTCTATGGCTTTTTTTTTTTAATTAGTGATACATACGGTCCAGACAAAACACGTTTTATATACTTTGGCGCGCATTTTGTTATCATTATGAACCGATTTTCGCTTTTATGCCTTTTCATTTGCACCTATTTAAACGTTGCGAGATTTAAAGGTTTCGACGCCTCGATATAAATCGTCGAGGTTAAAAACAAATTTTCAATTTTGAGTGTGTAAATTAACGAAAAAAAAAATCAGGACGGTTTCTCTAAAAACGGAACCGATTATAACGTCGAAAAGTAAATACAGGTTTCCGGTGGTTCGTGTGATCCATTCACAGGGGGCGGTTTTTATGAATGGTGCCTAATAAAAAAAAAACAAAACATTACTATCAATGGGAACTACCCCATTGAGTCTAACCCACTTATGTAAATATTTGTTTAGGATAAGTCTGTCAAATATAATGATATCTGTCAACAAATTTTGAAAATAGAGAAACCAGATGACCAAGTCACAGTTGTCTCAATACCGAGGGGCCTTGACAAGGTTCCTCAACAGAGAGAACAAGTGTAGTGTATTCACTTTTCTTACTACCCTTGCAGCTTTTTTTTTGTATATTTTACAGGCTATAGGATAAATAAGATCTTGCAGTCTATGTGTGTGGTCTATCGGACCTTTTAATAAATAAGTGATTTCGCAGTTTTATGTGATTTTTGTTAGTTATGTTATTAACTCTCTTTTGATAAGTGACATTAGGATTCAGCCCTAAGGTAACTGTCAAACATAATCAATTAACGTCACAAATATTATTAATTATGTATTACTATATTAATTATTTTTAATTATGTGGCAGTACTGTGAAATTAAGCTCCTCGCACTAGTTGACTTGGCAATCCAAAATGGCCGCCACAACTGACTAAGGTCCTCCCACTATCTGATGTGCCAATCCAAGAATGATGTACTAGGGAATGCCAAGTATAAAATATTTACTCCTACACTATTTTATTCCTAACTGCCTAGACTGCCTGTAATAAATAAATAACTATATTTTATTAATAACCATTAAGTACCAGTCTGATAATCACTGTTTTAGTTAGGTCACGTGATCGACTACGTATTAATTGCCAAACGGTCACGTGAATAAAAATAAGCTCCTCCCATTATTTGACGAGGCAATCCAAGATGGCGGTCGGAGGGAATGTCCTACATAAATTATTTCTCTCGGTATATTTTCCAACTGCCTGGAATAAGTAAATAATTATTTTGTCCTTAATACGATGACGTAAGAATAAGGTCCGACCATTAATCTGACATTGACAGATAAACAGCGACGCAAACGTCATCTGTCAGTTGCGCTATCGAGTTGACTCGGAATGACATTAGAATCAGGATCGTACCGAGGAGTCAAACCAATTTTAGTATTTCGATACATAAATTCCCATGGTTTTATTCAAAAATTCACTACTTCTCACGTTAATGCGACCTTAACTGGAAAACAAATGTGTGAAATGTCAATTGTCAGTTGATGAATTAATAGGTGACATTAGAACTTAGAGTGTACAGGGTGTCCCATTTTGGGTACTTTTGCGGGGTATCTCCGTTATTTTTAACGTTAGCGTGATGCCGTTTTCGCGACAGTGTGCTACTTTTTCGGGAAAATAACGATGCCGTTAACAAAAATTCCAAAGCCCTCTTAGTTTTTATGATATAGGCCATTTTTGAAAATTCGACATTTTGGGACCCCCCCTGTATTTCGGTTATTCTTTAACTTATCGAATATGTGAAAAAACAGTTTTATAGATTTTTTTCCGTAGAATGCAGGGGCGTAGATTATTATTTTTTTAATATTTACTGTTTTTGAGTTATAAACCAAACTTATTTTTTTTTTTAATGGAACACTCAGAGTCAGACACTAATTTGTCTTCTTTTTACCTTTTCAAAAATATATAATGGTATGCACTTTTTTTTAAGAAACATACAAATAAAAGACAATTTTCTAAAATTAAGGACATAAATTTATTAGTGCATATATATACAGGGTGTTCCATTAATAAAACCATAAGTTTGGCTTATAACTCAAAAACAGTAAATATTAAAAAAAAACCTACGCCACTGCATTCTACCGAAAAAAATCTATAAAACTGTTTTTTTACATATTCGATAAGTTAAAGAATAACTATGTACTAGCGACTTGTCAGATTTAAATCAATAGTTGAAAAATAAATTATCATGTTTTTCATAACAGGAACAAAACAAATCACGAGACCGATTACGTATTAATTAATAAACGGTCACGTGACAAATTTGTGAAAAATGGGCTCCTCCTATTGGTTGACGTGTCAATCCAAAATGGCCGTACCAAGGTTAATGTAGTTTTTCGTCCAGGGAACTCTATAAAGTTTCTTTAATGTAATTCCGGACTGCCTGGAATAAATAAATAATTATTTGAAAAAATAACCATCCTAATAAACACCATAAAGGTTACTTCTTTAGTCCAATTAACAAACAGTCACATGACAGCTCTGTCAAAAATAAGCTCCTTCTACTGTTTGACGTTGCAATTCAAGATGGCCGTCGGGAGTGATGTTCTAGGGAATGTCGAGTATAAAATAATTTTTCCTACACAATTTTTTTTCGCTCAAACAACTGTCTAGACTGCCTGTAATAAATAAATAATTATATTTAATAATAATCATTATAATAATATTAATAAACACGATAAAGGTACTGTTTTAGTTAGGTCACGTGATCGAGTACGTATTAATTGTCAAACGATCACGTGATAACTCTGTTAAAAATAAGCTCCTTCCACTACTTGACGAGGCAATCCAAGATGGCAGACGGAAGGAATGCCTTACATAAATTATTTCTTTGGTAATGCCTGGAATAAGTAAATAATTATTTTGTCCGTAATACGATGACGTAAGAATAAGGTGACATTGACGGATAAACCACGACCCAAACGTCATCTGCCAGTTGCGGTATCGACTTGACTCGAAATGACATTTGAATCAGTATCGTACCGAGGAGTCAAACCAATTTTAGTATTTCGATAAATAAATCCCCAGGGTTTTATAATGGACACATAATACTAGCAAGTAATAATTGTCACATAACCTCAAAAATTACTACTTCTCACGTTAATGCGACCTTAACCGGCAAACAAATGTGTGAAATGTCAATTGTCAGTTGATGAATTAATAGGTGAAATTAGAATCAAGGGTGTACTAGAAACTTGTCAGACTTAAATCAATAATTAAAAAATAAATTATCATGTTTTTCATAACAGGAACAAAACAAATCACGAGACCGATTACGTATTAATAAATAAACGGTCACGTGACAGATGCGTCAGAAACGGGCTCCTCCCATTGGTTGACGTGTCAATCCAAAATGGCCGTACAAAGGTAAACGCTTTTATGTTTACTGTAATTTTTCATTCAGGAAACTCTATAAAGTTTCTTTAATGTAGTTCCGGACTGCCTGGAATAAATAAATAATTATTTTGTCCTTGTTTTAAGGTCAACGCTATCTAATAATCTGACGTTGACAGATAAACCATGACTTAAATGTCAACTATTAGTTAATCGTTTGACAAGTGATATTAGAATCAGGACCGCATTAAGATGTTATTGCATATGATTTTAATAAAAATTAACTGCATTTAAAAAATACATTAATCATACAATTATTCCATTGTTTCTTTCATTATAATATTTTTTAAATCTAATTTCCGACTGCCTGGAATAAATACATAATTATTTTGTTCTTAATACGTCATACGTCAACGCTATCTAACAATCTGACATTGACAGATGAATATCGTCTTTAAATCTCAACTGTTAGTTGGTCGTTTGACAAGTGACATTAGAATCAGAACCGTACTGAGCAGTTATAAAACGTATTTTAATTTTTCGATACATTAACAGATTTCGCTCTAAAAAAAGTTTATTGTTATTTTCTCATTTTTACTTCTTTTTCTAATACTCCGATTTAACTGACTGATTAAGGTTATCTGGTGATCCTTGCCAGCTGACACTTGACGTCTACCTGTCTGTCAGATCCGTATTAAGAACTTTTTTTTTAACATTCAAAATATTTTTGAATGAATAACTTCAACAATAGCCCGCCTCTGAACTTCAGCACCCCATTAAAAAAAAAAATCCTATAATAAATCCGTATGTTGTGACTTATAGTCGAGCGATTGCTTCCAGGCAGTTGTAATATTTTTTTTTTAAATAAATAATTATTAAAAAAATATAACCAGTCTAATAAACACGATAAAAGCCACTCCATTAGTACAGTTGACACATGTCACGTGATCGATTACGTATTAGTTAATAAACGGTCACGTGACAACTCTGTCAAAAATAAGCTACTCCCACTATCTGACGTGCCAATCCAAGATGGCGTCAGGAAGTGACGTACCAGGGAATGTCATTCATAAATAATTTCTTCGGTAATTTCTTTTTGTTACAGTTTCTGACTGCCTGGAATAAATAAATAATTATTTGAAAAAATAACCATTCTAATAAACACGATAAAGTTTACTTCTTTAGTCCAATTAACAAACAGTCACATGAGAGCTCTGTCAAAAATAAGCTCCTTCTACTGTTTGACGTTGCAATTCAAGATGGCCGTCGGGAGTGATGTTCTAGGGAATGTCGAGTATAAAATAATTTTTCCTACACATTTTTTTTTTCGCTCAAACAACTGTCTAGACTGCCTGTAATAAATAAATAATTATATTTAATAATAATCAATATAATAATATTAATAAACACGATAAAGGTACTGTTTTAGTTAGGTCACGTGATCGAGTACGTATTAATTGTCAAACGGTCACGTGATAACTCTGTTAAAAATAAGCTCCTTCCACTACTTGACGAGGCAATCCAAGATGGCAGACGGAAGGAATGCCTTACATAAATTATTTCTTTGGTAATGCCTGGAATAAGTAAATAATTATTTTGTCCGTAATACGATGACGTAAGAATAAGGTGACATTGACGGATAAACCACGACCCAAACGTCATCTGCCAGTTGCGGTATCGACTTGACTCGAAATGACATTTGAATCAGTATCGTACCGAGGAGTCAAACCAATTTTAGTATTTCGATAAATAAATCCCGAGGGTTTTATAATGGACACTTAATACCAGCAAGTAATAATTGTCGCATAACCTCAAAAATTACTACTTCTCACGTAAATGCGACCTTAACCGGCAAACAAATGTGTGAAATGTCAATTGTCAGTTGATGAATTAATAGGTGAAATTAGAATCAAGAGTGTACTAGAAACTTGTCAGACTTAAATCAATAATTAAAAAATAAATTATCATGTTTTTCATAACAGGAACAAAACAAATCACGAGACCGATTACGTATTAATTAATAAACGGTCACGTGACAGATGCGTCAGAAACGGGCTCCTCCCATTGGTTGACGTGTCAATCCAAAATGGCCGTACAAAGGTAAACGCTTTTATGTTTACTGTAATTTTTCGTTCAGGAAACTCTATAAAGTTTCTTTAATGTAGTTCCGGACTGCCTGGAATAAATAAATAATTATTTTGTCCTTGTTTTAAGGTCAACGCTATCTAATAATCTGACGTTGATAAATAAACCATGACTTAAATGTCAACTATTAGTTAATCATTTGACAAGTGATATTAAAATCAGGACCGCATTAAGAAGTTTTTGCATATGATTTTAATAAAAATTAACTGCATTTAAAAAATACATTAATCATACAATTATTCCATTGTTTCTTTCATTATAATATTTTTTAAATCTAATTTCCGACTGCCTGGAATAAATACATAATTATTTTGTTCTTAATACGTCATACGTCAACGCTATCTAACAATCTGACATTTACAGATGAATATCGTCTTTAAATCTCAACTGTTAGTTGGTCGTTTGACAAGTGACGTTAGAAACAGAACCGTACTGAGCAGTTATAAAACGTATTTTAATATTTCGATACATTAACAGATTTCGCTCTAAAAAAAGTTTATTGTATTTTCTCATTTTTACTTCTTTGTCTAATACTCCGATTTAACTGACTGATTAAGGTTATCTGGTGATCCTTGCCAGCTGACACTTGACGTCTACCTGTTTGTCAGATCCGTATTAAGGACTTTTTATTTAAAAACATTCAAAATATTTTCGAATGAATAACTTCACAATAGCCCGCCTCTGAACTTCAACACCCCATTAAAAAAAAATTCCTATATTAAATCCGTATGTTGCGACTTATTTAGTCGAGCGATTGCTTCCAGGCAGTTGTAATTTTTTTTTTAAATAAATAATTATTAAAAAAATATAACCAGTCTAATAAACACGATAAAAGCCACTCCATTAGTACAGTTGACACATGTCACGTGATCGATTACGTATTAGTTAATAAACGGTCACGTGACAACTCTGTCAAAAATAAGCTACTCCCTCTATCTGATGTGCCAATCCAAGATGGCGTCAGGAAGTGACGTGCCAGGAAATGTCATTCATAAATTATTTCTTCGGTAATTTCTTTTTGTTACAGTTTCTGACTGCCTGGAATAAATAAATAATTATTTGAAAAAATAACCATTCTAATAAACACGATAAAGGTTACTTCTTTAGTCCAATTAACAAACAGTCACATGACAGCTCTGTCAAAAATAAGCTCCTTCTACTGTTTGACGTTGCAATTCAAGATGGCCGTCGGGAGTGATGTTCTAGGGAATGTCGAGTATAATTTATTTGCAAATTAAATATAGGGTATATGCAGCTTTATCAGTATATTTGTGGTTAAGATCTGTTATTCTGACTAGGGCGATTTAAATCATTAGTTCATTTAATCATTATTTTGGTTTATTCTTTGGTTTTAATATAGTTAGTATATAGTATAATATAGTATATAGTATATTGGTATATTTGGTATATAGTATATAACTTTAAGTGAATTGTGAATTATATATATTATCTTCTTAATTACTCTTGTTTTGTACACACACAGATTCTAATCTAGGTGTACATCTATTTATACTTTTGTGAGTTTTGTAAAATTATTGTAAATTATATTGCTGCTGAATTGCTGCTGGAATATTAAAATTGTACCCAGAGCTGATTCAGTTAGTAAACAATAAAAATAATAATTTTTCCTACACAATTTTTTTTCGTTCAAGCAACTGTCTAGACTGCCTGTAATAAATAAATAATTATATTTAATAATAATCATTATAATAATATTAATAAACACGATAAAGGTACTGTTTTAGTTAGGTCACGTGATCGAGTACGTATTAATTGTCAAACGGTCACGTGATAACTCTGTTAAAAATAAGCTCCTTCCACTACTTGACGAGGCAATCCAAGATGGCAGACGGAAGGAATGCCTTACATAAATTATTTCTTTGGTAATGCCTGGAATAAGTAAATAATTATTTTGTCCGTAATACGATGACGTAAGAATAAGGTGACATTGACGGATAAACCACGACCCAAACGTCATCTGCCAGTTGCGGTATCGACTTGACTCGAAATGACATTGAATCAGTATCGTACCGAGGAGTCAAACCAATTTTAGTATTTCGATAAATAAATCCCCAGGGTTTTATAATGGACACATAATACCAGCAAGTAATAATTGTCACATAACCTCAAAAATTACTATTTCTCACGTTAATGCGACCTTAACCGGCAAACAAATGTGTGAAATGTCAATTGTCAGTTGATGAATTAATAGGTGAAATTAGAATCAAGAGTGTACTAGAAACTTGTCAGACTTAAATCAATAATTAAAAAATAAATTATCATGTTTTTCATAACAGGAACAAAACAAATCACGAGACTGATTACGTATTAATTAATAAACGGTCACGTGACAGATGCGTCAGAAACGGGCTCCTCCCATTGGTTGACGTGTCAATCCAAAATGGCCGTACAAAGGTAAACGCTTTTATGTTTTCTGCAATTTTTCGTTCAGGAAACTCTATAAAGTTTCTTTAATGTAGTTCCGGACTGCCTGGAATAAATAAATAATTATTTTGACCTTAATACGCTTATTGTTTTAATGTCAACGCTATCTAATAATCTGACGTTGACAGATAAACCATGACTTAAATGTCAACTATTAGTTAATCATTTGACAATTGATATTAAAATCAGGACCGCATTAAGAAGTTATTGCATATGATTTTAATAAAAATTAACTGCATTTAAAAAATACATTAATCATACAATTATTCCATTGTTTCTTTCATTATAATATTTTTTAAATCTAATTTCCGACTGCCTGGAATAAATACATAATTATTTTGTTCTTAATACGTCATACGTCAACGCTATCTGACATTGACAGATAAATATCGACTTAAATTTCAACTGCTAGTTGGTCGTTTGACAAGTGACATTAGAATCAGAACCGTACTGAGCAGTTATAAAACGTATTTTAATATTTCGATATATTAACAGATTTCGCTCTAAAAAAAGTTTATTGTTATTTTCTCATTTTTACTTCTTTTTCTAATACTCCGATTTCACTGACTGATTAAGGTTATCTGGTGATCCTTGCCAGCTGACACTTGACGTCTACCTGTCTGTCAGATCCGTATTAAGAACTTTTTTTTTTTTAAACATTCAAAATATTTTCGAATGAATAACTTCACAATAGCCCGTCTCTGAACTTCAGCACCCCATTAAAGAAAAATTCCTATAATAAATCCGTATGTTGTGACTTATTTAGTCGAGCGTGACTGGACAAAACCGACCTTAAAGGAGATTAAATCGACAGTGCCTGATTAAGACCGTTTGTTTAGTTAATTTTCCAAAAGCCCTCCTCCATCACACCACTGAATGGACCCGTCTGATCACCTTGGCATTTCTTATGAATGAACATTTTTTTTTCCTTTCGTCATGACGACCATGATGACTTTGAGATGATTGAATTGGGGTTTTGTGGTCAATTTTATGCTTAAACCCAAGTTTATTATGACATTTATCATTACGGTGTATATAGACATATCAGAGACAGGCAGAGGAGACAAGTATTCACTCTTTGCTACTTGAAGTTTTTGACATTTAACGAGAGTCCTGCCAAACTGTCTCAAACAAGAAATATATTCAGCCAACAAAAAAAGAAACAAGAAATTTAGAGGTTAACCGTCTATTTATTTGCCTAAATCCTAATATTTTGAGGGTATTGTGCCTCGGTGCCGAATATATAAATATTCGGCCCCCCGTGGCGCCTTGTTAAGACTGTTACTAAAAAAATAATCGATTTTGAAAATATTGATTTTCCCAGTCGAAATCTTTCTGGGTTTATTTGTGGACTGGCTAATAAACACTTGATGAGGATCTTTATTAGGATGACTAACGTTTTTTTCTCTCATTCTCAATTCGGGCGTGGTCAGGTGGACTTTGTTCGCACTTCATTCACCATGTCAACGACATTGAAATAACTCTTGAGAAATTTTTGGTACTCTCAACGATTTATGGGGTGCAAGTGGAATAAATGGTTTAATAAATTTCAAATGGTGGTTCATTGAGTCCCTAGGGAGTCTTAAAAAATGCGTATTTTTCTTCCGACTCGCCATTATTCCTTCAGCGGAGTTGTAAACTTAACGGCATAAGTGTGGCACTTAAGTAAATGGGTCCTTTAAATTAAATTTTTGTGGGCAAAAGGGGAATTTTATTAAAGATTTATATGCCTCTCAGAAGTCATAATTTATACTTAAAAAGCGAGCATTCGATTCTTACGTCAACACCCTATTGATTGACTGATATATAACAATTTAAATCTTATTAATTATGATCGTGCTGGGGTCATTACATTAATACGAAAATAATTATTGTCACATAATGACTTCGAATGCCTGGAATAAATCTTCGAATTTCTGGAGTGAGTTTTGAAATTGTTTAAGGCGTCTGGAATAAAAAGGAATATGAGACCAAAAATTAGTTAAAAAAGTTTAATATAAGGTACTTTAAGAACCTGGAAAAAAATTGAAATAGTGGAACATATTAAACGTTGACTTTAAAATGTCTCGTGACGCAAGAACTGTCAAAACAACAAGGAACCAAAATTGAAGCCAAGTAGAAATTTAAAATGATTTCAAATGCCTGGAATAAAATTTAAAATTACTGAAGCTGCTTGGACTAAAGAATAAAATGACTCCAAATGATTCAAATGTAATAAAGTGTGAGAAATGTGAAAGATTATATTAAACATAACAAAATCAAAAGAAAATTAATGCAAGAAATAGATCTTAAACGAAACGAAAAGTGACTGCAAATGCCTGAAATAAAATACGAAATATGCCTGGAATAAATATTAGGGTAAGACAAACAAATAAGAAGCTTACAGTAACTTCAGATGGCACCATAGGAATATTTTATGTAAATATTAAATTATTTTATTTGTCCTAATTTAATTCAATAAACATAATAATGAAAATACTGGTATTTTGTATAGATATGGCTTATCTGCTATAAAACAATCGACAATAATTTAATTGTTTGCATATTAATGGCTAAAAATATGACTTACCTCAGCTCTTAGTTGCCTGTTCAGAAAATTCCATCTTTATGCAACATTTGAACAATAGTGTTCAAATTGTAAAAACATCCATTCAGTTTGCCAGGTATCGTTTTTTGAGGTTGATTATTTTATTACGCAGGTTCTTCTGGGATGCCCTTAAACATACTTACCATCGTTTTTTTTTTTTTTTTATTTTTTAGAGAGGTTAAAAAAATCTGCAAACAGACACCCCGGGCCGGCCCGGGGTAGTGTGGGGTTAAGGCCTTTTTCAGCCCCGACCCACTAAAAACCATTCCTCTAAGTCAAATTTTCAGGGAAAAAGCACACTTATACATGCTTTGTCAATTTTTCAAGGGAATAAATAGCACACTGATACATGCTATGTCAATTTTTCAGGGGAATAAATAGCACACTGATACATGTTTTGTCAATTTTATTCAAGGAAGCACACTGATACATGCTATGTCAATTTTTCAAGGGAATAAATAGCACACTGATACATGATTTGTCAATTTTATTCAGGGAAGCACACTGATACATGCTTGGTCAATATTTTCAAGGGAAAAAGCACACTTATACATGCTGTGTCAATTTTTCAGGGGAAAAATAGCACACTGATACATGATTTGTCAATTTTATTCAAGGAAGCACACTGATACATGCTATGTCAATTTTTCAGGGGAAAAATAGCACACTGATACATGATTTGTCAATTTTATTCAAGGAAGCACACTGATACATGCTTTATCAATTTTTCAAGGGAATAAATGGCACACTGATACATGATTTGTCAATTTTATTCAGGGAAGCACACTGATACATGTTTGGTCAATTTTTCAAGGGAAAAAATTGCACACTGATACATGATTTGTCAATTTTATTCAAGGAAGCACACTGATACATGCTATGTCAATTTTTCAAGGGAATAAATAGCACACTGATACATGTTTTGTCAATTTTATTCAAGGAAGCACACTGATACATGCTATGTCAATTTTTCAAGGGAATAAATAGCACACTGATACATGTTTTGTCAATTTTATTCAAGGAAGCACACTGATACATGCTTTGTCAATTTTTCAAGGGAATAAATAGCACACTGATACATGTTTTGTCAATTTTATTCAAGGAAGCACACTGATACATGCTTTGTCAATTTTTCAAGGGAAAAAATTGCACACTGATACATGCTTGGTCAATTTTTCAAGGGAAAATAGCACACTGATACATGATTTGTCAATTTTATTCAGGGAAGCACACTGATACATGTTTTGTCAATTTTATTCAAAGAAGCACACTGATACATGCTTTGTTAATTTTTCAAGGGAATAAATAGCACACTGATACATGATTTATCAATTTTATTCAAGGAAGCACACTGATACATGCTTTGTCAATTTTTCAAGGGAATAAATAGCACACTGATACATGATTTATCAATTTTATTCAGGGAAGAACACTGATACATGATTTGTCAATTTTATTCAAGGAAGCACACTGATACATGCTTTGTCAATTTTTCAAGGGAAAAAATTGCACACTTATACATGATTTGTCAATTTTATTCAGGGAAGAACACTGATACATGCTTTGTCAATTTTTCAAGGGAATAAATAGCACACTGATACATGATTTGTCAATTTTATTCAAGGAAGCACACTGATACATGCTTTGTCAATTTTTCAAGGGAATAAATAGCACACTGATACATGATTTATCAATTTTATTCAGGGAAGAACACTGATACATGATTTGTCAATTTTATTCAAGGAAGCACACTGATACATGCTTTGTCAATTTTTCAAGGGAAAAAATTGCACACTTATACATGATTTGTCAATTTTATTCAGGGAAGAACACTGATACATGCTTTGTCAATTTTTCAAGGGAATAAATAGCACACTGATACATGATTTGTCAATTTTATTCAAGGAAGCACACTGATACATGCTTTGTCAATTTTATTCAAGGAAGCACACTGATACATGCTTTGTCAATTTTTCAAGGGAAAAAATTGCACACTTATACATGATTTGTCAATTTTATTCAGGGAAGAACACTGATACATGCTTTGTCAATTTTTCAAGGGAATAAATAGCACACTGATACATGATTTGTCAATTTTATTCAAGGAAGCACACTGATACATGCTTTGTCAATTTTTCAAGGGAAAAAATTGCACACTTATACATGATTTGTCAATTTTATTCAGGGAAGAACACTGATACATGCTTTGTCAATTTTTCAAGGGAATAAATAGCACACTGATACATGATTTGTCAATTTTATTCAAGGAAGCACACTGATACATGCTTTGTCAATTTTTCAAGGGAAAAAATTGCACACTTATACATGATTTGTCAATTTTTCAAGGGAATATATAGCACACTGATACATGCTTTGTCAATTTTTCAAGGGAATAAATAGCACACTGATACATGATTTGTCAATTTTATTCAAGGAAGCACACTGATACATGCTTTGTCAATTTTTCAAGGGAAAAAATTGCACACTTATACATGATTTGTCAATTTTTCAAGGGAATATATAGCACACTGATACATGCTTGGTCAATTTTTCAAGGGAAAATAGCACACTGATACATGATTTGTCAATTTTATTCAGGGAAGCACACTGATACATGCTTTGTCAATTTTTCAAGGGAATAAATAGCACACTGATACATGATTTATCAATTTTATTCAGGGAAGAACACTGATACATGATTTGTCAATTTTATTCAGGGAAGCACACTGATACATGCTTTGTCAATTTTTCAAGGGAATAAATAGCACACTGATACATGATTTGTCAATTTTATTCAGGGAAGCACACTGATACATGCTTTGTCAATTTTTCAAGGGAATAAATAGCACACTGATACATGATTTGTCAATTTTATTTAGGGAAGAACACTGATACATGCTTTGTCAATTTTTCAAGGGAAAAAATTGCACACTTATACATGATTTGTCAATTTTATTCAGGGAACCACACTGATACATGCTTGGTCAATTTTTCAAGGGAAAAAATTGCACACTGATACATGATTTGTCAATTTTATTCAGGGAAGCACACTGATACATGCTTGGTCAATATTTTTAAAGGAAAAAGCACACTTATACATGCTTTGTCAATTTTTCAAGGGAAAAAATATCACACTGGTTTAGTAAGTTGTAAGTCCAGTCAAGTCACGTCAAGTTATAAATATATTATTAATAAGATACACAATCTGAAAACTTACATTTTACAAATTATGAAAATTAACGTATATACATCACAAGTCTCTGTGTAGATTATTTACGATTGGATATTAATTTGTTTATATGCCATTAACTTTTAGTTATTAAAACTCATATTTTAATTATATTTTAAATAGAGAAAGCAATTTAAATAAGGAAATTTAACGCATAAATTTCCTTTAGAACAAAAAACCCCTTAAAAAAGATTTTAATAAATTCTAAATGTCTTATTGATAAAATAGGTGTGAAGTGCAGATTTAGCGAATAAATCTGCTAGTAAGCGAGAAAAAGAAAGTGGAAATTTAACGAATAAATTTCCCATGCACCCCCCTAAAAGTGTTGAAATATAAAAGTTTTTATTTATTTTATTAGAACCCATTTATTAGTTTTGTTTAAATGTGAATTTAGCGAATAAATTCACAAGAAACTTGAAAAAAAAAGAAAAAAATGTAAAAAATGTTTGACTGTTTTAAAATATGGAAATTTAACGAATAAATTTCCCAAATATTAGAATTTTTTAAAATCCGAAATTGTATTATTGCCCCTTAGTGTTTTTATGTAAATATGAATTTAGCGAATAAATCCATAAGGCACTTGATAAAAAAAAGAAGTTTTTTAAAGGAAATTTCAAAAGTGTTTGAGTGTTTTAAAATATAGGAATTTAACGAATAAATATCCCAAATATTAGAATTTTTTAAAATTCGAAATTGTATTATAACCCCTCAGTGTTTTTATGTAAATATGAATTTAGCGAATAAATCCATAAGGCACTTGATAAAAAAAAGAAGTTTTTTAAAGAAAATTTCAAGAGTGTTTGAGTGTTTTAAAATATGGAAATTTAACGAATAAATTTCCCAAATATTAGAATATATTAAAATCTGTAATTGTATTATAACCCCTTAGTGTTTTTATGTAAATATGAATTTAGCGAATAAATCCATAAGGAACTTGATAAAAAAGAAGTTTTTTAAAGAAAATTTCAAAAGTGTTTGTGTGTTTTAAAATATGGAAATTTAACGAATAAATTTCCCAAATATTAGAATATATTAAAATCTGTAATTGTATTATAACCCCTTAGTGTTTTTATGTAAATATGAATTTAGCGAATAAATCCATAAGGCACTTGATAAAAAAAGAAGTTTTTTAAAGAAAATTTCAAAAGTGTTCAGGTGTTTTAAAATATGGAAATTTAACGAATAAATTTCCCAAATATTAGAATTTATTAAAATCCCAAATTGTATTATAACCCCTTAGTGTTTTTATGTAAATATGAATTTAGCGAATAAATCCATGAGACACTTGATAAAAAAAAGAAGTTTTTTAAAGAAAATTTCAAAAGTGTTTGAGTGTTTTAAAATATGGAAATTTAACGAATAAATTTCCCAAATATTAGAATTTATTAAAATTTGTAATTGTATTATAACCCCTTAGTGTTTTTATGTAAATATGAATTTAGCGAATAAATCCATAAGGCACTTGATAAAAAAAAAATTTAAAGAAAATTTCAAAAGTGTTTGAGTGTTTTAAAATATGGAAATTTAACGAATAAATTTCCCAAATGTTAGAATTTATTAAAATTTGTAATTGTATTATAACCCCTAAGTGTTTTTATGTAAATATGAATTTAGCGAATAAATCCATAAGGCACTTGATAAAAAAAAGAAGTTTTTTAAAGAAAATTTCAAAAGTGTTTGAGTGTTTTAAATTATGGAAATTTAACGAATAAATTTCCCAAATATTAGAAATTATTAAAATCCCAAATTGTATTATAACCCCTTAGTGTTTTTATGTAAATATGAATTTAGCGAATAAATCCATGAGACACTTGATAAAAAAAAGAAGTTTTTTAAAGAAAATTTCAAAAGTGTTTGAGTGTTTTAAAATATGGAAATTTAACGAATAAATTTCCCAAATATTAGAATTTATTAAAATTTGTAATTGTATTATAACCCCTTAGTGTTTTTATGTAAATATGAATTTAGCGAATAAATCCATAAGGCACTTGATAAAAAAAAAATTTAAAGAAAATTTCAAAAGTGTTTGAGTGTTTTAAAATATGGAAATTTAACGAATAAATTTCCCAAATGTTAGAATTTATTAAAATTTGTAATTGTATTATAACCCCTAAGTGTTTTTATGTAAATATGAATTTAGCGAATAAATCCATAAGGCACTTGATAAAAAAAAGAAGTTTTTTAAAGAAAATTTCAAAAGTGTTTGAGTGTTTTAAATTATGGGAATTTAACGAATAAATTTCCCAAATATTAGAATTTATTAAAATCCCAAATTGTATTATAACCCCTTAGTGTTTTTATGTAAATATGAATTTAGCGAATAAATCCATGAGACACTTGATAAAAAAAAGAAGTTTTTTAAAGAAAATTTCAAAAGTGTTTGAGTGTTTTAAAATATGGAAATTTAACGAATAAATTTCCCAAATATTAGAATTTATTAAAATTTGTAATTGTATTATAACCCCTTAGTGTTTTTATGTAAATATGAATTTAGCGAATAAATCCATAAGGCACTTGATAAAAAAAAAATTTAAAGAAAATTTCAAAAGTGTTTGAGTGTTTTAAAATATGGAAATTTAACGAATAAATTTCCCAAATGTTAGAATTTATTAAAATTTGTAATTGTATTATAACCCCTAAGTGTTTTTATGTAAATATGAATTTAGCGAATAAATCCATAAGGCACTTGATAAAAAAAAGAAGTTTTATAAAAAAAATTTCAAAAGTATTTGAGTGTTTTAAAATATGGGAATTTAACGAATAAATTTCCCAAATATTAGAATTTATTAAAATTTGTAATTGTATTATAACCCCTTAGTGTTTTTATGTAAATATGAATTTAGCGAATAAATCCATAAGGCACTTGATAAAAAAAAAATTTAAAGAAAATTTCAAAAGTGTTTGAGTGTTTTAAAATATGGAAATTTAACGAATAAATTTCCCAAATGTTAGAATTTATTAAAATTTGTAATTGTATTATAACCCCTAAGTGTTTTTATGTAAATATGAATTTAGCGAATAAATCCATAAGGCACTTGATAAAAAAAAGAAGTTTTTTAAAGAAAATTTCAAAAGTGTTTGAGTGTTTTAAATTATGGAAATTTAACGAATAAATTTCCCAAATATTAGAAATTATTAAAATCCCAAATTGTATTATAACCCCTAATTGTTTTTATGTAAATATGAATTTAGCGAATATATCCATAAGGCACTTGATAAAAAAAAATTTAAAGAAAATTTCAAAAGTGTTTGAGTGTTTTAAAATATGGAAATTTAACGAATAAATTTCCCAAATATTAGAATTTATTAAAATCTGTAATTGTATTATAACCCCTTAGTGTTTTTATGTAAATATGAATTTAGCAAATAAATCCATAAGGCACTTGATAAAAAAAAGAAGTTTTTTAAAGAAAATTTCAAGAGTGTTTGAGTGTTTTAAAATATGGAAATTTAACGAATAAATTTCCCAAATATTAGAATTTTTTAAAATCCGAAATTGTAATATAACCCCTTAGTGTTTTTATGTAAATATGAATTTAGCGAATAAATCCATAAGGCACTTGATAAAAAAAAGAAGTTTTTTAAAGGAAATTTCAAAAGTGTTTGAGTGTTTTAAAATATAGGAATTTAACGAATAAATATCCCAAATATTAGAATTTTTTAAAATTCGAAATTGTATTATAACCCCTCAGTGTTTTTATGTAAATATGAATTTAGCGAATAAATCCATAAGGCACTTGATAAAAAAAAGAAGTTTTTTAAAGAAAATTTCAAGAGTGTTTGAGTGTTTTAAAATATGGAAATTTAACGAATAAATTTCCCAAATATTAGAATATATTAAAATCTGTAATTGTATTATAACCCCTTAGTGTTTTTATGTAAATATGAATTTAGCGAATAAATCCATAAGGAACTTGATAAAAAAGAAGTTTTTTAAAGAAAATTTCAAAAGTGTTTGTGTGTTTTAAAATATGGAAATTTAACGAATAAATTTCCCAAATATTAGAATATATTAAAATCTGTAATTGTATTATAACCCCTTAGTGTTTTTATGTAAATATGAATTTAGCGAATAAATCCATAAGGCACTTGATAAAAAAAGAAGTTTTTTAAAGAAAATTTCAAAAGTGTTCAGGTGTTTTAAAATATGGAAATTTAACGAATAAATTTCCCAAATATTAGAATTTATTAAAATCCCAAATTGTATTATAACCCCTTAGTGTTTTTATGTAAATATGAATTTAGCGAATAAATCCATAAGGCACTTGATAAAAAAAAGAAGTTTTTTAAAGAAAATTTCAAAAGTGTTTGAGTGTTTTAAAATATGGGAATTTAACGAATAAATTTCCCAAATATTAGAATTTATTAAAATCCCAAATTGTATTATAACCCCTTAGTGTTTTTATGTAAATATGAATTTAGCGAATAAATCCATGAGACACTTGATAAAAAAAAGAAGTTTTTTAAAGAAAATTTCAAAAGTGTTTGAGTGTTTTAAAATATGGAAATTTAACGAATAAATTTCCCAAATATTAGAATTTATTAAAATTTGTAATTGTATTATAACCCCTTAGTGTTTTTATGTAAATATGAATTTAGCGAATAAATCCATAAGGCACTTGATAAAAAAAAAATTTAAAGAAAATTTCAAAAGTGTTTGAGTGTTTTAAAATATGGAAATTTAACGAATAAATTTCCCAAATGTTAGAATTTATTAAAATTTGTAATTGTATTATAACCCCTAAGTGTTTTTATGTAAATATGAATTTAGCGAATAAATCCATAAGGCACTTGATAAAAAAAAGAAGTTTTTTAAAGAAAATTTCAAAAGTGTTTGAGTGTTTTAAATTATGGAAATTTAACGAATAAATTTCCCAAATATTAGAAATTATTAAAATCCCAAATTGTATTATAACCCCTTAGTGTTTTTATGTAAATATGAATTTAGCGAATAAATCCATGAGACACTTGATAAAAAAAAGAAGTTTTTTAAAGAAAATTTCAAAAGTGTTTGAGTGTTTTAAAATATGGAAATTTAACGAATAAATTTCCCAAATATTAGAATTTATTAAAATTTGTAATTGTATTATAACCCCTTAGTGTTTTTATGTAAATATGAATTTAGCGAATAAATCCATAAGGCACTTGATAAAAAAAAAATTTAAAGAAAATTTCAAAAGTGTTTGAGTGTTTTAAAATATGGAAATTTAACGAATAAATTTCCCAAATGTTAGAATTTATTAAAATTTGTAATTGTATTATAACCCCTAAGTGTTTTTATGTAAATATGAATTTAGCGAATAAATCCATAAGGCACTTGATAAAAAAAAGAAGTTTTTTAAAGAAAATTTCAAAAGTGTTTGAGTGTTTTAAATTATGGGAATTTAACGAATAAATTTCCCAAATATTAGAATTTATTAAAATCCCAAATTGTATTATAACCCCTTAGTGTTTTTATGTAAATATGAATTTAGCGAATAAATCCATGAGACACTTGATAAAAAAAAGAAGTTTTTTAAAGAAAATTTCAAAAGTGTTTGAGTGTTTTAAAATATGGAAATTTAACGAATAAATTTCCCAAATATTAGAATTTATTAAAATTTGTAATTGTATTATAACCCCTTAGTGTTTTTATGTAAATATGAATTTAGCGAATAAATCCATAAGGCACTTGATAAAAAAAAAATTTAAAGAAAATTTCAAAAGTGTTTGAGTGTTTTAAAATATGGAAATTTAACGAATAAATTTCCCAAATGTTAGAATTTATTAAAATTTGTAATTGTATTATAACCCCTAAGTGTTTTTATGTAAATATGAATTTAGCGAATAAATCCATAAGGCACTTGATAAAAAAAAGAAGTTTTATAAAAAAAATTTCAAAAGTATTTGAGTGTTTTAAAATATGGGAATTTAACGAATAAATTTCCCAAATATTAGAATTTATTAAAATTTGTAATTGTATTATAACCCCTTAGTGTTTTTATGTAAATATGAATTTAGCGAATAAATCCATAAGGCACTTGATAAAAAAAAAATTTAAAGAAAATTTCAAAAGTGTTTGAGTGTTTTAAAATATGGAAATTTAACGAATAAATTTCCCAAATGTTAGAATTTATTAAAATTTGTAATTGTATTATAACCCCTAAGTGTTTTTATGTAAATATGAATTTAGCGAATAAATCCATAAGGCACTTGATAAAAAAAAGAAGTTTTTTAAAGAAAATTTCAAAAGTGTTTGAGTGTTTTAAATTATGGAAATTTAACGAATAAATTTCCCAAATATTAGAAATTATTAAAATCCCAAATTGTATTATAACCCCTAATTGTTTTTATGTAAATATGAATTTAGCGAATATATCCATAAGGCACTTGATAAAAAAAAATTTAAAGAAAATTTCAAAAGTGTTTGAGTGTTTTAAAATATGGAAATTTAACGAATAAATTTCCCAAATATTAGAATTTATTAAAATTTGTAATTGTATTATAACCCCTTAGTGTTTTTATGTAAATATGAATTTAGCGAATAAATCCATAAGACACTTGATAAAAAAAAAGTTTTTCAAAGAAAATTTTAAAAGTGTTTGAGTGTTTATAATATGGAAATTTAACGAATAAATTTCCCAAATATTAGAATTTATTAAAATCTGTAATTGTATTATAACCCCTTAGTGTTTTTATGTAAATATGAATTTAGCAAATAAATCCATAAGGCACTTGATAAAAAAAAGAAGTTTTTTAAAGAAAATTTCAAAAGTGTTTGACTGTCTTAAAATATGGAAATTTAACGAATAAATTTCCCAAATATTAGAATTTATTAAAATCTGTAATTGTATTATAACCCCTTAGTGTTTTTATGTAAATATGAATTTAGCAAATAAATCCATAAGGCACTTGATAAAAAAAAGAAGTTTTTTAAAGAAAATTTCAAAAGTGTTTGACTGTCTTAAAATATGGAAATTTAACGAATAAATTTCCCAAATATTAGAATTTATTAAAATCTGTAATTGTATTATAACCCCTTAGTGTTTTTATGTAAATATGAATTTAGCAAATAAATCCATAAGGCACTTGATAAAAAAAAGAAGTTTTTTAAAGAAAATTTCAAAAGTGTTTGACTGTCTTAAAATATGGAAATTTAACGAATAAATTTCCCAAATATTAGAATTTATTAAAATCTGTAATTGTATTATAACCCCTTAGTGTTTTTATGTAAATATGATTTTAGCGAATAAATCCATAAGGTTCTTGATAAAAAAAAAAATTTTAAAGAAAATTTCAAAAGTGTTTGAGTGTTTTAAAATATGGAAATTTAACGAATAAATTTCCCAAATATTAGAATTTGTTAAAATCTGTAATTGTATTATAACCCCTTAGTGTTTTTATGTAAATATGAATTTAGCGAATAAATCCATAAGGCACTTGATAAAAAAAAAATTTAAAGAAAATTTCAAAAGTGTTTGAGTGTTTTAAAATATGGAAATTTAACGAATAAATTTCCCAAATATTAGAATTTATTAAAATCTGTAATTGTGTTATAACCCCTTAGTGTTTTTATGTAAATATGAATTTAGCAAATAAATCCATAAGGCACTTGATAAAAAAAAAATTTAAAGAAAATTTTAAAGTGTTTGAGTGTTTTAAAATATGGAAATTTAACGAATAAATTTCCCAAATATTAGAATTTATTAAAATCTGTAATTGTGTTATAACCCCTTAGTGTTTTTATGTAAATATGAATTTAGCGAATAAATCCATAAGGCACTTGATAAAAAAAAAATTTAAAGAAAATTTTAAAAGTGTTTGAGTGTTTTAAAATATGGAAATTTAACGAATAAATGTCCCAAATATTAGAATTTATTAAAATCTGTAATTGTGTTATAACCCCTTAGTGTTTTTATGTAAATATGAATTTAGCGAATAAATCCATAAGGCACTTGATAAAAAAAAAATTTAAAGAAAATTTCAAAAGTGTTTGAGTGTTTTAAAATACGAAAATTTAACGAATAAATTTCCCAAATATTAGAATTTATTAAAATCTGTAATTGTGTTATAACCCCTTAGTGTTTTTATGTAAATATGAATTTAGCGAATAAATCCATAAGGCACTTGATAAAAAAAAAATTTTAAAGAAAATTTCAAAAGTGTTTGAGTGTTTTAAAATATGGAAATTTAACGAATAAATTTCCCAAATATTAGAATTTATTAAAATCTGTAATTGTGTTATAACCCCTTAGTGTTTTTATGTAAATATGATTTTAGCGAATAAATCCATAAGGTACTTGATAAAAAAAAAAAATTTAAAGAAAATTTCAAAAGTGTTTGAGTGTTTTAAAATATGGAAATTTAACGAATAAATTTCCCAAATATTAGAATTTTTTAAAATTCGAAATTGTATTATAACCCCTCAGTGTTTTTATGTAAATATGAATTTAGCGAATAAGTCCATAAGGCACTTGATAAAAAAAAGAAGTTTTTTAAAGAAAATTTCAAGTGTTTGTGTGTTTTAAAATATGGGAATTTAACGAATAAATTTCCCAAATATTAGAATTTATTAAAATCTGTAATTGTATTATAACCCTTTAATGATTTTATATATATGTGAATTTAGCGAATAAATTCACTTCATTTATTTTATTTTTCATTGATGTTTAGAGCAAAACTAAGACCAGTCTAATATCCAATCGTAAATAAAAATATGCTAAAAAAATAATCAACTTTAAGAAAATATAAATTGGAACTTCGCTTTAAAATTCGTAATTGGCATGTACATTTAACGAATAAATGCACTCAAGGATTGCTGCTAGTAAAATATAATGTTTGCTTCGATGTTAAATATTTATAAAATACCAAATAAATTTTCGAAACGTGCATGCAATTGAAAAAAAAATCGGTACTTACCTTTTACTCCAACTGTACAGGAACCACATAAAACACAAAACACACTAAAAAAAGCACCATCTCACTGCAACTGTATAGGAACCATAATAAACACAATATTAAATTTAATGAATAAATTTCTCTATATTTTTCAGAAAATTTTAATAAATTATTAGAATTTATTAAAATCCGTAATTGTATTATTACCCCTTAGTGATTTTATATAAATATGAATTTAGCGAATAAATCCATAAAATACTTGAAAAAAGAAAGAAGTTTTTCAAAGATGTTTGACTCTTTTAAAATATGGAAATTTAACGAATAAATTTCCCAAATATTAGAATTTATTAAAATTTGAATTTGTATTATAACCCCTTAATCATTTTATGTAAATATGAATTTAGCGAATAAATTCATAAAACACTTGAAAAAAGAAGCTTTTCAAAGAAAATTTCGAAAATGTTTCACTGTTTTAAGATATGGAAATTTAACGAATAAATTTCCCTTAAAAAAATATTTATCAGAAAATTTTAAAAAAAATTTAGAATTTATTAAAATCCGTAGTTGTACTGATTTTATGTAAATATGAATTTAGCGAATAAATCCACAATAAACTTGACTTTGTAATCGGCATGTACATTTAACGAATAAATGTACTCAAGAATTGCTACTAATAAAATATAATTTTTGTCTCGATGTTAAATATTTATAAAATACCAAATAAACTTCGAAACTTGCATGCAATTGAAAAAAAAATCGGTACTTACATTTTACTCCAACTGTACAGGAACCACATTAAAAAAACACACAAGCACTCTGTACCAGGAACCACAGACTAACTCACTTCCTTGCGACCTATCTCTACCGCTGCTGGAACAAGACTGACTGAATCACCTTCCACAATTAAGTGAATCACCACCCCCCTCTCTTTTTTACCGGTCCGAATACATCCGAGTACCCCCGAGAGAGGGTACTATGGGATGCGCGCGTTTTTACTTTCACTTCTCTTGCGCATAAGTTACTTTATTGTTAACAAAATTATATATAATTGGCGCTAAAGCCTATTTTTTTATTATTCGACCAAAAATAAAATTATTTAAATTTTTTAAAGACCATATGCAAAGCAAAAATAATAAATTTATTTCAAAATGTAGAAACACGAATTAATTTTGATGTAAAAGACCAATTGGATTTTTTTTTATTTCCCTCTTTCTTATTCATTTTTTTATTTAATTGTTCTTACGAAGTTTTCAGTTTTTGTAATTTAATTTAAATTAGTTTTTTTGTCGGTTTAAGCTAAAAAAAATATTTTTTTTTACATAAATCTTATAAAAATTAAAATATTTATTGCTAAAAAATATTGAGAGTTTATTAATTTTTTTGTTCAAAAATTAATATTACAGCTGTCTAATTTGTATTTGTTAGTATATTTTTCCTCGGCCTCAATGTAAGATTATTTTTTTCAAATATTATATCATACTTTAATTTGTTCTTTTGTTAATTGAAAAAATTGGAAATTTCTGTGAAAAAAGTTAAATACAAATTTTATATATTTTTTACTCTCTTTTATACAGAATTTTAGGTTTTTAATTCAATAATATAATAATAATAAAGGCCTTTCAATGTTCATATCTATGAAACGCGAGCCAATATGGCTGATAATCTATGTGTGACTTAAATTTACATTTCATGTCGTATTTAGGACCTAAATTTTTACAATTTAATCCCTAAAAGTATTAAGAATGTGGTAAAAAACAAAAGTTTTAATATAATAATAATCTTTATTTAGCATAAATAGCTACATACAAAAACAACAAATTTCCCAAAAAATTAATAAAAATAAAGATACATATATCAATAATAATGTTCATAAAGCTAATTCAACAATATATTTAGTCAGCAAGAGTACATATATAAATAAGAAATAAATATCAAATGCTGGGTACCCCGATCCCCGACACTTGCAATGCCCCGGTTTTACCAGGAACAGCAGCATTCCGGTTAATCCAAGGAATACCGCAATATTCCGGTCCGTCTAAACATTGCCATGTCGGCGACCTAAGCACCCCGCCACCAAAAACTGGTTCAGAAATGTTTTAAAAATTACCACATACATAAACCTAAAGGGATGTGATGCAGTTGATCTAGACGGGACGGGACGGTTAGGATAAGACACGGCAAAATTATCTACCACTTCTTGCGCCGACATTCCTCTAATGTAGTTTGAAACCATCTCAATACGTTCCTCCGTCGTGTAAATCGACATTTAGGAACAGTTTCAGTGGAGCAATTTAAAAATGATTTTGTGTCACTGTCAGATATTTGTCTACCTGCTTTGAAGTGTAAATGTAATGAAGGTTACGAGGTGCAGAAAAAGCAAACTTTTTCATCAGAAAAACGTATTTTAAATAGGATTTTAAATGTTGTTCAAAATTAAGCTGTATATCTATACACAAACCCAAAATTTTACCGCAGTTAGCAAAAGTCAACCGAGTATTTTCAATCTGAATATTAAGTCGATTCATGAGTATGCCCCTTTTCTTTTCAGAACAAAACAGTAACATTGTAGTTTCTGCAGGATTAATTGTCAGATTATGTTCCGTTGAGTATCGCAAAAGATTAGATAAATCTGAATTTAAAATCTCAGCAGCATTATAAGGACAGTCTTGATTAAACTGAAATAATAATTGTGTATCATCCGCATATGCTTGCATGTGAACCTAAAGAACAGTATTTCAACCTTCCCATAACTATAATATGATAGCTTGGCACACATCAACTCATGATCAATAACATCAAACGCTTTAGAGTAGTCTATCAAAATCAATATAGCAGCCATTTGCCTATCTTGAATTTTTAAAACGTCGTCAGTAATATTTAGAAGTGCAGCTGTTGTACTATGACTAGCTCTAAAGCCCGATTGATGCACAGGAAAAAAGCCATTTGTATTAAAGTAATCAGTGATCTGAACATGAACCACTCTTTCCAGAACTTTAAAAAACTGACAGGATCATGTTTTGTGTGATGTCGCTGAATTTCTTTTCTTTAAATGCTGTGTAAAAAAAAGCTGCTGCAATAAATGGAAATGTAATTTGTGTAGTTTGTGGTGCTATTTATCATCAATATCATTATCTACATATCATCAATGTATATAATATGTGCAGGGTAACAAGAGATTCTTTCAAGCAATTTGGAAAATGTTCAAGACAACTATTGACAATATGAGTTATATGTAATATTATCACATGCAAACACAGTTTCACCATCTGAATTCTGCCATCAATATCTGCAGCATTTGACCTAATACTCTGCACATACTTAAACACATCAGAGGGATTGACCAATTTGAAAGTAAATTGTATGCCTTCCCTTAATTTATTATTATAATATGCTACTTTATTATCACAGTTGTTTGATTTTTTAAAAACGCTGCAGAAATATGTATTTATCTCTTCCATATTTACCAATTCAGGAGGAATCTGAATAACTGTATTTGTAGAAACATAAACATTGAGGTCTCTTAAAGTTTGCCAAACTTTTCGTTCAGCCTTTTGGGTCTCCAAATATTGCAAATAAGCCAATTGTTCCTTACGTATAGATTTCGAAGCATTTTATAATGTCCAAAATTTTCTGTAGAGTTGTTTAATTTACATTTGAGCCTTGCCTTGTCCCTTTCCCTCATTAAACCTCTTATTGCATAAGTCAACCATGGTGCATAAGGCTTAGTCACTCTAATGGACCTTACGAGAGCATGCTTATCAAATAAATACTTTATATTAGGAGTCAGATACATCATGAAGGTAGAACAATTCATCCCACCATACCCCAGACTGAAGGTCAAGTAAAAATTCAGGCTCATCGAAATGCTTAAAATCCCTAATAGTCAAAAATTTTTCAGTTTTTATAATACATGTTACGTTTATATAGCAAAATGTCAATAGGTGATCACTTAACTCATCTGAATCTAATGTCCCACTCTGAGTTACAATATTTTCATTAATAAAAAATCATTAATAAAAATTGGGTTTAGTAAAGTGGCTGTTGTATCAGTCAGACGAGTTGGTTCATCAATTACCTGAGAAAAGTCATAGCTATCAAATAATTTGCTGACTGAGTTTTGAATATATCACCAAAAACTAAAACATACTCATCTACAGGCAAGATTTCAGGTAATATTCTATCCAAGATATTTACACATTCTAATACATTATTACCTACTCTATAGATAACATCTACTGCTATGGAAAACTTTAGCTTTACTCTAATACGTACCCAATAATATTCACAACCTTCTATTGATATTAAATTCATAAAGCTTAAACTCTCACATTTTATTGAGCTTTTTATGTAGAAGCCTCCACGCCTCCACCTCTACCTCTATTACGATCTTTTCTATAAAAATTGTATCCTGGAATACCAACAGCATCTGATGATGTATCACTTGTTAACCATGTTTCCGTTACACCAATTATGTCAAAGCTATTATTCTGAATTATATTAGTGAATTCGACAAAACCTGTAAACACTGATCTAAGATTCAAGCGTCCAAGGCTAAGCACATGTTTTTCTATTTTCTTAAATTTCATCTTGTATATAGTATTAGTTTCCCTCTACTTAAATTGAATAGTCTACTCTCTGATTAATGACCTCTAATAAATTTAGCCTACATGGACATTGCCTATCGAGGGCCAGATGAGATGTGCTCAGCTTTATATCTGAACTTTTTTTATTAGACTTGCAACAATTTATACATTTTAGCTCATTTGACCCACAATCTTTATAAGAATAATTCTCTGCGCATCTAGAACAAACTTTTGACACTGAGCAGTTTTTGGCTAGATGGCCAAAACCCATACAGTTAAAACATTGAATGATATGAATATGATTAAATACTTTTGCCCTTGACCAAGCTATATTAACTTTTTCTTTCCTTAGTAACAAGTTATGAGTTTTTGGATCTACCTCTAGAATTAAATCTTTTAAAGTTTTTATATTTATTTTCACTTTTCTTCACAATTTTCATGAAAAAACCAGCATGCTCTTGTATGGCATTCCAACGAACAATCTGATCCACTATGTCGGTATCACTATCATCCATGGATATGTCTGTGTGGGTTTTATGTTGATAATCTTAAGCTTCGGTTTTCTTTTAACTGGTTGATTAATCTCGTACTTATTGCCTAATTCGTTTTCCATTATATTTTTTAAATAATTAATTTCGTCTTCACTCTTACAAGCAATCACTACAGCTCCATCCCTAGCAAGTTGAAACCTTGACACACAAACCCCGACAGGACTAATTTTCTGTTGAATAAACTTTTTGGTTGATAAACTTTCTTGAGTTTGCTTAGGTTTTATTACTATTACAGATTCTGATTTCTGGCTTTTAAGTTTTTCTGCAAAAGTCACTTGAGTGGCACATGGTATGTTGTTTACCTTTTGATCTTTTAGTTCATTATATTTCTTACGAAATATCTCCAATTCACTTTTTAACTTTACAGTCTCACTGCTAAGTGCCTCTCCTTTCTCCCGTAGTTGCTGTACTAGCATTTTTAACAAAAAAATTCCATATCAGCTCCTTTTAGTTTCTTTACATCAGAATTGTAGGTTATGTTTTTGGCACAGCAAACAACTTTAATATTATTGATTATTCCACACTTTTTTCTTTGGAAACAACTTTGATGATAAATAGCACCACAAACTACACAAATTACATTTCCATTTATTGCAGCAGCTTTTTTTTTACACAGCATTTAAAGAAAAGAAATTCAGCGACATCACACAAAACATCAAAATCACAATAAAAGACCAACTTTATTTACTGACGGAAAAACAGAATGTCTTAAATTTTTCTTTGAAAAGTACAACAGGCCAGATCAAATGATGCAATCTTTAGGGAATTCAAACTGGAAGCCAAATTATATGAAAAGCTTCGTTTAAAAAGTTCTTTTCTGTGTCGAGGAATAGTAAGAAGATGTGAATTGCGTAAGTTACGATTATTGTTGTTAATTCTAAAATCTGCTCTGTCATACAAGTATTGGGGAGATTTAAATTTTATTACCTTGTAGCCCAACGAAATGAACTGTAGTTTTCTGCGGTTATACATATTAAGCCAGCCGATGTCTAATAGCTTATGAGAGATCCGATTTTTTTATAATATTGCCTATTTCATAAATTTAATAAACACACAAGTCCAATATATGAATAAACTTCTAAGCAATGCTTATATTAGCATTGGTACCGAAGTTACATTTAAAAGAAATATGTTATTGTAACAATGTGGCCATAGAATTACATATTAGTAACTTTGTTAATAGTGTAAGGATTGCTTAACCATTCTAATAAATTTATAATAAGAAACTTCTTGTTTTATTTCATAAGACAGATCATTATAGGTTTGTGTCGCTGCGTTGATTGGGTTTCTAAGGGCAATGTTTGTTCTAGCACTACTTAGTCGAATATTGTTGTTTCTTAGATTATGTGCATGTATTTCACTAGAATAAACAATAGTGTAATTTGATTTTTGTAGCTTATTAATTATTTTAAATATTAATTTTGCTTGTTCTATTTTAAGTATGTGACTAATTGAGCGGATTTTCAATATTTCAAATATGTCCCCCGCATGCATAAAATAATCAAGATTAAATAAAATCTTGAGTACTTTACTCTGCAAAATTTCAACTCTTTGAAAATTGTACTTACAACAGGTTCCCCACACTGGAATTAGGTACCGCAAGTTTGAAAGAAAGTAAGCATTATATATTTTATATTTAGCTGCGTTACTTAAGAAGTGCTTACATTTATAAAATGCTCCTGTAAAGGGAATTATCTTACTTTTTAAGTAGTCAATATGAGCGTTCCAATTAAGATTCTCATCCAGTGTAAGTCCCAAATATTTTATATTATTTACATTTTCTAAAGTCGCACCATTTAAACATATTCTAACTTGATTTATTGTCTTATTTTTCTGTTTAAATAGGATATATTTGGTTTTGTCCAAATTTATTTTAAGATTATTTTGTAGTAACCATTGACTATATTTAGTTAGATCATCATTTACCCTATTAACCAATCTATCACAATCATTATCCGAATACAATAATACAGTATCGTCAGCAAATGTATAATATTGGGCGTCTAACCCTGCTACCCGTAAACTCAGAACATACAGTGAGTACAGTAATGGTCCCAACACTGACCCCTGAGGGACACCACAGTTAAATGTTAAGATATTACTTTCTTTATTATTTACATGTACATATTGTCTTCTATTAAGTAAGTATGACCCAATCAAGGACAGTGCAGATCCCCGAAAACCCATTTCTTCCAGCTTGTTTAATAATATGTCATGATTAACTACGTCAAATGCCTTTCTTAAATCGACAAAAACTGCTATGACAATTTTGCCTTGATCTAAATTAGCTGACACATAGTTAAGGAGATCTATAGTAGCACTTAAAGTGCTGCTGTTTTTAAGAAACCCATATTGGTATAAATCGTATGAGATATATTTTTCTATAAATGACATCATCCGCCTCTTAATCACTGTTTCGATAATTTTTGAAAAGACACTTGTTATAGATATAGGCCTGTAGTTATTTAATTGGGTTTGAGGACCAGATTTATGAATTGGACATACTTTAGATATTTTGAGGTCAGGAGGAAATTCGCCTATGCTGAATGCATTATTTATAAGTATGACTAGTATATTTAATATGTACTCTTTTATATTAGTTAGATCAAGTATTGTAATTTTATCATGGCCCGGAGCCGCATTTCGTTTTAGGCTTAATATTATGTTGCTTATTTCATTACTGTCTGTCGGCTCAAAAAATATGCTATTATCACATTTAATCTCCTTAAAATCTTGTTTTAATATATTTTTTGTATCAGTCCGCATGTCCTCGATTATGGTCGCACCTACCTCCGTAAAATATTTGTTCAAACTGTCTGCAATTTTTTTATCATCATTTTCTAATAGACCATTAATTTCGATTTGGTTTATATTGCTTTTAGTAGAATTATTATTTAAAAACAGATTTATTGTATCCCACTGTTTTCTTGTATTTTGTGCTGCTTGGGCCCATTTGTTTTTAAAGTACGCATTTTTTAATGCTTTTATTTTATTATTTAGTGAATTTTTTAACCTTGTAAAATTTAATTTGAAGTTATTATTTTCTGGAGCTTTTTTATATTTCTTATACGCCAATTCTTTTTCTTTAATTAAAATTAATAAGTCTGGTGTTATCCAATCATTGTTTTGTCGACATTTAATTTTTTTATTAATTGTTGATTTTATTTTACAATTGCTAATTACGTTAATTAAATTTTGAAATGAATCTATATTTTCTTCTATTAGCTTATCTTGGAGTTTTTGTTTAAATTTTTGTATATTTAGTACGGGACGTTGAACAAATATTCCAGGCTTGAATTTCCTTATATTTGCGCTTATTTCTAAACAAATTTTTCTATGATCAGATAAAGAAGTATCTTCTACACTAATATCACATTCATTTTTTTTGTTAGTAGTACAAATCACATGATCTATTATTGTTCTACTTTGTGAGACTCGAGTGGCTCTGGCAGGACTAATCTCATTGACAAAACAAAAATTATTTAATGCAACCATATTTTTATAGTCTTTAGTAATTATAGAGTCTTGATCTAAAAGATTAATATTAAAGTCACCTAAAATAATATGATTAGACCTATATTTACTTATCACAGATTCCAGCTTATCTAGGAACTCATTTGGTGAATACCATGGAGGTCTATAGATTGCACTCAGTTTAAGTTTATCTAGTTCTATACACACCCAGTTATAGGGTTCTGTTTGATCACTGCAGTCTATTTTGTTAAAATGCACTGTATTCTTAATGTAAATGCTCGCGCCCCCGCCCCTAGAGTCCCTGCAGGAATGAACTGCCTGATCAGTGGCGGCTCCTTCTTAGGGTCAATTGGTCAATGACCCCCCTAAAATAATCTCATAAAAATACAAATTTTATTAAAAATATCTTTTATCTAAAACTTCACTGTGAATTATAAAATTCTCTAAGCAGTCTGCATTGGCAAAACAAATAAATATATTACCAAAGTCGCGCCTCGCGCTCATCACACAAGCCCGTGGCTGGGCCGTATTTTAAATTGTCCCTATACAGTTCTTATGGCTTATGGAGAAATGCATGTAAAATAGAACAAAGAGGGCAGATTCGCATTTCGTGAGCGGGAGTGAGAGTCACCTTTCAGTCCTATGTCTCTAATGTAGTCGACGGCCCGACTGGATGAATGTTTTGTTTTAGTTAGTTGTTTGCCGCCCGCACTTTGACGGTATTGCATATATCGTGGCGCGTGTTTACATTTCGTAATTTATTTTTGTAACTATTATCGGATTTTTTTTTCTGATTGAAAAAAAAAACAAGATGAGTGTGAGTGTTGTTGACGAAATAATTGCCTTAAAATCTGCTGGAACATTAAATTATGAACGGCGCCTTGAGAAAAAGGAAAGTGGTCGACCAAAACCAAATATGAATTTAAAACAAACAACAAAGGATAGGGGTAAAGATATTCAAAGATATTTTAAAGAATCAATGTACAATTTGTGTGATTGGATTTGTGGCTGCAGTGTGAGAAATGCATTTTTTTGCTACCCGTGTTTATTGTTTTCGAATGACGCTGTATGGGCGAAAAATGGAGTAACTGACATTAAGCATTTAAAAGTGAAAATTACAAAGCATGCTTCTTCCACTACTCATATAAATTCATCAATGAGTTACGCAAGTTTAGGACGTGTTAACATAAGACAGCAACTTGATAGTGTATATCGTAAATCTGTGCATGACTTTAATGAATCGGTTTCTAAAAATAGGTATATCTTAAACAAACTAATCGACTGTGTAAAATTTTGCGGAGTTTTCGAAATTGCATTGCGCGGTCATGACGAAAGTAACAGCTCCAATAATCCTGGAATTTTTCTGGGCCTTATCGATTTTGTTTCTGAACTGGATTTAATGTTTAAAGAACATATTGAAAAAAGTACAGTATTTAAAGGAATATCAAAAACAATTCAGAACGATATTTTAGAATCAATGTTAGCCATTGTACATACTCATATAATTAAGGAGATTGGCCAGACAAATTTTGTGGCAATTCAAGTAGATGAGACCACAGACAGCTCCAATAAAACGCAGATGATTGTCATATTGCGATATGTATTAACTGGTATTGTACATGAAAGATTTTGGAAATTTGTTAACCCTCCAGGTACCACAGCACAACATTTAACTAATGTAATATTGGAAGAACTTCAATTATTAAAAATTAATGAAGCACCTGAAAAGTTGATTGCCCAAAGTTACGATGGTGCATCAGTCATGAGCGGTAAACTGGGAGGAGTACAAACAAAAATTAAAGAAATATACCCAAATGCACACTTTATTCACTGCTATGCCCATCAACTTAATCTTATCCTGCAAAAAGCGGCGAGTCAATATAAACCGATAAAAATATTTTTTGCAAATTTACACGCATTTTCGTCCTTTTTCGGCCGATCTCCAAAACGTACGATGGTTCTGGATAGAGTGGTTAAAGTAAGGGTACCTAAAGCTGCACCCACTCGATGGGCTTTCAATACAAAATGTGTTGAAATTGTATACACTTATAAAGATGATTTGAAATCTTGCTTAGAGGAAATTATTGATGAGGAGCAAGATGGTAACAATATAAATCAAGCAACTGGTTTAAAAAGACATTTGGAAGATGAGCTTTTTTTATTTTGGTTAAATTTTTTCCATAAAATAATGCCCCATGTTGATATATTGTTTAAACAATTGCAAATGCGAGATATTGATGTCATATCTGTCAAAAATTATATACTGTCTTTTAACAACAATATCCAAATAATTAGAAATACTATGTTGGAATCAGAAGAACCAAGCACATCAACAGCAAAAAAAAGAAAAACTACTACAGCTACAGAGGATCCAAAGCGACGAACTGCACTGGAAATTTGTGATATTATTATATCTGAAATAAATCACAGGTTTGGTTTCAATGATCATCTCATGATTTCACAGTTATTCTACACAGAGAAATTTGAAGCATACACTACCAACTTTCCGCAAAATATTTTAAATATGGCGAAGGCTCATTATCCCACAGTAAATATTTCCAAACTAAAATCTGAACTTGAAGTCATATATTGTCGTAAGGATTTTCGCAATAGTGCCGGTGCAGTAGCCATACTTCAGCTTTTTATTAACATGAATTTGTCTGAAACATTTTCTGAAGCAGTGAAATTATTAAATATTTTGTGCACACTCCCTATGACAACCGTGGAAAGTGAGAGATGTTTTTCTACTTTAAAAAGAGTAAAAACATTCCTGCGTAATACGATGGGACAATCTAGACTTAGTGCCTTGTCTATGTTGAGCATCGAGAAAACGCTTGTCAAAAGCATTCCAAATTTCAATGAGAAGGTCATAGACTATTTTGCAGAACTAAAGGATAGGAGAATTGACTTAAAATATAAAAATATTTAAGATAAGTTTCATTTTAATAAATTTACAATTAATTATATATGTAAAAAGTACCGACGTGACGACGACGTGACGCTAGGTCATCATCATAGATCGTCGCCCCAATATTTATGTTTTGGGATACTTATGTCGGCGGGGCAATAACTTATTATAAGTTATTTGTTAATTAATAGCTATAGTTTATTACTAGTGACCTAAGAGTTATTTTTCTTTAGAATTTAAATTATGGTTACGTTAGTGTTTTTATATTTTTTTACTTTTTGGGACTGAACCGAGTTAGAGGGGACTCACTCTTTGCCTTTCTTTAGGAAAGCATGTATTTTTGTTGTTCGTAACGTCGCAGTTTTATTATTAATATAATTTTTAATTTAATTATCGAGTTTTCTCACATATAAATATTCCTTTATATCAGTCGATAACCTGTTTATACCCTTTTTCCTATATTTTTATTTAAAATATTTACTCTAATAAAAAGGCAAAGTTAATTTTCGGAAAACGATTAAAGCATTTAAAGTTATTTTTACCCTCTTAATAGGGTAAATATCTCGATAAATATTATTGAGTTTTATCTAAGTCTGTATTTTCTATCTAAAATATAAATGCTAAAAGTTCTTTCAAATACTTTAAAAAATCAATAGTTTGATTTGTTTTTTTTTTATTAGAGTAAACTAAGTTTTTAAACCAAAATGACCCCCCTGAAGATTGACCCACGAGCCGCCACTGTGCCTGATATCCATCGATATTATAAAAATGTGTTTCATTTGGATATAACCATGTTTCTACAGCGTTTGCGGCGTATCCCAAAAATAAGGCGAAGACACGCATTTTGTACTTTCTGAATTCTACGAGAATCAAACTGATCCAAACATGGGCCATATACTGTATCACAGTGGTTAAAGTTGGATAGCACTAAGGAGTCACATAGATGTTTTTTTATTTAAAAATTTCCTTCGATTATAAATAAGTTTAAGAGCACCATAGGCTTTTCGGAATATTTCGAGTATGTTTTCACCAGTCCCCACTGCTATCTCTCTCTCGAATCGCCTTGAAAAAAAAAGAGAAGAAAAAAAAGGAGCAATTAGATAAACTAATTGCCATCCAGATGTCGTGCCCGTGCATCCGCAATGCTTTGACGCCTTCGGCGACGCGATTTTAGCACCTCGGGCTGCGTTCAACTGTTTCGCGCCACATCAAAGGCGGCGACGCGCTATCAAAACAAATGCTGGATGTCGCGGCCCCCTTTGATTCCCGGACGACGGGAATCGGTCATATGTCTCATTTAGCACGTGCTACTACTCCCCCCTTTTTTTCCAAATTCATTTAATCATTTAAAAATCATCTTGGAGCGCTTAGGTCAGGTCAGGGTCAGTCAATATTTGTTAAGTTCAATAATATCTTTCGCTAAAAGAGTCGATTATGCTTGGCCACGTTCCGCGTGCAAGGTATGTTGCATGATGGCATAAAACTGTTTGCAGACTGTCTTCTGTCTCCTTTTATTTTATTCTTTTTCACCATCGAATGAATATGTAATCATCGATCATCGTTGTGTTGGCAGTCACTCTTAATGGTTTATTCATATCGCTTGTTAGTTTTGAAAATTGCACCTTCAGGTGCACCTAAGAATGCCTCTGAGAATATATTTGTTCCATTATGGCTAAAAATGGGAGGATTATTGGCATTGAAATGACATTAATGCATCTGTCTGCACCAAAGAGAACTACCTCTCTGAACTGTTACAATTCATCGAGTTTTTAGCTTAAATTCCCCCTCTATAAATTTAGTATTTATACCGGAAAACAGAGAGAGAACATCAAAGTCCTCAACATCAAATAACGGAACGGAACAGGCAAAAACCAGATTGCGGTGTCGAGATAAAGAGATGGAAATTGATGCGTCCGTCCAGCACTTGTCAAAGATAACCAAACGATCCGGTCGGCCCCGTTTGATCTTCGATTTTCCACGACTTTTTCAAAGGAACCATTAAATGTCGTTATAAAGTCGATCGAGGTGTATATAATACACACGTACATAAATCTTTTTCTTTATAAATAAATTTGGTGATACGTACCGATTTAATTTCATTCTGATTATCCAAATGGTTTTGGTGATTTTTGAGAAAACCATTGATGATACGAAAAATTCATGTTGTTTGTTAGAAAAAGGAGTACCATGTCGATGGGTTTATTTGAATTTCTTAAAAAGTTACATAAATAAACAATAATTTTTAGGTTATAACCTACAACCTAAAAATTATTTTTTATTTATCTACTGTGAATTGTGTGGATGGCTTTTAAAGTTTTTTTACTGTTTTTAGTTTTGCTTAAGTAATATTTTTAATTTTAGGCCTGATGATGCTCTAACTAGAGCGAAACACGTGTAGCCTGTGATTGTATGTGGTGAGACCGTGACTTTGTGTTTTTCTTTGTTTTCGTCAATAATTTAATTGGGTATATAAACTACCAAAAACAAGATTAATTATTGTGTTATAATAGATCCACATGACTCCGGCTCGAAGGACCAAAGTTAATAATAATAATGTATTAAATTTAGCTTGAGCTACAAAAGGTAATGCATAATACATATATAGATAATATAATACATATTTGAAAAAACTTATAAAAATTTAAATCAATAAAAATAAAAAAATGCAAATAAATTGAAAAAAAAAGTGTGTGCTTGTACAAAATGGCATACGTATACAAAAAACACAAAAAGTCTCACATACGGAAATTTAGATATAAAATTTAAGCCTAAAATAAAATAGCAAAAATAAAACAAAATACGAGTTAAACATACAAACTACAACTACATAAATAAAGGTACGAATGATAAAACAAAGTATGTACAAATAAAACACGAGTCTAAAATAAAGTACGAGTAGAATGGTGAAACTAAAATAAATTAAATATACATACGAAACAACAAGGGTAATAAGGATAAAACGGTAGAAAAAAGTATGTATAAAAAATACTTACAAATAACTAAAAATTACTGTTTAAAAATGTATATAAATAAAATGAAACAACTAAAACTAAGAATAAAATGTTAACGTGTATAAAAATAAAAATAAAATAGAACATTCACACACTGTTAAATTTTCTCAATAGCCTCCTAAACTGGTTTAAATTATCACAGATTTTGATTTCAGTTGGCAGCTTATTAAATTCAATAAGTCCCTTGCTGAGTACAGAATTTAACATCTGACTAGTATTGCATCTATCAAAGACAAATTCTGTATTATTTCTGGTGCAGTAATTATGAACACTCTTATTTTATCACATATATATGTGGGTAGTAGACGTTGTTTTAATTTAAAAATAAATACATAAACACTAAACATAATCCTTTGCCTGACAGACATCATACCTAGCACACTTAACTCAACTAATATCACTGCGGCACTTGACGTAAAAACACATATGCACAATATTTCAAAACTTTGCAAAAATTGAAAAATCTTATCCTAAATAAACCTCAAATACCCAGTTTTACTGAAATCAGACCCATAGGAATAAAGTTTTAATAGTCACGTGACCTTAAAACTCAATATTTTGAACATTTTTCCAAATACCAAATTTCAATCCAATCGGACCCATAGGAAAAAAGTTCTGATTGTCACGTGACTATAAAACTCAACATTTTAAAACTTTGTTAAAAATCAATAATTATTTCCTAAATCAACCCCAGATATTAAGACTAAAAGTCAATATTTTAAAAATTTTCAAAAAATGTATAATTATACTCTAAACCAAACCCAAATACCAAATTTCATTCAAATCGGGCAAATACCAAAAAAGTTTAAAAAAAAAAATACCACATAAAATAATAATACCCATTAAATCCCGATTAGATTTTTTTTTATCATTAGGACCCACTGTGTTGTAATTTTTGTCTAGCAAAATGCCTTGTATAGACCACTGTGTCGCATAAAAATCGTAATAATACAGGGAAAATGCTAAAACGTCAAAACGTTGCGAATTATCACGGCTAAAAGAACCCGATTTGGTAAAAGATATGCACATATTCGGATTCTCCAGAGTCTCTTGAATAATTCCGTATCAATTTCAGGAAGTTCTGAGCTATTTTAAGAATTTTATTAATGAAATTAGGAAGCAAGTCCGAGCCGATTCATCCACGTTGACGCCATGTTGTCAAAATCGACCATTTTCAGACGATGATTTCGGGTATAAAAAAAGGTTTTTACCTTATGATGTGTACATGGAAAAATAGTATAAAGCCTTAGGAACAGTTTAACATCAATTCTAGACCGATTCCAATCGGTTTTACTAGTTAAATTTTGATTATAAAAAGGGTCTTTTTTCGGCGAAAATCGCCGTTTTTGTTGCCATGGAGACGTGGCCATGGACGACTTTGAGAATTCATCAGTGTGCAGGGTGATTTTTGGCGATTTTTTGTGCTTGGGACTTTAAAAAAAAAAAAATACTTTTAGGGTACTTGTAAAAATAGCGAAAAAATGAAATTTTAGTATGTTATATTAAAATGAATGACGCATCTGCTCGATTAGTTTTGGTTTTTCTATCACATACCGGGTGCGCACAATTAATTTCCAAAGTCCAAAAATGTTAAAAAATTCATAAATCAAAAACGGTTTTACTTAAAAGTACGGTTGAAATTGCAAAACATTCTTCTTGTCACACGCTACAAACCGCCTATAAGCCATTTGACTCTAGGGGGCGCCACTAAAAAGTTATTAAGGCTACAAAAAAAAAGTGTGAAAAAGGGTATTTTCAACTGAGCACTGCTCACCCTGTATAAATGATAGCGTTAAACTTTATACGCCGTTTTATTTGGAAAGAATGCAGATTTAATTAATCCAAATGATTTTTTTTAAATTTTGCACTATAAAAATTTTACAGAGAAAAAACTAAAAAAAGTCAAATTTTTTAAGTTTTTTTGATTTTTCTCCTAAAAAAAACATTTTTTCAAAAAAAGTCCTTAATAAAAATTATAGTTCTCGATGAGGCGCACATATCTTCTGTGAGTTACTATTTCCGGAAAGATACCGTTAAACCGTCAGAAGGGCTAGAATATCACACATATCTGACACTTTGAGCGTTAAAAAAAAATACTTCCCGTATGCTGAGAATAACCAAAAAATATACAGTCCATCTAGAGATGAGGTCTAATCGACCCGTTAAATTTCATAAAATTCAAAGAACCGTTGCGACCTGTATCGAAGCACGCGGAAAAAATCGAGCAAAAAAAATTTTTTGAGTTCTAAGGCTTCCCCCTCCTAAATAAAAAAACAAATGAAAAATTTTAGTCGATAGAATTGTAGCCACATATATCTAGATTATGAAAAGGTAAAAATCACTTCTCTATCCTAATTAGAAAAAAAGTTAAAGGCACTTTTATCCACCGACGAGTCCCGAGGTCGTGCGAAAACTCCCAAAAAGAAGCGACCCTCTATAAGAGCTACGCTCTATAATAATAACAGGAGCGTATCGATTGCATTTAAGGATTAGTCTCATTGCTCTATTTTGAATTACTTCAAACTGTTTCACCTTGTATTTAGGCAGGTTGAACAATAATGTGCAGCAAAACTGCAAATGGGGAACAGCAATGGCATTATACAGGGTGTCCGGAAAAAGGATCCGCCGGCCACATATAGGGTGTATCAAAATAATGCGACTTTCGTTATGCAATTTTTTAATTGGGCGCTCAGTATTCAATATACTGAGAAATTTAAAATCGTTTTTTTAAAGTAAGTCGAGTGTTTCATAAGATATTAAATTAAAATTTGGTGTGAGTGGGTTTTTTGGAACGAGAAATTGAAATTCATTCACGGATTCGCTATATCTTGTGTCAATTTTTGTAAAAAGGCAAAATTTAGATTTACTTGTATTTAAATATAATTTGTTGACACAAAGCCATCTGAAAATTTTGGTCAGTTACCATCTGATCAATATTGTTTCCTATTATATAAATAATTGTGTCATCTGCAAACAATACAGTTTTACATTTTTGTATAACTTTTACCATATCATTTATATATAATAAGGACAATAATGGACCCAAAACTGTTCCCTGGGGAACACCAAATACAACATTAGGAACCTGAGAGAGACTATTCCCATACTTTACACGTTGTACTCGATTACGCAAATAAGATTCAAACCAGTTCAAGTGTTGTTTTAGACAATTTTACTTTCTTAAAAGTCAGTTTAAATGCCTGGAATAAAATGGAAAATTACATATTATTCCAGGCAGTTATTCAAAATATATCACAGATGATTATCATGGATAATTCTCAAGTTAAAAATAACAAAACAGTGGCCAAAATGAAAGACAATGTTGAAAACCTTAAAAAATGTAGCGGGTGGCGAGAGTGGGACTTTCTGCGACTTATTGGATAATCGTCAATATTTGATTAATCACTAGGGTCTTCCCAAAGTCTTGGAAATTGTCAACTGTCATTCTAATTTCCAAACTTCTATAATGAATTTTGGCCACTTAACACAGTGCCAATTTATAAGAAAATACTCGAAGTTACTCTAACTTAATTAGTTTCAGAGATATGAGCATTTTGTCTGAAGATATTTCATTAATTTTTTTTTCAAATTTCAAGGCTAATTTCATAGCTTTACCATAAAATTTGAAAAAATCCTTAATAGATAATTAGGAGAACCTGCATTCAAATTTTCAAGTCTCTAACTTTCTTGCTTTCCAAGATATGTAGATTTTAGCGTAGAAATTTGCATTTATTTTGATTTTGATATATTTTACAACTTAATTTTTGGCAAAAATTCTAAATTTTAATCACTCACTGTATTTTTTTAAATATTCAATGTATTCCAAGCATTTTTACTATTACTTTATTTTATTCCAGGCTCTTAAGCCATTTAAAGCCGCTTTAAGTATTTAAAGTGATATTTATTCCAGACTTAAATTTTGCCTGGAATTTGAATTAATTTTCTTAAGTATTCCAAGCATTTAAATGCCGCTTTAACGTATTTTTTTTACAAGTTCCTTGTTTCTGATCTACTTCTTGTTACATTCCAGAGATTTTAAGTTTAACTTATAATCAGTAGATCCTAATGATACATACGCTGAAAATGTTTCAACTATTAAAGTATGTGCGATTTTTTTATGGATTTACTGGTTATTTTGTGAATTTTCAATAAAATGAGCATTTCTGAGTAAAAAAACTGATATTTCTCAAAAACTGGTTAGAGGTGGAATAATTAAATTAACACATATTGATTAGGCAGGTGTTGCTCTATAAATGTTGTGATTAGAAAAGAAGTTTTGGAGATATTTAGCTGCATGATTGGTGCAAAGAATTTGATTTTCAAGTCCAGGCGTGCAAAAAATGGCAACTTCTTAAAAACCGTACATCTTAGGTAAATGAAATAAGCTGAAGAATATTCAGAAATTCTTTTTTATTAAGTTTTGTTATTAGTCTAAGGTGATTTAGGTTGAACTTTTGGAGATATAGAGCTTTAAATTGTCCTATTGCAAGGAATTGAGTGGTTTTTACGTCCAGGGGTTCGAAAAATGAAAATTTCTTAAAATCTACTCTAAAAATAGTAAGGAAATTAATAAGAGAATTTTTATTAAGGATTGAAATTAATTCAAGTAGAACCTCTGGAGATTTAGGCCTGTATGCCCCTTTGGACTTAATTAAATAAAATTAATACTTTCCAAAAACTAAAATTGCTCCAAAACTACTAGACGTAAACGAATCAAATAAACATAAGAATATTTAGAAAACGTTATTGGACAAACTTTGTAGAGGATTAAAAGTGATTTAAATTGAACATTTGGAGATATTGAGCCTTATTGACCTCTGGTGCAAATAATTCAATGTTTAAGTTCAGACAAGCAAAAAATGGGAATTTCTTAAAAACTGCGCATCTTAGGTGATTGAAATATATTATGAAATAATTTCTTAGTAACGCTTGTTAAGTATCTAAAGCGATTTTTTCAAAATTTTGACGATATTTGGCCTCGTTGACTCCTGGTGTAAAAAAATTGATTTTCATTTGCGGGCGTTTAAAAAATGAACATTTCTTAAGAACTCTCAGACCCAGAGCAATAGAATTACCAGTAAAATAACTAAAAAACATACAAGTTTTATTAGAGGTTCAAATTAATTAAAATGATGAATAATAAAATAAAATTTATTTCATCATTATAGCTTCGGTAGATCTTAAGTTATCAGCCAAAAACCCCGACGTTGATCAAGTAAGGCTTTGCTGACGTGAAGCAAAATTCAGATAGTCGTAACTCGTAGGCTGTGATTCTAATTAAAAAATTTAAAAAGCTTCATGTAGATAATCACTCATTGCTTAATTGTACAGCAGAAAAAGTGAAAAAGCAGTTTTTGTTTTGAATCTTCTTTGATAACTATCATTTTGTTTTCCTGGTATTTTAATTTCCTAAACTTTATATACTTTTTCATTATTCTCTTAAAATTATTAATCTCTATTGGTCAAAATCGTGTATTTCTATCTAAACACCCGATTCAGTAGATGAAGATAAAGAACGAGCAATTAATAGAGCTGCTATTAAGGAAATTTCAAGAGTAGCATAGGAAACAAGAAGAATAAGAGAATCGAAACCGTAAACAAAGAAAAGAATAAGAGCAACTAGACTGTAAACAAAGATAGGAATAAGAGGAATAAGACCAAAAAACATCAAGAGCTGATAAAGGTCATGAAAAAAGATTTACTGAACTTAAAAAGGAGTAACAAGAGCGTGATAAAAGATCCAGAGAAGAACAACTCATAACTTCGTGAAGATCTTAAGACTAAACAATAAGAGTTAATGACCTATTTCGAAGCAACTAAGATATCTTAAAAAAAGAAAAATGATGATTAATAAAGTGAAGTAAATTTTATGGACCTCTGGTGCAAAGAATTTGATTTTCAAGTCCAGGCGTGCAAAAAATGGAAATCTCTCAACAACCGCTCATCTTAGATAAATGAAATAAACCGGAAAATAATTTCTTAGTAGCTTTTGTTAAGGGTCTAAAGGGATTTAAACGACGATCTTGCGTCTCTTTTTCAACTGCCTGGACTAATTAATAATTAAATACTAATTTAGTTAACTAATGACATTTAAATAAGATTTCATAATTATTATACCATGAATAAATTGATTAATTAGTTAATGATGTCTACCTTTAATTACTTTAAAATTTCAGGCACATGTGCCTTAATTTACTTATTTAACTAATTAATAAGATTTTAGTTAGAATTATTTTACAATTCCAGGCCATTTAGTTAAAATGAAGCCTCAGCGACTTTGGCTAATTATTTTCATTTTAATTTAAAATATTTTGCAATTCCAGGCAGTTGAACATTAATTAAAATCAAGGCGATTTAACTAAAATTGTGCCTGAACTAATTAATTACAGATAAATTAGAGTTATTTAAAAATTTCTAGAAATTTTAGTCAGATTGATTAAAATTAACTCTTGACAGGCTTGACTAATTAGTTAATTTGAATTATGAGTGATTTATTTTAAAGTAAGGTCATTATCCAAGAGTTTATTTTTGTGACGTAACAGTTTCTTTACCGTGCTAGCATCAGTAAAAGTAACTTTAATGTAGCGAGGGCGTCCTCCGGGTTTTGTCATAAAAAAAATTAATAGAATAAGAAAAATTGAATAAAAAAAGTTTATAACTATATACACAATCATACACAAGTAACCCAGTTTCCAAACGTAACTTCGAAGTAGATTTCACATATAAAAATAACTGTACTCTTACCTGCTGTATGGTGACATTGATGCACCCCGACAGTACCATCCAAAACATGTCCTAACGTGTCTAGGCAAAATGCAACCTGCCTAATCTCACCTGGCCTGGGTATACTTGATGGAATTTGAAGCTCCGGGTATATATTGTCCAAATACCACTTGAACGACTTGCATTTTCTGGAAGGTTTTTTGACTTATTTTTCAGAAAACCAGTAATGGCACCAAAATTCTATTTTTACTGTTCAATGAGACCGTCACTTTGTATTTTTACCTTTGTTTTGTTTTCTATTTGGCCCCTTGGAGAAAAATTAGTTTATTCAAGTTAAATGTCAACTAAGTTAATTTTTACAAGTGACATAAGAATCAGGACCGCATCAAATAAAAATATTAAGCAATTAATTATTATTGCAACCCGTAATACCGCCCCTGAGATTGTAACCGGAATGTTTAAGTTGGCTTAAAAGATGTTTACAGTGTAAACAAAAGTCGGCTATACGGTGCTGTGTAATTAACCATATTATGGTAACATATGTGCGTTTGGCCCGGTCACGATGATTGTTTGGGATCTATTATGGGTGGACCTGTTGCATCTGGGATGGCAAATATTTGGGTAAAATCGACCCATAATTAAGGACAAAAAACAAACAAATTAAATATTGTGTTAAATCCGAGCGAGTTTGTCCATGTAATATTTTATTTATTCATTTTTTTTTACGCATGTGGCCAAAAGTAAAAAATAAACATCGCAGTAAAAATATGAACGAAAAGGGTTTTTTTTGAAGGGGGGAGGGTAAAAAATACAAAATGTAAAATGAAAAATTTAATTGCATTTTTTAGGTCAACAGCGGATCTAAAAAAAATGGCCGGGCGTGGAATAAAATACAGCCGGGTGTTTTTTTTTTTTGTTATTTGATGTAGAGAGAGAGATAATGAATATGCATAAAAAATTGTTTTTTTTTTCGATTTTTTCATACATAGGCCAGTTTTATATCAGCAATTGTCCAGGCATTCGAGGTAATTTTTGTCTTTTTTTTTACCTAGAGTGAAAAACATAATGGGAATTTAAAGACAATTGTCCAAGCAATTGAGGACATTTATGTCTCTCATTTCAACTGCCTGAAAGAGATAATGTCAATCAAAAGTTAATATTCAGATAGATGAGGTCATTTTTTTGTCTTTTCCTAACTAATTTTAACTGTCTGTAAGAGTGAGAAGGGCGTCGCCAGAGACGCTAGAGGTCTAGCGTTAACCTCTAAAGGCCTAGAGGTTAGAAAACGGCTAGAAAACGTATATTTCGTAACTTATTACTTATTAATTTCTAATTTCACTTAATAATTAGGCTATTAGGTAACTTCAATCTAAGATAAGGCTTTACTATACCTATACATATTTACATTTCGGGGGCTCGAAGCACTCGCAAAAGCGAATTGAAACGATTAAGCTCACTTTGAGCCAAGAACCTACGGATACTACGGAAAACGTACGACTTTGCCAGAGACGCCCAGTATCTGAAAAGAAAATTCAATCATTCCTGGTTGGAAATGTACTCACCATGGTTAGCATACTCCCGCCAAGAAAAAGGAGCCTTCTGTAAATTCTGGACACTATTTCCACCCAATCTGAGCTCCGTTAGAGGTGTTTTAGGTTCGTTCATTATAAGGCCGTTTTGTAAGTTCAAAGATGTTCATGAATACTGCAGAAAACACGCAGATACTCACTTTCATAAGACGGCATCGAGAGCAGCTAAATCTTTTCTTGATAATGTGCCAGTAGATGTGCAAATTAACAAATACTTTCAGGAAAGTCTTGAAAAATACAGGAAAATTATAAGATCGATTATTTCCTGCATTGCGTTTTGCGGATTCCACGACCTAGCAGTAAGGGGGGCAAGCTATGGTGATGGAATTCTGGAAGGGCTGTATAAGATGCGAATTGACGCAAAAGACACTATTTTAAAAAACCATCTTGAGCATGGAAAGTAAAATGCAAGTTATCGATCGGTTGCCATCCAAAATTAGATTATCAGTATTTGTGGAGATGTCATTAAGGCCGATTGCATAAAAAATGTGAAGATATCGCAAGGATATAGCATTTTAGCAGACGAAACAGCGGATATCTCTGGAAAGAAACAGCACACAAAAACCAGCAACATTAAAGAAGTATTCCTCGGATTTGCTGAGCATACAGCCTTTATTTATTTATTTATTTATAATACGGGAAAACCCCATTAACTGTAAATTTTACAAAGCAATAATATTTACATAAACAATGTGGTATGGTTGTGAAGCGACAGAAATTCTCAACACACAACATGAATCGATTTTACAATATGCTGATGTCGGAGGCATGGGAGGAGGTCTATTCTGCTGAAGGAGTTGAAGGAAAATATAATACTTTCTTTCGTATTCTCTTCTATTATTTTGATTTGGCTTTCCAATATGTACGACTAGGTTGAAAAATAAGAAGCCAACCTGGATTACACCAGAGATAAAAAGATATTCAAACTACATAAAAGATCTCTATGTTTGGTACAAATATAATAATTCTAGGGAACACTACGTTACATACAAACATGAAAGGAAACAATATCGACGTTATATCTTCTGTTATAAAAAGTCTATAAATGATAACAAAATCCAAAATTCAAACAACAAGATAAAATCAGCATGGTCAATCATAAAATCTGAGTCAGGTAAAAATAAAACTAACAACAATATTGTTTTAAGGGAAGATGGTCAGTCTGTAACTCCAATATACATGACTTGCATAATGATTATCCAACCATATTTCTCAATCCCGTTAATTCTCAGGATATCTTTAAGATATTGATGAACCTTCCAAATAAATTTTCCTCTGGCTTGGATGAAATTCCGGTATTCGTCTTAAAGTTTGTTGGGATTCACTTGGCCGGACCCATTTCCAATGTGATCAATGAGAGTCTTTCTACCCAAATTTTTCCTTCTGCTCTTAAGCGGGCAAAACCAGTGTCTGTTTTTAAGAAGGGACAAAAAACGAATATTGCCAACTATCGGCCAGTATCCGTATTACCATCCATATCGAAGGTATTTGAAAGTATATTATCTATCAAATAGTTATGAATTATTTAACTCACCATCAAATAATAAATAAACACCAATACGGATTCGTTCCCAAAAGATCGACGGAAATGGCCATTTATAGTGCAATACAATATATTATGGAGAATCTTGAGAGAAAGGCCAGTGTAGCTGGACTGTATTTCGATTTGTCTAAGGCGTTTGACACGGTTGACCATTCTTTACTGCTGGACATCCTGGAACGGTATGGCATCAGGGGTGCAGCATCTAAATTACTCAGTTCATATCTAGAGCAAAGAGAACAAATAGTTTGTGTGACACATTCCGGCTCACCAACGTTTTCCCGCCCCCAAATTATAGGAAGAGGTGTGCCTCAGGGCTCAATCTTGGGACCTGTGCTCTTCCTATTATATGTCAATGGCTTGCCTGAGCTGTTCCCTTCTGATATGATTTGTCAATTCGCCGACGACACATCAGTTATAGTTGCCAGAAAGACAGTGGCAGATCTTTCACGGGGCTGCTCATCCGCAGTGGAGCGCATGAGGACCTGGTTTCTGGACAGTAAGATGTCTTTGAACTCTGGTAAAACGGGGTTGATTAATTTTTCGAAGGCCAATATTGTCTCAAAATCTCTACTTGTGTGGTCTGGTGGGCAGTCAATCCCTGTAGTCAATAGTATTAAATTCTTAGGAATACACATTGACCCCAATTTAAATTGGGAGAAACATATTAAAAACCTTTATTCCAGATTAGCTAGCTTGTGCGGATTGATTAGAAGATTAAGGGATGTAGTGTCTGAGGTATCTCTTCGCCTATTTTATTTCGGACAGGTACAGTCGATCTTACAATATGGTATCTGTTTCTGGGGATCTGCAAGAGGAGCTCTAGATATATTTAGAATGCAAAAGCGTATTATTCGTTGTTTATTGGGCATGACCTACAGAACTTCCTGTAGACCTTACTTCTGCATACTAAAAATACTCACCCTTCCCTCTTTATACTTTTCTTCTTTGGTGTTATTTGTGAAGAGACACAATCATTTGTTTGTTGAGAATAGGGCAATGTACGCTGAGGATGTGACTATGATTACACGACATAGAAGCGATCTCCGCATTCCATTGCATAATTCAGCTTACTATGAAAGAGGTTCTCATTATATGGCCATCAGGGCTTATAGAATGCTACCTGCTGATATTAGAAGCATTGAATCTACAGTCCAATTTAAAAAAGCTGTTTACCACTGGTTGCAGATTAAATGTTTTTATAATTTTACTTTTGGATAATAATTTTAACTTATGTTAGATATTTAGAATATTTATTTTAAATTTTGTTATTTTGTTTATATAAGTATATTGCCTCTATGAATTCTAGATAAGAAAAAATAATGTACCCTATGGGAGCTAGATCCTCCTTTCTATGACGTTGCTTTGTCGTCCTGTATACGATATTATTATTATTATTATTATTATAACTGTCATAATCTAAGCCTACTTAAAAAATTAATACTAAAGTAAAAAACACCTGTACTACATATACTAGAAACAACCTTAATAATTTATATGCAAGAATGTAAATACAAAATTTTACGCACAATTATGAAGTAAGTGACCTCTTTAGATGCATTAAGGAACTTATGTTTAACACATCAATATTCGAATTGTTTAACAAATTCATATACCTATCCATAGGATGTTCTGTGGAATGGAATGTTAAAGGTTACATTATGGCGCAACCCGTGATGAGGAACATTAAATCGTATGCGACCCAACAGATCAGGGCAATCAATATATAGCCTATTAACGATCTTATATATAAAACTAGCACCAGAAATATTACAGAGTTGCGACAGTGTCGGAATAGATAATTGACTTTCAATATAAGAATAGTCATGGTTCTCTATAACAGTTAAAGTTCTATGAGCACAAAATCTCGGGAATTTATGTTGAACTCTTTCTAAAGCATCGATATGAATCTGGTGGTATGGAGACCAAACTACAGAGCAGTACTCCAATATAGTTCTTGCTAGGGAGCAATGAATCCTTCTTGTTGAAGAGACTGAGAAATATGAACAGTTTCTAATAACAAACCCTAGCAATTTTGATGCTTTTACAGAAATTGAATTAATATGATCAATAAATGTGAGTTTCTCATCAAAAATAACTCCCAAATCCCTAATAGATGCAACATAATTCAGTGGCTCATTATTAATAAAGTAATTGGATTGAAACCGGTTGATCCTGCGAGTGAAACTAATAACACAACATTTCTTAACATTTAAATGAAGATTGTTTTGTTCACACCAATTATTTAAGCGATCCATATCTGCTTGTAGTAATTCTTGATCCACAATACTACCAACCACCATCCAAAATTTTAAGTCTTCTGCAAACATCAAACACTGACTATATAGGAAACAGTTAACTATATCATTAATAAATAAATTGAATAATAAGGGTGATGTATGCCCTCCCTGAGGGAGACCTGATGTTACGCTGATAGGACCCTTTGAATACGGCCAGTTAAAGAATTTTTAATCCAACTCACAAAATCAACATGAAACCCTACGGAGATCAGTTTTGACAGAAGAATTTGATGATCAATACGATTAAACGCCTTACTAAAATCGGTGTATATAGAATCAATTTGTTTATGATCCTCTAATTTACTCATAAGATCAGATTGGTAACAGATCAAGTTAGTGGCAGTAGACTTATTCTTGCAAAACCCATACTGTGAGTCTGATATTAAGCCTTTGCATAACCAAGAAAGTTGATTAGCTATAAGGCTATCAAAAAGTTTAGGTATTGAAGATTGAATGCAAATACTTCTATAATTATCTATGACATCCCGACGGCCAGCTTTAAACAATGGCACAATAAAACTTTCCCTCCAGGCAATTGGAAATGTGGATGTTTGTAAGGAAGCATTAAATAACAAAGATAAAGGAATGGCAAGAGTACATACACACTTCCTCAAGAGAAAATTCGGAATCCCATCTGGGCCTGCAGTAATCTTGTTAGGGAGTGAGCTAATACCTTCAAGTATATCAAATGTTAAGATCTTAGTAATGTTTAAATTTAAACCATTAGCGGGACCATTTTGCAGCTGATTATTATCAATACCAGGAGAATAAACAGTTTGGAAAAATTCTTTAAACATGTTTGCAATATCCACACCACTAGACGCTTGCTTGTCACCATAAAAGAGGGTATAATTGGACCTCTTATCATTGATATATTTCCAAAATGGTTTAGGGTCATTCTGTAAGCCGGAATCTATCCCTTCAATATATTGTTGGAAGCACAAATCAGACATACGTTTGCATTCAGACCTAAGGCGAGAAGATTTCATATAGTTTTCATCTGTATTATCTCTCATATATAATAAATGAGCACTCCTTTTGTTCCTAGTTAACTTTCTAAGTTTGCCTTGGACGCTAAATCGATTGCCACGGCAATAAACGAATTCCTGACCAAAGGGGATCTCGATCCAGATAAATGCGTTGGTTTGGGATTCGATGGTTGTTCCACGATGTCTGGAAAAGAAGATGGCGTTCAGGCTATTTTGCGTAAAAAATACAAGAAAGCACTATTTTTTCATTGCTCGTCACATAAACTCAACATGGTAATCAATGATCTGAATGCTCTGCCGGAGATCCGAAATACAGTTCAAAGATATAATTACATTTTTTCGTGAATCGGTTCTAAGATGAAAATTAATACCCAATATTTCCAAGCTGTGCGAAACAAGGTGGAGCGAGAAATACAAGAGCATCAGAGTTTTTAAAGAGAACTTTTGTGATATAATGGAGGCACTAGAAACCCTGTCTCGAGATGGCAATATTGCGACAAGGAAACATGCATATCAGCTCCATGCTGCAGCTTCCAAAGTTTCGTTTATTTTTAGCCTTGGATTGATAGCCAAATATTCCGCTCTTTTAGAACCAACAGTAAACGTGCCCCAATCAGTCTCCTTGGATGCAGTTCAGGCATCACAGCATATTGGTCGTATTTTAAAACTGATCAAAAACCACCGTGAGAATCCCGAAAAAATAACAGAAGAGATTTTTAAAGATGCTTCTGTTATTGCGGAAAAAATTGGACTGGATATGAAATCAATACCGCGTACTGCTGAGAGACAACAACACCGTAGCAACCACCCATCAAAAAGCCCCTCAGAATTTTGGCGCAGGTCCATAACAATTCCTTATTTGGACTCATCATTTACTTTGTCAAAACTACATCCTGCGCAAATGAAAAACATTTCTTTGGAAGAACTTGAAGAGGCTTGCGAGGAATTTAAAATTTTTTACGGTGTTACAAATATCCAAAATGAGATACAACTTTGGAAAAAAATATGGGAGGAAAAACCAGAATCGGTCAAAATGAGTGTTGTGGACATCCTCAAGGAAACTGATGATTTCTTTCCTGAAATTAAGAAGGCTTTACAGATCCTTGTTGCATTACCTTGTACGACTTGTACTAGTAGCCTTAGGAGAATCAAAACCTGGTTGAGGAGCACCATGTCTGAAACTCGACTCAATGGCCTCAATATGATGAGTGTACACAGGCAACACATTTTTAAAAACTTGGACGATTTTGTTAACAAAGTGACTAACGAATTTGCAAAGAACCCTAGAAGATTATGTTTCAATTGATTTTCATGTAAATATTTTGTTCGGTTTTTATTTTTTTTAATTAAAATGTTTGTTTTTTGTCTTTAGTTCTTTCATGCTGCCCCTCCCTAGCTTACCGGCTGGCGACGCCCTTGAAGAGTAAGAAAACTAATGACAATATCTCAGGCAGTTTAGGTTATTTTCGTTTCTTTCTAACTAATTTTAACTATCTGAAAAAGTGAAATACATAATGGCAATTTAAAAACCTGAAAGCCTACCTAAAAGAGTGAGAGATATAATGGCAATTTTAAGTTAATTGTTCAAACAGTTAAGGATAGTTTTCTCTCTTTCTAACTAATTTTAATTGTCTGGAAGAGTGAAAGAGTCTTCTCTGGTAATCCAAATGTAATTGTCGAAACTGCAATGAAAATTTGAATTTAAAAGTTTCAAAGAATCAAAGCTTTTTATATAAGTAGATATGCTTTAGTAACTAAAATTGACAAGCATAATATTACAATAACTGAAATATCTATAAGTATAATATTATTAATTATAAACTCCTACTAAACTAAAAACTCTATGAATTGTATAATCATTACATCTTTGTCAAATATATGGAAGTATTGAGAGGTAATTCTATTTGTTGCAGCATTAATGTAATTTTAATTCCAATAATCCTCCCATTTTTAGCCATAATGGAACAAATATATTCTCAGAGGCATTCTTAGGTGCACCTGAAGGTGCAATTTTCAAAACTAACAAGCGAAATGAATATAAACCACTAAGAGTGACTGCCAAACACAACGATGATCGATGATTACATATTCATTGTGGAAATTTAGCCAAAAAGATTTCTTACTCTTCTGTTTTCATTCATAATTAACCTGTTCCAAAGGCATATTTCCGCTTTTAAACGTGTAACACATCACACCCGGTACCCCTGTACTGTTTAATTTTCAATGTTTACAATGAGTCCTTATTAGTGGGGCCTCCGTCCCCCTAAAAAAAGAGACATTGCGGGGCCACACAACGTGAAAACTCACTTTTATCTAAACAAAACGTAAAACTATCGTCGACCGACCAAACATGTGATAAACCGTGTTTTTTTTTTCTCTCTGCTCTTCTCTCTCGGTTTGCAACGATTGTGCATCATTATCGTTTAGACTGATTCTTAATTGAGATGGTGTGAATGATTCAGTTGTCTGTAAACCGATGACAATCTCGTTTAATTCCGTTTAGTGTGAAAAACGCTCTTTTTTCCTAAAAAGTTACCATAATTTGAGTTATTAAAAAACGCACAAAATCGCGCAAAAATTTATAGATGTAAAGAAATAATGGTTTTCTTCTACACCCAATAAAACCAACAAAAAACCAAATTTAAAAATTTCATTTGGTTATACCACGTGAACAAACATTTAAACGGGGATACGCACGCGGTAGGCCCGATTATCCGTCCGATTTAAACCTGATAGACGTTTTTTTTTCCTTAAACGTTACAAAGGAATTTGCTCCTTTTTACTTTGTATTTCGGTAATCTCTTATTTGTGTGATTTTTTTTATCTATTGTATCGTGTGCGATTGAAAAAATAACCATCCTCCTCCCTCCTGCCCTCGTCATATGGGGCGGAAAAAACGCATCGGAGGGTCAATAAGGTTGTTCTTTTTTTATTGAAGTTTAATCGTCCGTCCTTAAGGGATGTTTTTTTGAGATTTGACGGTTTTGTTTGTGAGGAAAAGTTAACTGAATTAACATATTTATCATGGGAATTCTTCAGGTTAAGAAAGAAATAACGTCTATAAAAGTTGCTTGATAAACGTAAGAAATACTGCGAAATAAGGTAGATTTTCCATACAGTGGCAGAAAAACTCCAGTTCGCAAAGAAACAATATTTTCAAAATGTAAGATGCAATTATTTTTTTTTTAAGTCGATGCCTGTTACTCACACAAAATAATGCAACTACAAAACCTCTAACTTAAAAGAATCAATTTTTCCCTAAAAACATAAATTTAATAAAAACCGTTCGTGAATGAGTTCGAATCTACTGAAAATATAACTGGAACATGTAGAACATAAGAACATACCCATGCATTAAAAAAACCCCTAAAAGAAAGTCTATCAAAACGTGTTTACCACCCAGAAGTCTAATCGTTCCCAAAAAAGTAGCGTTTAATCGAGTCTCAATAAGAGATACAGTGGATCTCATTGAAAAGCAATTTCACAGGCGTCGTGTTCACAAAGGGTGGGTTTGCACAAGGGCCGATAAGCCGTCCGTCCCTCATTCTTTGGCTTAAGGGCGGGTTTTTCGACCGCATACGATAATACGGAACACAAAAGGGCTTTAGATCATCGACTGTTAAAAGTTTTAAATTGGCCCCGACTGATCTACGACTACTTTTCTATTTGCATATCTCGCTGTTACAGATTTTTCCTATTGCGGTTTGGGTTTATTACAAATATTAACAATTACAGTCTCACAGGAGAGATTGAAAAAAGTTGCTCTTTTACGCAGGACAGTATAGTATTAGGTATACAGTACAGGTACAGTGTTATAATTATAGTGTTTTGAATTTTAGGAACAGGAATACAAACAGTAGATAATTTCCAGGATTCAGGAAATATACCATTAGTTTATTAAGTCTAAGAGTCGGTAACTAACAGCATAGGTTACTCTGCCATACTTTTAATAAAATATCTATTAAATATATAATATGGTATATTTGCTTTCTTTTGGACTATTTCTAATTTAAAGTCCTTTAACTTGTAGAGAGTTTATTTTTTATATGGTAAAAAGATCTTTAAATTCTTTCTAAGATTCTTTTGATTTTTTTTTTGTGAGAACCTATGCATTATGCAAAAATAAGTCCTTTTTTACTTTAATTTTATTTACAATAAAATTGCTTTTTGCCTTAGATTCGACCAACATATTTTCGTTTCATTCTGCATCTCTAGTCTAGGCGGTTATCTAGGTTATCTAGGGTGGGTGGGGGGGGTAAGGGTTGTGTTAATAAAAAAACAATGTTTTTGCAGAAAATATATATTCAATATTTATTTTCATAATACTATTGATTTAAATTTAATATAATTTTATATATAAATATTTGCCATAAAAACAGCGTTATTAGATGGGATAATATGGATGAAAAACAGTGATGTTTCAGAAGAATTTCATTAAATTATGGAGATGTAATAACCGAGTTTAAAAACTAGTTTTTTAAATCCTGTGTAATTTTTTTTTAATGCCGAAATTTTCTCTATATGATTCACGTATATTCTACAATTTAATAAATATACCTTGACCATATATGGTTGATAAATATACCAAAACCAAAAATTTATTAAATAATTGTTGAATAAACATATAATTAACAAGCATAATATATGATGTGTTGCTTGGGTAGATTACAACTATAAAATTAATAAATTAATAATTAATCTATATTGAAAGTTTCCCATCGTATCAATCTCATTAAATAAAAACTAAGAATAACAAAAACATCTCTTTTCTGACCTTAATGTTTCTATGATTTATACAAGGAGTACATAACATACAATCAGGAACAAAGTGTCATCCCTATTCAACAATTTTCATCTATCACACAAAAATACATTAACCTTAGGCCTTTTTAAACTTGCTTCAAAGTAACAACTGAAGTAATTGACCACAAATTAAGCCAAGCACAAGTTAATTGACCACATGATAAGCGACATTCGTATGTAAGGTTGTCAAAATTTTTTAAGTCTCAATAAGCTCAAAATCTAAAGCAATAAAAAACCAATTCAATTCGATTCATATTTGGATTAATTAATATTTTATATTTAATCCTAAGTATAATAAATGCTAAACATCTTCGAAAATTTCTATGTCTTACTCTTTTAAACACATTGTTTTTTGACAAAAAAAAATTGTCGAATAAAATTCCCAGAAGTGCGTAAAAAAAACATCAACTTTCAAGATTTCCCCAAAAGGTCCAACCGAAAAATTCGACGTCTTCAAAGCGAAAAACAGAAACACACATTTTTAAATCCTACTTGACTAAACAATGTTTTTTAAATACTTGTAGGGTTTTCACCCGTTCGTTAGGTGTAAATTAGAACAATCAAAAAAATAGTCAACTAATTTATTTACACACTTAAACTACGACCAATATTTATTTTTGCAGTACTTATTTACAGCTGTTTATGTTTGATTGAAATCTTCTAGGTGAACTATATACTTTATAAAACGTTTTTTTTTTCGGGTCACAATGTTGAAGACTAGAATCTGCACTGTAGAAATTTGGATTTGTCGGCCTTTTATTGTATTTTTGCAAATAAAAAAACATTTATTATTAATATATTATTATCCTCTATAGAATCTGTTTGTGTTAGTAAAATAGGGATATTATTGACCTAATGGTAATGGTAATTTGCACGTATGATAAGAAAATAACACAAAAATCTTCACAATACTTTCTAGTCTGTTTGGGTTGGCATAGTTCAGTGCTAACAAAATACTTTGAAACATTTTTAGATTAATTCTAATTTATATAATGTCTGTTATAATGAATTATTGTATATTATGTATATAAGTGTAATTTTTATTTTATTTTATGTTATATTATACATTTTTAAGTAATTCTTTTTCAGGAAAATAATAAATGTATTAAAGAAAAACATTGTTTAGTTTCCATTTTGAAATTGGTGATTTATTGTACACTATTGTTAACTGATTATTGGAGTACATTAACTCATTTGAATATGTATGTGAAATAAAGCTCAAGAATTCTATTTTATCCTGATCAATATCTGATGCTAACACCTTTATGATTAGGTGTTTGCTATGAATATTGCGATTAAATATTAACATGAGATTCCTCAATAAATGAAATTTGAATTTTCCCGCCCTAATTTGACCACGCCTTTCTACCATTTTGATTGGTCCAATTAGTTACGTCAACTGTCAAGTTAATTACAATAGTTTCCGTTGCCAAGCGAGAGGGCGCATGCACATTTGTCAGAAGAATTTCGATCAGTTTGTATGCAACCACCACTTCTCTATATATTTGCTTTTAGTTTTCTGTGCTTCTCGGTGTTAGATACATTATATAAATTACTACATCCTTTTAAATAAAATTATCAATTATATTAGTACAAAAAAATTTAATTATTTTTATTCTGTTAAATGACAAAATTTCTATAACTCATTAACCAATCAGCCTTTAATCTTGAAGACTGGTTTTGTTCAGTCTAAAAAACCAAAAGCTTTTCATTTCACAAAACTGGTAAGACTTTAAAGATTTATCTATATTTAATCTGACTAAAGGGATTGCAATGGGAAAAGTAAGATGCAACTGTGATAAGCCGTTTTCACTATTTAAAAAAAAAAACACTAATGAAAACGTTGCTTTCTCAGAAATTAGTATCGTACACAGCAAGCAAAAGGGATTTTGGGACAAAAAAAAATATTGAAAAAATATAGACTACTCCTACACTGCACCTCGTTCTGTCACTTAAGATAACAAAAGAGATATGGCTGAGTCTTTCACATTTATTTCAGATTTGGAAGGCAACGAGGTCATAAGTACAGCAAAATATCCAAAATGCATTTTCATTGTTCATACTTGGATTAAATTACATTGTCCCTCCAGTAAAACTTTTTATATCTTAAAATAAAATTCAAATGATTTACAACACTTTTCCTGTTATATGAAAAATGCTGAAATACAAATTTAGGCAAATTTTCTAAATTCAATTTTATTTGCTCGGTGAGTTCTCTCTGGCTCCTCTTTTTTTGAACATTTTTCCAGAAGAATTACCGCTGTCCAAGTCCCCTTTAACTAAGTCAAAATTTCCAAAATAAACCTCCCGATGGAATTCGGATAATAATTCGGAACACAGAAACCTATTTGTGTTTTAAATGAAAAAAATGCAGAAGCAGCACCGTGGCTGCCAAAAATAGACCGTTTGATTGACTTGCTTAAGAAGTGCCTGGAAACAGAACCGAAGCCAGAATATTCATTTAAAAGAAACCTTTACCTTCCAATTATGTTTAATAGACCATTTGAAAACTATCCTTTCGTGCACATTCTAGAGACAGCCCTGAGGTCCATTGAGCTTTTGATAGAGCCTACAGTTTTGTGCTAATAAGTGACCTTAAAAACAAGAATTTAACACAAAAAGGTTGTTGTCTGATAAGATAATGCGGCTCTGTATGCAGCAAGTGGTGTTAGCATGAGCAGAAAAGCGAAAATGAGCGAGGAAGTAGAAGAGGACAGGGTTCGGCTCATTAGCGGCATCAATCACCATATCGGGGACACCGTTTTTATTATTTTCGACTGTTGATGTGCCCAAAAGCTAAAAATGGGGCCCCCGGGTGCACCCGTCAGACAGCCTGGCTTGTGCGTTAATGAATTTTACGGCCGTTGACCTTATTTTGCGCAGATGATGTGGGGAAAGTCATCGTTTTATTATGAATTTTTTTTTAAATCCTAAATCAATCGTTTACGTAGTTAACTGGTTCTTGAATTATAGGCACTTTGTGAATTAGCAAAAAAAGAGCAACGAAGAGAGATTTTTTTTTCAAAACCTAACTAATTTCTTGGAAAATCCTGAAACACGTATCTAATTAATTTATTTGAAGAATACGTGTACAAGTTTTCAAGTAATTTGATTCACTGGTTCAAAAAAAAAAAAAGAAAAAGCCACAAAAAAAAAAAACAATTTTTTTCTCAAAATTTTACCAGTTTTTTGTAAACTCTTTTGAGACTTTTTGTGTTTTTATATATGTATTATTATTATATTATTTATATACGTTGTTTCATTTACTTATTTCATACAAGCACACACCCTTTTTTCAATGTATTTACATTTTTATTTTTGCAATTTTTTTATTGATTTATATTTTTAAGTTTTAAATATGTATTTTATTATCTATATCATATATTACCTTTGTAGCCTTGGCAAAATAAATATATTATTATTATTATTTTATTACGTATATTATAATCAATTATTGTGAAGAATATGTGGTAACGGTTATTTAGTTATAGGCATTTTGTGAATTAACTACTTCTTAACTGTTTTATTATATTTGTTATGTTATTTTATTTATACATTTGTGACTGTTTTATTTTTATTTTAATATATCGTTACTGTTTGTAAATATATTTTTTTTTGCCTTATATAATTTGTAACTTACACGTGAAATACTTTTCTTCTCTCTCTTATTGTATTATTGATGTAGCATTGATGCTAAATAAAATGAAGATTATTACAATTAAAAAATAAGCCACGTCAAAAAAATTATTTTATTTAAGTTAAAATTTAAATAATTTTTTAAAAAATACCCCTAGACCTTAAATTTTAACCAGTTTTTTTAAAAATTCTGGAATACGTGCCTAATCAATTTTTTTGAAAAATACGTGTACAAGTAGGTCGGTTCACCGGTTATTGAGTTATAGACACTTTGTAAGTTATAGGCGCTGGAGTACGTGTCTAATTAATGCTTTTGAAAAAATACGTGTACAAATTTTCAAGTAACTAAGTAGACTGGTTATTGAGTTATAGCCATTCTGTAAATTGACAAAAAAAAAGATCCACGAAAATATTTTTTTTTCAAAAATTAAATAATTTTTTGGAATACGTATTCAATCAATTCCTATAGAGTACATGTCTACAAATTTTCAAGTAACTAGGATAATAGGCATTTTGTAAATAAAAAAAAGTCACGAAAAAAAAACATTTCTTTTTAAACAAATTAAATATTTAAGTCAAATTTGAAATTATTTTTTTGGAAATTCTGAAATATATGTCTAATCAATTTATTTAAAGAATACGTGTACAAGTTTTTAAGTAATTTGATTAACCGGGTATTGAGTTATAGGCGCTTTGTAAATTTAAAAAAAAAATAAAAAAGCCATAAAAATAACATTTTTTGGTTATTGAGTTATAGACACTCGGTAAATTAAGAGAAAAAGGAAAAAAACAGAAAAGTAACATTTTTTTCCTAAAATTTAACCATTTTTTTTTTTGGAAAATTCTGAAATATAGTTCACTGGTTATTGAGTAATAGACACATTGAAAATTAAGGTAAAATGAAAATCCTGCAGTCTCCCTTCACTTATTTATTAAAAAGTTAATTTTAAATATATACAGAATGTAAAAAAAAAAACAATAATAATAAATAGAGGGTTTTATTATATGAAATCAAACCCTGGGGCGTATACCTATCTATACTTGAGTTACCGAACAGATGGAGTGGTCACGTGATCGTTCTGCGCCGGAGGTGTGGCCTAGAGCCTCCTAGATAGGGTTCATGACTTGGGGTTTTATTTAATTATATTAGTCGAGCGGCTTTAGATCGTTTTGATTGAATTTTCTGCTATTCGAATATTTGAATCTTCGCAATATTGAAAAGTTGAGATTGTGTTTATTTTTTTGTTAATTTGTTTGTTAACAAATAATAACTGATGCGCCACGTACACCCCCATTGTCACCCCCCAAGAAAAGAATATGAAAACATTTGACCATTGCTGAAAAGGAAGTGATTATGAACATTATATAAAACATGTGATAACGAGCATCCAGCATACAACAAAAAGTGCAAAAAGTCCAGTTTACAGCAGAAGCAGCAGGTAATAAATATTTTTAATATACAGTTGTTACATGCAGATTTTGCCCTAAGCATGTAAGATGGGATTTCATATAAATTCGGGCAAAAGTTTATGGGTTTTGGTATCGGCTTGAAGGGGTTGTGTGATTTACAGTTTTATAAATGGAATTTGTGGTTTGATGGTAATGCAGTTTGTTTTTTTTTTAAGCTTTTGGGGTTTGATTATTGTCCTGTCAGTACACCTCTGTGGAGTAAGTCGTATTATGTTTCCTTAGTCCCTATTCATGTACCTGGTGTTGGGAACTTTCTGACCTTTGGTTTGTTTGTCAAGAGTTTCTATGAGGCCGGTATATGTCTGGGGTATGGAGGGACTTCTAGAGGGTGCTGTTGTGCCACAGATTGCGCTATGAGTGGAGTAAATAAGTTCTTTTAGATGGTGATCCGTTAGTGTAGGAAAACTTACAAATACTTTCTTCTATAGCGGAATCATGTTGGGCAAGGTATCCTAATTGATTTGAAACTGGCCTCCCCAGTTTTGCTTGCTATATTTCCCTTCAATTCTTCAAGTTAAGTTTCAGTAAATAAACGTGCCTTGACATCTGGTTTCTAACCCTGCTAGCCGAGATTGACAGTAATAACTATTGACACACTTGTTGTTGTGTAGGTTTGGCAGCGTTGCTGTTTCCCATTAAAGTTCGGTTTTGGCGGATGACGGAGCGTCATAAATCAGGCAGAGCGACGTAAGAGGAAAATTGGAATTTCGTAGCCCCGTTGGGAAAATTTTGTTATTTTTCCATGTTTTAGTATCCGAGCAGTATCATTTTGCTGTGGTATTGCGGAATTTCTATTTTGATAGAGTGAGGCTCCGCGTAGTTTGCACCAAGAGGCAGGGTCAGATCGTGTCGAAGAGAGAGAGTGACAAGTTCACTGCCAGTGTCACCTGTCATTGTCTGGCCGGTTGTCAGTTCCTTGTCCAGCCGGTAGCCATCCCGTTATCAGAAAGAACAGTCGACATTTTGTGGTTTTAAGGAAAGTTTAAGTTCATCTTGCCGGGAATTCGGTTGAATGGAAAAATATTCCTCCCAAGTTTTGGGGTTTAATTTGATGAACGTCTAGTGGGAAGTTGTAGCCGAGAGGATTTCGGATTGACCTGATATTTTTGGATTTGGTCGGCTGCTCCCACACCATTTATGGGATTTTTAAATTTTCTAACCACAAAACGAGACTCTAGGCCTCGCTCACCACCTTAGGTATGTAGCAACATGTTGGTAATTGCCATAGAATTGATTGTGTGTTTATTTTACTGATTTTTTTGTCCTCTATTTTAGAGGCCTCTCCTTTTTCTCATTCTCTCCTCTATTTTCTGGTCTCTTCCTATTCTCTGGTTTCTTCTGGTCATCCCAACACTGTTGGCAACCGGCTGAAGTGAGCCTCAACACAGCCTGGACTGAGCATTGTACTGTGGCTCTGCGATTTTGGATTGGAACTTGCCTGAAATCGACTTGCCCATGTGGAGTTAAGCTACCTTAGCCAATATACACAAGAGATTAGAGGACACGCAAGTTTTTGCACATTTTATTTTAATGTTGATTTATTAATTTGAATTTTATGGGTTTATTTTCTTTTATGTAAAACAAAAACGTTAAGGGGTTCTTGCTAAGTCTATTAACAATAACCTGAGGGTTTTCATTTGAGTCGAGCATCGACATAATTGATTTTGACATTGAGCCTGGATCACCTTGTAAGGAATCGGCTATTTGCTACAAATAACATATTTAGTCATAATATTGGTTGTTGGTTAACAGGTTGTATTGCACCAACATACCATTAATAGGCTTTTAAATTCGAACCTTACTATTTAAAAGTTTTATTTAGATTAATGTGACTTGACTAGAGTTTGTAAAAGGTATTTAGGGCCAGTGAGGTATTGTGAATTAGGCTCCAAACATATACTTCTTGTAAACAACACGTGATCACGTTTTGGATTTTTCCCTTGAACAGTAGTTCAGTGCGGATTTGTTTTTTTTTTACTAATTCCTCGCCTTAAGCATACCTCAAGTAACTCTTAATTCTGTTATCAACTTTTTATTTATTTAAAATTATTACAGTATTACATTTTGAATAATTATCTAAATTTAAATATCTCAGTGGAATTTAATTTTTTATATTAATGGAAGTGACTATGTAAATTCTTGGATTATTATATCAATCTGGTGGACCTATGGATTGTTATTTGAGTTTTTCCCAAAATTCATTTTCAGCTTTTAGGATCTAGGTACAAGCATAAATATAGGTCATCATTTTCTAGATTAAATATTTTTTTAAAATCAATCTTGCCTTGATACAAACATTTTTTAAATTTTATAAGTAGGTAAAGTGAAGGGTAAAGTAGTAATTCTAGGCAAGATATAAAAAAAGTTTATAAGAAAAGGTTGTTTAGAATGCACCACCTCAAAATCGTATTATATTTTAAAAAAAGCTGCTTACAAAGCAAAGCTGTACGGTAAAATAATTTAAAATAAGTAGGCGTAATTCTCCTCGTCTAAATCTGCCAAGGTTGTATCGATGGGCGGGCATATATTTCGGGCACATCATTTACTCCATCTGTTCAGTAATCCGACTATAATACCAATTTTAAACCTTTTACCCCCTGATGATGGACAGCACTCTGTTCGAAACATGTAGGGAATTTTAAATAGCTAAATGTTTAAGAAATAAATGGATGGCGACTGCAGGATTTTTATTTTATTTTAACCTACGAGTCCGCTGCAAGTATGGACTATTTCTTCACTTTGGAAATTGTTTATATATCTCAACAAATACCCATATAACTCAAATTTTAACCAATTTTTTGGAAAATTCTGGAATACGTGTCTAATCAATTTTTTTGAAGAATACGTATATAAGTTTTGAAGTAAGTTGGTTCACTGGTTATTGAGTTATAGACATTCTGTAAATTGAGTTAAAGGCATTTTGTGAATTAACAAAAAAAAGAGCCACTAAGGAAACATTTTTTTGCAGTTATCCTGAAATACGTGTCTAGTCAATCTAATTCCTATAGAGAACATGTCTACAAAATTTCAAGTAACTAGGTTGACTGGTTATTGAGTTAGAGGTTATTTTGTGAATTGGAAAAAAAGCCACGAAAAAAAAATACTGAAATACGTGTCTAATCAATTATTTAGAGAATACGTGTACAAATTTTCAAGTAACGAAGTTAACTGGTTTTTGATTTTAGAAATATTTTGCATTATTTCCAAAAAAAAAGAACTTATCGACGTAATAAAAAATAAATTTCTATTGGTCCTATAAGGGTTTTTTAAATGTCACGAACTTAGTGACGTAAAAAATCCAACTTTTCATAACTTCTGTAAAAGACCATCGACGTAAAAAAAATATACTTTTTATGATTTTGTTAAGAATGGTTAAATATTTAATGAAATCATTGACGTTTAAAAAAAACGAATTGTCAATAATTCTATAAAAAAAAAATTAATTATTCAAAGAAAAAGATTTCTTTATAATTTTATTCAAAATAAATAAAAAAAAACAGTGACGGTAATCGAGAAAGTTCCAGTTAAATTCCCTCCTTGATTCGTTAATGAATCCATCAAGAAATGCTTGAAAATCGACCGTGTTACAACTCCGGATTGCGGGTACAATGGCGACCTCAGTGGCAACAAGAATCGAGAATATATCTCCGATTGTCTGTGACGGATTTGCCCCGTCATTTTCTGGGTATTATTCAGATGAAGATCGGGCAGGTCTGTAATATAAAATTTAATTCAATTTAAAGATCAATTAAACAAAAACCGTCCGATCCAATGATCAATGAATCAATTCATCGAACAATGAATGGACGACCCCTCTGTCCAAAAGATCCCTCATCTCTTGTACAAATAAAGTCCGCAATATTTGTCAACCTGCCGGGGTCTGTCATTGTCAGCTAATAAAAAAATAACAAGACCACACCCGTAGGAAAATCCGCAAAATTCTTAAGTCTGACCCCTAAAAGAGTAAAAGTCTTTGTCCCACACACACAGGCACACTAAAGTCTTGATTGACACCGATTTTACAGGGTGATCTGATCACAATGGGATTTATTTTAAAATACCTGTTAAACTGGCTTATTGTTGGACGACAATGGGTTCACGCTGACCGTGGTGACTTATTTAGTCATCAGTGGTGTAATGGGTATATATGACTGTATAGGTGAACTTAAGGATTTTGTCTTTATTTCACAAATTGCTTTAAAAGTAAAAATGCGGACATGGTTTAATAAGCAGTTTCCTATTCTTACTGTTTCTATCAGCTGTATGAGTTTCATTGGGAATCAGAGCAGGAACTCACTAGAATAAAGTAACTCAATCAATGTGGATTATCTAGAGATTGTCGAGTTAGTTCTGGAATAGTGACACTATCATGAAGTGTTTACTAGAATGAACCAGCTTTTGATGATCTTGAAGTTTGTCCCTGTTAGACATATTGAGTTGTTCACATTGATGTGAATGATCACATTGCTGTGAAACTCACTATGGAAATTTTCGATGAACTAATTAAAAAACTGTAAAGACTACTACTACTTGCAAATTTGCATAAATATTCTTTAATTGATTTGATTGGACACGTATATTCGTATTGAAATAATTTTTTTTTTATGAAAATTCACGAAAGAAAGTAAAAACTTGAAGATGTATACAAATATTCTTCAAATTATTTAATTAGGTACGTATTTCAGCGTTTGTTCAAAATATTATGGGTTTTGAGAAAAAAATTGTTTTTTCGGAAATGCACAAAAAAGGCTTATAATTTAAAAATTATCGAGAGCACAAACTTTTAAATCTCCACAAACATTCTCCATTCACTTTAATTGAACACGTGTTTTTTGCGTTTTTCACAAAATGTACAAAGTATTGAGAACATAGTAATTTTTGATAAAAATATATATTTTTCCAAAAATGCACAAAACGCTCGTAATTTAAAAACTCCAACTAGTACATTTCTTTAAATAATCCTGAAGCAATTTAACTAGACACCTATTTCAGGATTTTCCCAAAAACATACAAAATCCAACCTTCTTCCACTCTTTCCACACCAATCAAACTTATTAAAAAAATATATATTTGATTCCCAAAAGGCGGCAAAACCTCCTTTATCTAATATCCCAACCAAAAAAAAAAACATCAAAACTAATTAAACAACATTTCATGGAACTCTTAAATTATCTCTTTCCCTATTCCCAGCGTGGTTGTTTGGCGACGAAAACACTCTCGCACATGTTGTATACAACCGGCACGTTATAACTCTCCGTGATGTCATTAATCATCTAAATGATAATCTAAATATTATTAATATCCCAGTTTAATCCAGTCTATAGGTTCGCTTCCCGCTGGGATTTATTAGCTTATAGTCATCATTCCTAAAAAGAAAATTCACTAGTTTTTACCATTTTAGGAACTTTAGGAATCCAGAAAAATGCTCTAAATGATCTACCATTTCCAGAATACTGGACTGGAAGAAGAAAATGCATGTTAAACGGAGATAAGGAAAGAAAAGTGATAAGATCATCTGAATAATCTCTTTATTAACAGGCACCATTGCTCTTTACAAAAGAACCTTGGAAAATCGTTACATGGCAGTACACTATCGTAATATGGCACTTAAAAACTAACTTAATTCTTCTTCTGCTTCTGCTTCTGTTCCGCCGTCGCCTTCCTGCCCAACCTGATGGTGTTCGAATCAAAACCGAAACTTCCGCTTCCATTCAACTCGAACGACTTCACCAAAGTGGCGGGCTGAGTCTGGAAACTGGAAGAGGATCCGAAACTGCTGCTGGATCCACCGAAGCTGCTCGATCCAAAAGACGAGCCGAATCCAGATTTACCGTAGCTACCGACAGAGCCAGAGTTACCGTAACTGCCAGCAGATCCAGAGCTACCGAATCCGTAAGATGATTTACCGTAGTTGGCACCGGAACCTGATTGGATGGAGGCCACCTGACCGGCGAAGTCGTGGTCGACGTTCACCGAACTGATGCCGTGTTGGCCTACTTGGGCTTGAAGACTCGCCAGGCTACTGTCAACTGATGATGCTAGTCCAGAACCGGAACTGAATCCGGAAGAAGAGAGTCCAGAACCGGAACCGAATCCGGAAGAAGAGAGTCCAGAAGCGGAGTTGAGTCCAGATGATACGAGTGCAGAGCCGGAGTTGAATCCGGAGGAAGAGAGTCCAGAACCGGAGCTGAGTCCGGATGAGACTAATCCAGAGTTAAGTCCGGAGTATCCGGTGAGACCATAAGAGGAGACTCCGTAGGCTGGAGCGCTGTAAGCTGACACAACAGCTGGTTGAGCAACGACTGGGACTGGTACTTGACGCTCTACAGTGACAACCTTCTCAACGGGGTATGGTACTTGGACTTGCTTCTCGACTGTGACTGGGTAGGGACGGTCTACGGCTACTGGAACTTGTTTTTCCACAGTTACTGGTACTGGACGGTCTACGTGTACTGCGTATGGCACCTTCTTCTCTACGGCGTATGGTACTGGCTTTTCTACGACTACTGGGACTTTCCTTTCGACCGTTACGGGGAAGGGACGGTCTACATGGACCGGTACTGGGACTTTGTATGGTACGGCAACTTGTTTTTCAACTGGGACAGCGTAGGGTTTGTTGACGTACACTGGGTATGGCACCTTCTTTTCGATGTGGACGGGGTATGGCTTGTCAACTGGTACTTCTACTTTGTATGGTACTGCTACTGGCACTTGACGTTCCACGGTGACTACCACAGGCTTCTCAATTGGGTAAGGGACCTTCTTTTCGACATGGACTGGGTAGGGTTGAGCTACTGGTACGTGTACTGGCACTGGACGGTCTACTGGGACAGGGACTTGCTTTTCAATATGAACTGGGTAGGGACGGTCAACTGGGACAGGTACGTTCACTTGTTTCTCAACAGTTACAGGAACAGTACGTTCTACTGGGTAAGGTACTGGTCTGTCTACTGGGACGGGTACTTGCTTCTCTACAGCCACTGGCACTGGACGATCAACAGCGTAAGGAACAGCCACTTGTTTCACCACAGGAACTGGATGGGACACTGGCACTGGCACTTGGACAGTCCTGGTGTGAACTACCTGCTGAGCCGGTTGGTGTTGAACAGCAACTACAGCTGGAGCAGAATGATGAACAAAAGCGGGAGAGGAAGATACTACAGCTGGACCAGCGGAGTAACCAAGACCGGAGCCATAAGTGGTACCAGCACTGTATCCAAGACCAGCTCCAAAGGTAGACCCAGCGGCCAATCCATATGAGTGACCAGCGGTGTATCCAAGTGTGTTACCAGCAGAGTATCCGATGGCGTTTGGAGCTCCCACTACTCCATAGGAGGTGATGGCTGGTGATACGGCGCTTCCGTACAAAGTTGAACCTCCAAGACCTCCGTTGAGTGCGCTACCGAATGAGTAAGAGTTAACCAAGCCAGATCCATAACCAACCTGACGTTTGGTGGATTTTTGGTTCTTGGCTTTTGGGTCGGCAGCCAACGCCACGGAAACGACGAGAAGTAACGCCTGGAATGGGATTTATTTTTGGTTAAAAATTTGAATTGTATGAAGGTAGTTTGAAGAATAAGAACGACTAATGGATGACCCATGTTAAATGTTAAGATATATCTTATTAATGTTAAGATATATAATTGATGTTAGGATATTAAATGTTAAGATTTATCCCATGTTAAATATATCTTAAGGTTTTATACTGAACTTTTACTGAAGTATATACCGTTAATAACAACAAATTTAAACTCCCTTATTTTAAATGAGAGACCCTAGTCTATTGCTTTTTTTTTTAGATATATGGAGTTAGAAATTGTGGTTGGAGGGCAAGGCAATGGATACATATAATTAAATAGAACATTAGAATAATAATGAAACCAAGAGAACACTTTAAAGAATAAAAAAAAATTAAATGGGACTTTGAGTGCCAAGACTGCAAGGTGAAAAATGCACAAGCTTCAAATTAGGAGTTAGTATGAACGAGAAGAGATGAAAATTTTGTGCAATATCAGATTGGCTTATTTAATTATATCACCCTCAAAATCCACAGTGTGCAAATAATTCAAATTTACGGTACTCCAGCAAGACAAGAGGTATCGAATCCAAAATTTCACGATTGCGCAATGACCAGAGTTGCAGTCGTACGTCAAAATCTTGGTCGATCATAATTCCAAATTAATATATTTGTTTGACTGTAGTTTTGTGTTACTACTTTAATATTTTAGTATTTTGAATTTTGAAAATACAGCAATACGTTATGAAAAGAATGGCGACACATTGTACGGAATATCCAAAGGATTTCTCGGCTCCTTGTGACTTAAGAACTCTGTTTAAAGGAAATACTTGAGTATTATGTTATGTTTTACGTAAAAATATCATATTTGTGTAACGCTGTACATAGTTAGTCTTGGAAATCGGAGATTAAGACCACATTAAAAAAGCATCTGATAAAATCACTGCTTGGAAGTTAATTATGAAACTTTCGAATTTTATTCGGCTTTTTAGGGAAGTAACATTGTTTTTATTTTTTTAAGCGAAAACCGTGCATCGGACGAAAAAAACCAAGAAATCACATTTGCTAAAAATTAATGGAGGATTTTAAAAGTAATTTTTGTTTTACGAAAAAGCAGTGGCGTTGTTTACTAAAAATATTTAACAGAAGACCTGTAGGGACGCTACTGGCAGAGAAAAAAATTTTTTTTGCACATTATAAAATGCGTTTTGGCGCATACAATACATGTACTGAATTTCATAAAAATGTCTATAATTTTTATTTAAGTTATTATTAAAAAACTGATTTTTTTTTGAAAACTTTAACAGCCTGTATCTCAAAAGTTAAGACGTGTAGGACATATGTTAATAAGAATTTTTTTTCTTAAAATAGGTCCAGGAATCACCCCCTTATTACTAAATATTAGCACGTCTTTAAGGAACACCCTGTATAACTTTGAATATTATTTGTATAATTAATAGTATTTTGCAAATTTTATTTCTTTTTGAGTTATTGCAAAAAATGCATAACATATTACTTAAAAATGGCCAAATATGCTATCTAGTACCTTTTTGTTAAAAAAGTTACTAAACTTTTATTATTATTATGAAATTCTTATCAAAATTAATATTTAGGTATATTTAGTATTATTATCCCATCCATTTATATTGACAAATGACAAAAGAGAGTGACTCTGTTTATTTCTAATAGTTTATGTGTGGAAAATCCCAAACTAATTCCGAGGATTATTTATTACTAATCATAACAGGGTGCTAAGAAGATTTTGAAGAACACTGCATATGTATAGAGGGTGCACATGTTAGAAATTGTCAAAGTCGTCTATTTTCTTATGTTGGTTATATGAGAATTAAACTGAGGAAACTCTAATAGTTAGTATGGTAAATTTGTGATAATTTTTTGTAATATTTGAATTTTATGTGCCAACTTGAGGGAGCATTGTAGTTTGTCATTATATTTGGTGAGGTAAAATAAAAAAGTACTTTTGAAAATCTAATTTTATTTGAAGAATCCCATAATATTAATTTATATTTTGCTTAAAAATATTTGGACAAATTATGAGTTGTAAGGAAATGAGCTTCCCAAGGCCTAGTGCTCATAACTTTAATGTAATTTTTTTTTAATGGCCTAGGTTTCAAGCGGAACAACTATATTCATTCATTGTATGATGGCTCTTATCTCACAACCACTTATACAAAATATAAAAATTAAAACTATAGATTTTACTTGTTTTAGTGAAACTGTCATAATGGTATCTGTCAAATGAAGTTTGCTCCCAGTTATGGTCCCAGAAAGAGCTCAAAAAAAGCATACATAATAGCCTTGGAATTATTCAATTGATTTACATTAAAAACATATTGTTTGGCATTCCATTAGATGCTTTTTTATTATACAGGGTGATTTTTAAGTTGATACTTTTTTTTAACTATGTATAGAACTCGGTAAAATATACATTTTTTTCAAATAACTTTTTTCGATACACTCAAAAACAAGGGACATACAGAATAAAAAAAGTGAATATGGGTTTGATTTTCATCGTCTGTTTATGTTTAGTTTTTTCTCGAATTTTTGTATCATCGATCACGCATTGTACGATCAGTTAGTCTTAGACACTTTTGGTTTATTGTTGTTAATTTTAAATTTTAAAATCCTAAAAATGGCACATCGTTATGAAAACAATGAACTTGTGGATATGTTGCTTATTTATGGAGAGTGTATTATACGAAGACCGCGTTCCTTTGCGGAATCATCCTACACTATTCAACGGGCTAGGGATACTGGCGATTTACGGGAACCTCGTGGAGGGCATGCAGGAAGAGGAAGGAGACCTGAAAATATTCATAGGGAAGAACAAATTTTAAATCTCATCGAAGAAGATCCAAAAACAAGTACTCGAGTTATTTCGGGACAGGTCGGATTAAGTCAAACAAAAGTATGGACAACATTGCGCGAGAATCAATTTAATCCCTTTCACGTTCAACGTGTCCAAGCGCCACTGCCTAAAGACTTCCCCCGTAGAGTTCAGTTTTGTAAATGGTTTCTACAACAACATGAAAATGATCAACATTTTTCGAACAAAATTTTAGCCATGGACGAGGCAACATTCACCCTAAACGGAATTAACAATTTTCGAAATACGCATGTTTGCACTGAAAAAAAAAGGTTCATAATATTAATGAACGGCGGTCTTCAATTGTTCTTCTTTGATATGATGAAGTTTTTCATCGTTTTAATGTAATTTTGATCATCCAACAATAACCGTATTCATTAATATTATGAAATGGTATTCTTTGTCTCAACAAAAACTGTTTATTAAATTAATGAACACTTTTGTTTAAATCAAATACGGTAAATTATTATCCCAATGAAAAGCTTCATTAATATTATGTATAGTGATTCATTTGACTACATCTTGATATTAATAACTAAAATTCATTATATTAAAGAACAAACCACATTAGCATAATGATTTACCTATCCAAGGCGAGTTTTCATAATAATAATGAAACAATCTCATTGATCCTATGCATATTGTACAATAATATTTCCTCAATCTCCGCTGTTAATATATATTTTGCGAGTCTCTTCTTGTCTCGAACGCACGCTTCCTTATAGCGGCCTTTGCTTTTGCATTTTACGTGGTTTTTTAAAACAATAGTAGAGTATAGATTCAAGATAGTTTCGATAGTTTGGAAAAGTGATATTTGGGTTCAAGAATAGTTTAGAACGACGGGATAAGTAAATTTCAAAAAGTTGAAATTAGCCAGAGGTGAGTATCTAAGTTTTCTATATTCAAAATTATTTTATTGTTTCTAGTTTCTACATTTAAACCGCATACAGTAGTACGTATCTCCAATTTTTATTATCCAAAAGCTTGTCTGAGATAACTGAAAAATTACCTTTCTATAAAAATCCATCTGGATATAGACAGGTATGAGCTTTAGATAAAATAAATAAATATTATAATAATTTGATCTACTTATGTTTGTAACGTTTACAGATTGACATGGATTTTACGGTGGCGTTCTATAGTATGTCGAATGATTTGATGATGACCATCTCAGAGAGTAAGTAGAATTGTTACAATATATTGCCTCTCAATTTTCTTTAATAATAAATAAAGCCAAAATGACGTGAAAAACCATTCAAAAAACTTCACGTTCCTTAAGATTTTTATAGGTTTTAATTTGATGTTAATAATCTCTTGATTTATTTATCGTTTTGTAGATGGGCGTAATGCTGCCTTAATCTGGATGTTACATGGGTATTTAGTGCCCACAACAAAAATTGTTAAAAAAATATTGTACAGGAAAAAAACAACTACCAAATACACCATAAAAGACGCTCAAGAGTCAGTTATCTATGCAAGCAGTGTTATGGAAATCGAGGAGAGAATAGACCACCTTAAAAGAACAAAAGTATCCCTACAGACATCCATTTATGCTACAGGCAACAGTATTTTTGAAATTGATGAAATATTTGTCAATTTTGATGATATCAGATTTAAATTTACCAACATAATAAGGGCATTAGATATTTATTTTAAATTAATTTATATCTTCGATTTAGAATTTCCTCATGAAAGTAAAATGTTTTTTTCATTTTTACAAACAAATTTTTTTCAATTCATTAATGTAAAATCCAAATACACGAAAGTGCAATTTCTAACTATGTATCTGAATACCGTAGAACAAATAAAAGTATAACTTTATAATGTGTATTTATTTTCTCCAAAATAAAAAAATTACCTAAAACAAATTAATACTTATCTATAGCGGTTCTCAGGGAACTGCATAAAATTGTGCGGAAACTATGCATTGGGAATTTTTTTAAATTTGACAATGCTGTAGAGGAATTGGAGTATACAACTAAAATATTTTTAGCTTTGCAGCGTTAACACAATTTTTGTAACACCGAAAACGTGTTTGTTTTTTATACAGAACATCCAATCGGTTTTATACAGATTATTCCACAATCGATCGAAAGACGTCATCAAATCATAATAAAATAAAAAACGATTTATTGCAAGAACGAATCATTTGATTAAATCAATAATTGAATGAATGAAACAAAGAACAATTTCATTTCCTCAATGAATAATTTCATTAAATCAATGAATTGATTCATTTATTCAATGAATATGGTTAATTGACACAAAGAATATGAGTCATTATTGCTAAGAAAAGCCTTTTAAATTAGTGATATAATTTCATTGGCACAATGAAGTCATTCATTACGGCAAAGAATAGTTTTCATAATATTTATGAAACGTTTAGTAGGAATAATAATTTCGGTTTTTATTTTAAAGAACAATGTTCATTAACATAATTAAATCCCTTTCATGTGGTTAATGATGTACTAATCATTGGCTTCATGAACTTGTTCATCGGCTGAAAAACAATAATAAAAATCATTGTCTTAATGAAGATTTTCATTCCCCATGCAATTCGCAGAACCAATTTTCAACACCACTTTTCTGCTAATGTGTGGGCAGGAATTGTGAATGGGATACTTTGTTGGACCATTTATCTTACCAGACCGTTTAACGGGCTATGTTTATTTGGACTTTTTGCAAAATAATCTGCCTGTTCTGTTAGAAGACGTGCCACTGAATATCAGGCAAGCTATGTGGCTCCTGCAGGATGGAGCACCTGCCCATTTTAGACGAGAAGTGAGCAAATTTTTGGATATAAGTTACCCAAATCGGTGGATAGGCCGAAATGGACCAGTTGCTGATCGACACACAAGAAGAACTAATAGCACGTATTATATTATCAGTTAGACAAAAACCGATTTCTCTATTGCGTGCCGTTACGGAACAGTGGTTACGCCGAGCAAATCGTTGTGTTGAAGTTAATGGTGACAACTTTGAACAACTTATTTAAATTAGAGAGGACCGCATTGGACTCATTTTATAACATTTTGGCAATGCAATTTTTTTATTTTTCGGTTTTTTGAATAAACTTATTTGAAAAAAATGTTTATTTTACCGAGTTCTATACACAATTAAAAAAAAAGTATCAACTTAAAAATCACCCTGTATACCAATAATCTTTAATCTCTTTTAACTCTTCCAGGCAGTTGAGGTATTTTTTCTTCACAACTGCCTAGAAGAATCAATGAAAGATGACTGGAAAAGAGCGTATTATCAAAGTCAAGCATGAGGAACATTCCAATGCATTTTTTGATACTATTTAGGCAGCAACATTACTCTTAATTCTTCCAAGCAATTAAAGATTAATAATAAGAAAGTTTGCATACACTTCATTATAATTGGCAGTGTCGCTTGAGACAATACTGTTTGTATATAATTATCTAAGGTATTCATTATTATCATACTATCAGTTTTACCGTTAGTAAGTATAAGCCTTGTTATTTTACTTTATTACATTTTTAGATTCTACAAAAAATTCTAAGGAATTTAATTGTTTAACGTGCCATACTTTAGTGAAACGGTTCTCAAGATATGAAAAGTCACAATTTGACATTTCTAAAAAAAAAACGGGAACGTGTTCTTTGGACAAAAATTCGCAAAAAAGTTCCTATAAACATAGGTCCTAAACCTTTTAGATTTTGACCTACAGGCTAAATAGCTACACCCCTGTAGATATTTGTCCAAAGATTGGTATGCAGGGTCTGTGTATCTTAATACTTTTCACCGATGAAGCTAATTTCTCCAGGAACGCAATTATGAACTTCCATTTATAACCACATATTGCATTATGAGAACCCACATGCTGTGGCAGAAAACCGTCACTTAATGTATGGGTCGGCATTATTGAAAAGTTTCTCATCGGTCCATTTTTTTACCAGCAAGGTTGACTGGACAAGTGTATCAAGAATTTCTTGAAAATAAATTACCAGCGATACTAGAAGATTCATTCTCCCTTCAGCTGAGACAGCAAATGTTTTTTTTTACATGACGGTGCTCCAGCCCATTTTAGTTTAGTGGCTCGGCAGTATTTGGATATTACGTATCCAAATCGTTGGATAATATTCACCCTTGGCCCCCACGGTCTCCCGACTTAAATTCGCTGGATTTTTTTTTGTGGGGCCACCTTAAATCACTGGTTTATAGAAATCCAATTGATAATGTGGAGGAATTGCGTTATAAAGTCTTGTGACATAATCCGGTAGACACCTGGAATTTTTGAACGTGTCCGCCAATCAATGCGACGTCGATTAGATGCTTGTATTGATGTTGGAGGAGCACACTTTGAACAACTTTTGTAAAAATAATAATATTACTTAAATAAATAATCAAAATTACAATTTTATTAAATTGGGCTGGCTTTTGTACTAAATTAATTAATAAAAATGTATTAAAATTGCAATAAACTAAAAAAACGAATAATTACTAGAATAAAGAAAGTCTACTCAAATCTGAGCAACATGTCCATGGTTTTTAATTTTTTATGCGAAAACCGTGCATCTAACGGACAAAGTCCAAAGGATCAAAAATGTTGCAAATAAAACAGGGAATTTAAAAATATTTTTTAATATAAGGAAAACCGGTAGCGTACCATTTTTCTTTATAAAAGTATTCAGCGGAAAACCCGAACACACGCCACTAGAGAACATAAAAATGTTAAAAGTATGTTGGTAAATGGCTCTGGATACACAGACCCTGCATACCAATCTTTGGACAAATATCTACAGGGGTATTTAAGTTATCGAAAAAAAAATCATTTTTTTGTTAAAACTTTACCACTCTGTAGCTCAAAATCTAAAAGGTTTAGGACCTATGTTTATAGAAACTTTTTTGCGAATTTTTGTCCAAAGAACACGTTCCTGAATTTTGTCGCAATATATAAAAAACGCCCTGTATAAAGAAAATCGGATATCTATTTTTTTTTATTTTATCCCATAACCTTTAAAAAATTTAAAAAACTACTATAACTCAAAAACCATTTTAACAAAGTGTATCATGTTAGCCCTCGAATTTCTTAACATTTCACGTAGAATTTAAATATATAATACTATATAGTGTGTCTCATAAAGAAATAAGTTTACATACATTTCAGCTATACTGGGCAGTGTTGCTAGGTTGGAAATAGTTTAAACTGAAAGGGCATCATCGAAAAACCCCCTGTATATAAATTATTGAATATTTTCGATTTTACATTTTGACATTTCTCACAATTGTCAGTATTTCTTACTTGAAAAAAATTTGTCTTAATAGAGTAATCGAAAATTATTTTTTAATTTAATTTTGACCCTAGAGCCCCTAAAACATGTAAAGAAACTTCAAATTTTCAAGTTCGAATAACTCAAACTACATCGTGTTTATAGTATACCTCAAATTTCTTGATATTTGACGTAGAAACTAAAAATGCGATGATATATACAAATTAGTTAGCATACACTTTAATTTACAAAAATATTTAATAAATATAAAATGAAAAACTTACGAAAGCCCTCATGTTGTTGTACCCCAGAGGATCTGGACTGTTCAACTGATGCTCTTGACTGCGAAAAAAAACGCTTATATAGGCAGACGATACCGCTACAAAATCGGAGAATAATTAATAAATTAAAAAAAAAAAAAAAACTGGTCGAATTTATTTCTTTGGGATCGAAAATTTTAATAAAAAAACGATTTGTTATAAATTAAATTATAACGAGCGAGGGGGAATAGATACGTTCGGGTCTAAAGGTGCTACGATTTTTACATAAGATTTACAGCGGATTTTAATAGGGATTGGTCTCTTAGAGATGCGATATCGATTATTAAACGATTCGCTTTTCTTATGTATTATTAGTTAATGTACACTTTAAACTGCCCTATCATCAAGAAAAATTATTATAAATCATTATTGGGATTATTATTTTATCCCAGAAGTGACATAAAAACCCTCGTAAGTCCATCCAATTTTCATAGAAAGTTCAACAAATCCTGAACAATTTTTTTGATGATCTTCAATGATATTAAAAATCACACAAAATCAGAAATCACTTTTCAAAAGTTGAACCTTCAAAAATCACTGCTGTGATAAATAATTTATTAGTTTAAATCAGGTACAGTTTTTGGTGATTTTACATTTATGGATACTAAAAATCACAAATAGGAATGAAATAAGTTACCGTATTCTCTAGATAGTTGAACCTTCAGAATTCATTGCTGTGAGAAATAATTTAATAGTTGAAACTAAATAATTTTTTTCTGATTTTACGTTACGTTATGCTACAAATCGCGTATGAGGTTAAATAAAATTACCACTGTATTCTCTAGGTAGTTGAACTTTCGTTCGAATCATTGTTGTGATAAATACTTAATTAATTCATACCAAATAAGTTTGTCATTGATTTTACGTTGATAGATGCCAAAAATTCACAGATGAAATTTTAAAAAATGCCAAGTCTTTCGACCAGTTTAAGTAAGAGCGAATTTTCACTGGTTTCAAGCAGACGTGAAAAAAATATGAATTATTTCCAGATTGACGGGCAAAAAGTGCCAAATAACTCTTTACCGATTGGTTTTTTGTATTTAAAGTGACCATCGATTGCAAAAATAAATCCTAAGAAAATTGCATTTTTTCTTCCAGTGCCCCCTGAAGTTGTCTAGGTAAACAGCCGAAACATCTAGAAAAACCGAAACTAATTAAAGACCAAAATGAGATAACCTTGTAAAAAAAAAATGTTTTTCAAATCGAAGTCATTAATCTACGCCTTATTAATGCCTAGAATGAAATCATCCATTTCATAACGACCTTATGCGAATTAAAAAAAAACAAAACAATAAATGGCAGGTCCGCTTTTAAAAATATATAAATTGGACCACTTTTATCCTAAAACACGAATCTGCTTCGTTTTGAATGAATGAATAATAATTAAGTAGTGTGTAATCTTTCCCATTAAATTTTATGTTGTTATTAACCTTTAGGAATCCGCTCTGCGTTTATGTCATAGATAAAAATTCTCAGGCCGTTTTTGCTTGTAATATGAAAAAAACTGACTCGGAAACAAACGCACCTACTTCTAAGGGACTAAACATTGATAAATATTTATCAGAGCAGTGATTGTTGAAGGTTTGACAATCTAGAACCAGTAAATTTTTTTCTTATCGACTTATAAACAACAAAATATTTATCCAAACATGATCTTACAGGGTGGTCAATAAGGTTTTAATGAAAAAATTATTTTGTTGCCTTTTCATCTTCAAATAAATAAAAAAATCTCATCAGTGATTTTTAAAATTTACCGAATTTTAAGCTAATAAATTATCAATCACAATTGAGATTCTTGCTTGTACAACAACAGTAAAAAAATTAATATATTTCTTACAAGCTTAGGTATGTCAAAATATTTATCTCAGAAATAAAATTGTATTTGTTTCTTGTCGGTCTTCTGTCATTAAATAATTATCTCAACAGTGATTTTTTTTAATCAAATATTTAGTAGTCATAACTATGATTTTAATTCAATTTTTATTACACATTTTTATTTTTATTATATTTTCACAATTACAATTTTTTTTATTCGTGATTTTAACCATTCATCAACGTTAAATAAAAAAAAAATTCGTCGGATTTAAAATAAATTATTTATCACAGCAGTGATTTCAAATTGTTAGATGCTTCAATGTTTTTTTTAATCTCATCTGTGATTTTTAAGATCTATCAACATAAAATTTAAAAACAAATCTTTTTTTTTGTTTTAAGTAATAAATTATTTATCACAGCAGTGATTTCAAAACGTTTGATGCTTCAATTTTTTTTTATCTCATCTGTGATTTTTAAGATCTATCAACATAAAATTAAGAAAAAAATCTTTTTTTGTTTTAAGTCATAAATTATTTATCATAGCAGTGATTTCAAATTGTTAGATGCTTCAATGTTTTTTTTATCTCATATGTGATTTTTAAGATCTATCAACATAAAATTTGAAAACAAATCTTTTTTTTTGTTTTAAGTAATAAATTATTTATCATAGCAGTGATTTCAAATTGTTAGATGCTTCAATGTTTTTTTTATCTCATATGTGATTTTTAAGATCTATCAACATAAAATTTGAAAACAAATCTTTTTTTTGTTTTAAGTAATAAATTATTTATCATAGCAGTGACTTCAAAACATTAGATGCTTCAATGTTTTTTTTATCTTATCTGTGATTTTTAAGATCTATCAACATAAAATTTAAAAACAAATCTTTTTTTTGTTTTAAGTCAAATTATTTATCATAGCAGTGATTTCAAATTGTTAGATGCTTCAATGTTTTTTTTTATCTCATCTGTGATTATTAAGATCTATCAACATAAAATTTAAAAACAAATCTTTTTTTGTTTTAAGTCATAAATTATTTATCACAGCAGTGATTTCAAAACGTTTGATGCTTCAATGTTTTTTTATCTCATCTGTGATTTTTAAGATCTATCAACATAAAATTTGAAAACAAATCTTTTTTTTGTTTTAAGTAATAAATTATTTATCATAGCAGTGATTTCAAAACGTTAGATGCTTCAATGTTTTTTTATCTCATTTGTGATTTTTAAGATCTATCAACATAAATTTTTTTTAAAAAATCTTTTTTTGTTTTAAGTAATAAATCACAGCAGTGATTTCAAAACGTTAGATGCTTCAATGTTTTTTTATCTAATCTGTGATTTTTAGGATCTATCAACATAAAATTTGAAAACAAATCTTTTTTTTGTTTTAAGTAATAAATTATTCATCACAGCAGTGATTTTAAAACGTTTGATGCTTCAATTTCTTTTTATCTCATCTGTGATTTTTAGGATCTATCAACATAAAATTTAAAAACAAATCTTTTTTTTTATTTTAAGTAATAAATTATTTATCACAGCAGTGATTTTAAAACGTTAGATGCTTCAATGTTTTTTTATCTCTTCTGTGATTTTTAAGATTTAACAACATAAAATTTAAAAAAAATTTTTTTTTTGTTTTAAGTAATAAATTATTTATCACAGCAGTGATTTTAAAACGTTAGATGCTTCAATGTTTTTTTTATCTTTTCTGTGATTTTTAAGATTTAACAACATAATATTAAAAAAATTTTTTTTTTTTTGTTTTAAGTAATAAATTATTTATCATAGCAGTGATTTCAAATCAATTTTTTTTGTTTTAAGTAATAAATCACAGCAGTGATTTCAAAACGTTAGATGCTTCAATGTTTTTTTATCTCATCTGTGATTTTTAAGATCTATCAACATAAAATTTAAAAAATTTTTTTTTGTTTTAAGTCATAAATTATTTATCACAGCAGTGATTTCAAAACGTTAGATGCTTCAATGTTTTTTTTATCTCATCTGTGATTTTTAAGATCAATCAACATAAAATTCGAAAACAAATCTTTTTTTTTGTTTTAAGTAATAAATTATTTATTACAGCAGTGATTTCAAATCGTTAGATGCTTCAATGTTTTTTATCTCATTTGTGATTATTAAGATCTATCAACATAAAATTTGAAAACAAATCTTTTTTTTGTTTTAAGTCATAAATTATCCATCACAGCAGTGATTTCAAATCGTTAGATGCTTCAATGTTTTTTTATCTCATCTGTGATTTTTAAGATCTATCAACATAAAATTTAAAAACAAATCTTTTTTTTGTTTTAAGTCATAAATTATTCATCACAGCAGTGATTTCAAATCGTTAGATGCTTCAATGTTTTTTTATCTCATCTGTGATTTTTAAGATCTATCAACATAAAATTTGAAAACAAATCTTTTTTTTGTTTTAAGTCATAAATTATCCATCACAGCAGTGATTTCAAATCGTTAGATGCTTCAATGTTTTTTTATCTCATCTGTGATTTTTAAGATCTATCAACATAAAATTTAAAAACAAATCTTTTTTTTGTTTTAAGTAATAAATTATTTATTACAGCAGTGATTTTAAAACGTTTGATGCTTTAATGTTTTTTTTATCTCTTCTGTGATTTTTAAGATTTAACAACATAAAATTTAAAAAAAATTTTTTTTTTTGTTTTAAGTAATAAATTATTTATCACAGCAGTGATTTTAAAACGTTAGATGCTTCAATGTTTTTTTTATCTTTTCTGTGATTTTTAAGATTTAACAACATAAAATTAAAAAAAAAATTTTTTTTTTGTTTTAAGTAACAAATTATTTATCATAGCAGTATATTCAAAACGTTAGATGCTTTATTGTTTTTTTATCTCATCTGTGATTTTTAAGATCTATCAACATAAAATTTTAAAAAACATTTTTTTTTGTTTTAAGTTATAAATTATTTATCATAGCAGTGATTTCAAATCAATTTTTTTTGTTTTAAGTAATAAATCACAGCAGTGATTTCAAAACGTTAGATGCTTCAATGTTTTTTTATCTCATCTGTGATTTTTAAGATCTAATAACATGAAATTTGAAAACAATTTTTTTTTTGTTTTAAGTAATAAATTATTTATCACAGCAGTGACTTTAAAACGTTAGATGCTTCAATGTTTTTTTATCTCATCTGTGATTTTTAAGATCTATCAACATAAAATTTGAAAACAAATCTTTTTTTTTGTTTTAAGTAATAAATTATTTATCATAGCAGTGATTTCAGAACGTTAGATGCTTCAATGTTTTTTTTATCTCATCTGTGATTTTTAAAATCTATCAACATAAAATTAAAAAAAAAATCTTTTTTTGTTTTAAGTAATAAATTATTTATCATAGCAGTGATTTCAAAACGTTAGATGCTTCAATGTTTTTTTATCTCATCTGTGATTTTTAAGATCTATCAACATAAAATTTGAAAACATTTTTTTTTTGTTTTAAGTAATAAATTATTTATTATAGCAGTGATTTTTGATTTTTTTTTCTTACTGGCCTGATCATTAATTCTAAACGGCGGTTAACACGAAACGAATAATAAAATATTTGTTGGTTTTGGTCCTAAAAGAAATAAATATTCTAATTTGTGATTTTTAAGTTTTACACCGAGATTTATGCTAATAAATTATTAATCATAGCAGTGATTTTAAAGATCATCTGCCTCTAATAAAAATTTTTATTTTACCCACAATTTCAGCATAGTAAAATGACGAAATGATAATTCATCTCAGCAGTGATTTAAGTTATTAGTTATCACAACAGTGATTTTTTAATAAAATATTTAATAATTTCAGCAATGATTTTTTAAGGGTTAAGAAGCGCCTAATCACAGGAATATTTATTTATCTCAGAAGAGAATTTACCTGCAAAAAAAGTAATTTTCCTTATACGCTTAGAAAACGATAAATTATAAATTTTATCAGTGATTTTCGACTTTGAATACATAGTTTTTTTAAGCATTGTGTGGTAATAGAATATTTATTAATCTCAACGGTTATCCATACAGAGTTATTTAAAAAATACAGTTTTTTCCCTATTCATTTATCACAACAGTGATTTCAAATTGTTAGATGCTTCAATGTGTTTTTATCTCATCTGTGATTTTTAAGATCTATCAACATAAAATTTAAAAAAACAAGATTTTTCTTTAAAAAAAAAAGCCTATTTTCCTTGTCAACCTTTTCCTTGATTTTATATCAACAAATGTCAGCAGAGATTTTAACAGTGATTTTTGACTTTAAACAAATAGTTTTTTAACAGCATTTTGTAATAATAAGATATTTGTTTACCTCAGGAGATATTTTAGCTCTAAATAATATATTTTTCTTATGAGCCTAGAAGAAGATAAAATATTAATCTTTACAGTGATTTTCGACTAGGAGCCTTTGTGTAAATCTTAATAGAGATTTTTTTAATATTAATTATATTATCTGTATTATGATTGGTTAAATTATTCATCACTGCAGTGATTTTAATTGGAGAAAATGTCTGGTTTTCTTGTCACCTAATAAAAATGACAAAATATTCATCTCATCGGTGATTTTCGCCGAGAATATTTTAAATAAATATTTTCGTATCAGCATTGCTTAATAACAAAATATACGTTAATTTTAGCAGTGATGTTTCAACGTTAAGAAAACAGAAAACATGCAGTAATAAATTATTCATCACTGCAGTGATATTCAACTTTAAATAAATAATTTTTTCACGGCAATGTGTCATAATAAAATATCAAAAAAATGCCAATAATATTTATTTATCGCAGCCGAGATTTAGGCTGTAAATCAGTGATTTTCCAGGGTTGTCCACTGAAAGTGGTTAAAACAAAAACACAGTTTTTCTCATTATCAACTATTTAATTATCACTGCAATGATTTTCTGAAAGCCTTTCTTGTAAAAAGCCTGTTTTCCTTGTCACTGTGGCAAACTATTAATCTTAACAGTGATTTTTGGCTCGAACCCTTTAAGCAAGTCATTCTTTTTTTAACAGTTTTTTTTCACAATTTTATAAAGTAAATAGAGTATTATCTTGTGATACGTTTATATCAAAATTGACTCGTCTTGTATATGGCAAAAATATTTCAAGGTGAGATCGATAATTAAGCCGTAATAGTCAAGAGAGCGTCCAGTAGCAACTAAAAAGAAAAAAACAATTAATTGAGGAAACAATAAAGAAACTCATAGGGAAGCTTAACAGAATTTAGGAACGCTTGAATAAATGTGGAAATAATTCTTTTAAAGCAGCATTTTCGATAATTTTGTTCAATTAAATATTTTTTTTTTAATTATTTACAGGTAGTAAGAAATTCCAGGCAATTGAATGATCAATTCCTATATCCTCGATATTAAAGGACGTTTTTTTTTAAAATTATTTGATAAATGCCAATATTACCTTTTTTTTTAAATTTATTAGTCCAGTTATCGTCGATTTACCTAAATTATTTTAACATTAATTGAGGGGCTTCCTGAACAGATTTTTTAATGCATTTCTTTATGCATATTTCTTGCATTTAATGCATATGTCATTTTTTTTTATCAGATTTAATTTTGGATCCGAAAACTCGCTCATCCTGTAGAGTTTATAAATGTTCCTCAGCAAGTGATCCTAAATTATGTACAAACACCAAAAGCGTTGCTTTACGAGAATTATTTGCACATTTATTAGGGTATTTCCTTGCCGCTGTTAAGTTTCTTCATGCGTTTCTTTAATTTCTTTATTGTTTTTTCACTTTATTTTCTTTTTCTCTAAGAAGATTTTTTCTAAAGTAAATATACTACAACTGTTCCAGGCAACTGGTCCTCGGATAGTTAAACATTTAATCTCAATAATGATTTTTAAGGTTGTCCACTGAGAGTTGATAAAGATAATAGTGGAAATGACAAACTATTTAATTACCTCTGCGGTAATTTTTCTTGTCAACTTAAAGGTGGCAAAGCATTAATCATAATTAACAAATATTTTTAAAAAAAAGTCAGTCAATACTTCTACAAAAGACATATTAAACAGACATTCACAGAATATACAGGGAATATAAATTTTTATTTTTATTAAATGAAATAAGCAAAGAACGAAGGTTTTCATTAGCATTAAATAAATTAATAAAATAGATTACGAAATCTCGAGCGAAATCATGATCTAATTCGCCGATAACTGATACGAATTTTTAATTAAAATATTCAATTTTAATTCAAATCCGACCAGTTTTGACTTAAGTAATATGGATTAGTTCTGGGTATAAAAGCCGACGAAGGCACCCGAAGGACCATCAGTTGATTACCCCCGATCAACATGAAAACATTTGTAAGTAAACCAAAACTAACATAAGATTGTTCAATTATTAACGTCAAAATCTATTAACTATTGCTCAAAACTTAAAATCGGAAACCCGTTTGAGATATAAGGCACTTTACATAAATTCTATGTATTAAGGGTTTTTCAATATAAAAAAATTATTCAGATGGTTTAAATTGCTTTAATTGAACCTCTTTTAAAGTATGCGTTATTAATATGGGGTGGTGTATAGTCTTTAGTGTTTGACCAATAAACCCACAACCACGTTATTTACTATTTTTTTGTTTCAGTTGAAATGTCTCATTTACCTGGAATTCCAGGATTTTTTTTTCGAATATCAGGACGTGGGTTCAATTGTCTAAAATTCTTGACTCTTGATGTTATTTTATTTGTAATTCCAGGCAGTTGTGATTCTCGAAATTGGTTTCAACTGCCTGGAATTCTTAATTCCATATTTTGTTTTGATTTATTCTTTAATTCCAGGCATTTAAGTCGGGCAAACTGTTTTAATTGCTTGGAATTCCATTTTTTTTTTAATTCCAGGCATTTGAGGTTATTTTAGGACAAAGGTTCAATTGTCTAAAATTCTTGACTCTTGATGTTATTTTATTTGTAATTCCAGGCAGTTGTGATTCTCGAAATTGGTTTCAACTGCCTGGAATTCTTAAATCCATATTTTGTTTTGATTTATTCTTTAATTCCAGGTATTTAAGTCGGGCAAACTGTTTTAATTGCTTGGAATTCCATTTTTTTTTTAATTCCAGGCATTTGAGGTTATTTCAGGATAAGGGTTAAATTGTCTAAAATTCTTGATTCATGATGTTATTTTATTTGTAATTCTCAAAATTGGTTCCAACTGCCTGGAATTCTTAATTCCTGATTTTGTTTTAATTTATTCTTTAATTCTAGGCATTTGAGTCGGGCAAACTGTTTTAATTGCCTGGAATTCTATTTTTTTTTTAATTCCAGGCATTTGAGGTTATTTTAGGACAAAGGTTCAATTGTCTAAAATTCTTGACTCTTGATGTTATTTTATTTGTAATTCCAGGCAGTTGTGATTCTCGAAATTGGTTTCAACTGCCTGGAATTTTTAATTTCTGATTTTGTTTTGATTTATTCTTTCATTCCAGACATTTGAGTCGGGCAAACTATTTTAATTGCCTGAAATTCAATTTTTTTTTAATTCCAGGCAGTTGTAATTCTCGAAATTGGTTCCAACTGCCTGGAATTCTTAATTCCTGATTTTGTTTTGATTTTTTTTTAATTCCAGGCATTTGAGGTTATTTTAGGACAAAGATTCAATTGTCTAAAATTCTTGATTCATGATGTTATTTTATTTGTAATTCTAGGCAGTTGTGATTCTCTAAATTAGTTCCAACTGCCTGGAATTTTTAATTCCTGATTTTGTTTTAATTTATTCTTTAATTCCAGGCATTTGAGTCGGGCAAACTGTTTTAATTGCCTGGAATTCCATTTTTTTTTAATTCCAGGCATTTGAGGTTATTTCTGGACAAGGGTTCCATTGTTTAAAATTCTTAATCTATGATGTTATTTTATTTGTAATTCCAGGCAGTTGTGATTCTCGAAATTGGTTTCAACTGCTTGGAATTCTTGATTCATGATTTTGTTTTATTTATTTCTTTGATTCCAGGCAACTAAGCCAACCTTCAATTGCCCGGAATTCTAAGATTTTCTTTTTAATTCCAGGCATTTGAGGTTATTATAGGACAAGGGTTCAATCGTCTAAAATTCTTGATTCATCATGTTATGTTATTTGTAATTCCAGACAGTTGTAATTCTCGAAATTGGTTTCAACTGTCTGAAATTCTTAATTCCTGATTTTGTTTTGTTTTATTCTTTCATTCCAGGCATTTGAGTCGGGTAAACTATTTTAATTGCCTGGAATTCCATTTTTTTTAGTTCTAGGCATTTGAGGTTATTTCAGGACAAGGGTTCAATTGTCTAAAGTTCTTGATTTAGGATGTTATTTTATTTGTAATTCCAGGCAGTTGTAATTCTCGGACTTAGTCCCAGCTGCCTGAAATTTTTGATCCATGATTTTGTTTTATTTATTCTTTGACTTTAGGTAGTTGAGTCAGCCGAATTGTCTAAATTGTCTGGAATTCCAGATTTTTTTTTTTTAATTAGGTGTATTTGAGGTTTTTCCAGGGTAAAGGTTCAATTGTTAAAAATTCTATATCCATGATGTTATTTTATTTGTAATTTCAGGCAGTTAAGGCAATTTTCGAACGTGGTCTCAATTGCCTGGAATTCTTGATCCATGATTTTATTTTATTTTATTTTATTCTTTAATTCCAGGCATTTGAGTCGGGCAAACTGTTTAATTGCCTGGAATTCCATTTTTTTTTAATTCCAGGCATTTGAGATTATTTCAGGACAAGGGTTCAATTGTCTAAAATTTTTGATTCAGGATGTTATTTTATTTGTAATTCCAGGCAGTTGTGATTTTCGAAATTGGTTTCAACTGCCTGGAATTCTTAATTCCATATTTTGTTTTGATGTATTCTTTAATTCCAGGCATTTGAATCGGGTAAACTGTTTAATTGCCTAGAATTCCATTTTTTTTTTCAATTCCAGGCATTTGAGGTTATTTCAGGACAAGGGTTCAATTGTCTAAAATTCTTGATTTATGATGTTATTTTATTTGTAATTCCAGGCAGTTGTAATTTTCGGACTTGGTCCCCCAGCTGCCTGGAATTCTTGATACATGATTTTGTTTTAATTCATTCTTTGATTCTAGGTAGTTGAGTCAGCCGAACTGTCTCGATTGCCTGAAATTCCAAAATTCTTTTTTTATTCGAGGCATTTGAAGTTATTCCAGGACACCGGTTCCATTGTTTAAAATTCTTGATTCAGGATGTTATTTTATTTGTAATTACAGGCAGTTGTAATTCTCGAAATTGGTTTCAACTGCCTGGAATTCTTAATTCCTGATTTTGTTTTGATTTATTCTTTAATTCCAAGCATTTGAGTCGGGCAAACTGTTTTAATTGCCTGGAAATCTATTTTTTTTTAATTCCAGGCATTTGAGATTATTTCAGGACAAGGGTTCAATTGTCTAAAATTTTTGATTCAGGATGTTATTTTATTTGTAATTCCAGGCAGTTGTGATTCTCGAAATTGGTTTCAACTGCTTGGAATTCTTGATTCATGATTTTGTTTTATTTATTTCTTTGATTCCAGGCAACTAAGCCAACCTTCAATTGCCCGGAATTCTAAGATTTTCTTTTTAATTCCAGGCATTTGAGGTTATTATAGGACAAGGGTTCAATCGTCTAAAATTCTTGATTCATGATGTTATTTTATTTGTAATGACAGGCAGTTGTAATTCTTAAAATTGGTTCCAACTGTCTGGAATTATTGATCTATAATTTTGTTTTAATTATATTCTTTGATTCCAGGTAACTGAGCCGGCCAAACTGTCTCTATTGCCTGATATTTCAATTTTTTTTTTTAATTCCATACGTTTGAGGTTATTCCAAGACGAGGAATCAATTGTCTAAAATTCTTGATCCATGGTGTTATTTTATTTGTAATTCCAAGCAGTTGTAATTTTCGGACTTGGCCCCAGCTGCCTGGAATTCTTGATTCTTGATTTTGTTTTGATTTATTCTTTAATTCCAGGTATTTAAGTCAGGCAAACTGTTTTAATTGCCTGGAATTTCTTTTTAATTCAAGCGTTTGAGGTTATTCCAGGACAAGGGTTCAATTGACAAAAAATCTTTATCTATGATGTTATTTTATTTGTAATTCCAGGCCGTAATATAATTATCCGACTTGTCCAACTGCCTAAAATTCTTGATAAATGATTTTGTTTTATTTTATTCTTTGATAACAGGCAGTTGAGCCAACCGAATTATCTTAATTGCCTGGAATTCCAGGTTTTCTTTTATTTCCAGACATGTCAGGTTATTCTAAGAGGGTTCAATTACCTAAAATTCTATTTTCATGATTTTTTTTATTTGTAATTCCAGACAGTTAAGGTAATTTCTGTACATGGTCTCAGCTGCCTAGAATTCTTAAAATCAAATCAAAGAATAAAACAAAATCCTGGAAAGATTCTGTCTCGATTGCCTAAAATTCCAAGATTCTTTTTTTATTCGAGGCATTGTTATTCTAGGACATAGGTTCCATTGTTTCAAATTCTCGATCTATGATGTAATTTGATGATTGTAATTTTCGGACTTGGTCCAGCTGCCTAGGATTCTTAATCCATAAGGTTGTTTTATTTAATTCTTTCATTTCAGACAACTGAGCCTAGAATTCCGGGATTTTTTTTTAATTCCAGGCATTTTTGGTTATTCCAGGTCTAGAATTCAATTCCATAAAATTTGTAATCCATGTAATTTCAGGTAGTAATGTAATCCTCGGACTTGATCCGTGATTTTGTTTTATTTAATTCTTTAATTCCAGGCATTTGCGCCAGCCGAACTGTCTCAATTGCCTGAAATTCCAGAATTGTTTTTTAATACCAGGCATTTGCGATTATTCCAGGCCTAAAATCCAATTGTCTATATCCATGATTATTTTTACTTGTTATTCCAAGCTAATTCCCGGACGTGATCCCAATTGCCTGGAATTCTTGATCTATGATGTTATTTTATTTGTAATTCCAAGCAGTTTTAATTCTCGTACGTGGTAACTGTTTGGAGTTCTTGATCCATAATTTTATTTTATTATTTTTTGATTCCAGACAACTGAATCAACCGAACTGTCTCAATTGCCTGGAATTCGAGGATTTTTTTTTAATTTCAGGTATTTCAGGTTAATCATCATTACTTGTTTACGTCATTACTTGTAAATTGGATTTGTGTTTCTCTTGTATTATTATTACTAGTTTTAGAAATCAGTAAACTTTACTAAGAATTTATTTATTTATTTATTTATAGATAAATGCAACACAGGCACACATACAGATAATATTTAGATGCTCTGTGATATATATTGTATTTTTATGAAATAAAAATGTAAAGTATGGGAATTTTTTGCAGGTACTACTTCTGGTCGTTTCGGTGGCCTTGGCAGCCGATCCCAAGGCGAAGAACCAAAAAAACAATAAACGTCAGGTAGAGTTTGGATATGGGTCTGGATTAGTGAACTCTTACTCCTTTGGTACGGCAGTTAATGGACCAGCAGCAGCCATCACCTCCTATGGAGTAGTGGGAGCTCCAAATGCCATCGGATACTCTGCTGGTCATTCCTATGGATTGGCCGTTGGTTCTACCATTGGATCCGGTCTTGGTTACTCTGCTGGTGGACTTTTATCCACTGGTCCAGCTGTAATATCTTCTTCTCCCGCTATTGTTCATCACGCTGCTCCTTCTGTAGTTGCTATTCAGCAACAACCAACTCATCAAATCGTTCAAACCCAGACTGTCCAAGTGCCAGTTCCAGTAGCTCATCCTGTAGAGAAACAAGTGGCTGTCCCTTACGCTGTTGACCGTCCAGTGCCAGTGGCTGTAGAGAAGCAAGTACCCGTGCCAGTGGACAGACCAGTACCTTACCCAGTAGAACGAACTATTCCAATAAGTTTTGAGAAACAAGTGAAGGTACCTGTCCCAGTTGACCGTCCCTACCCGGTCCATCTTGAAAAGCAAGTTCCTGTACCAGTAGACCGTCCAGTGCCGGTACACGTACCAGTAGCGCAACCCTACCCAGTCCACATCGAAAAGAATGTCCCTTATCCAGTTGAGAAGCCTGTGGTAGTCACCGTGGAACATCAGGTACCAGTAGCAGTGCCATACAAAGTAGAAGTTCCCGTGGACAACCCATACCCCGTCCACATCGAAAAACAAGTGCCATACCCAGTGTACATCAACAAACCCTACGCTGTCCCAGTTGAAAAACAAGTGGCTGTCCCATATAAAGTACCAGTGGCAGTCCATGTAGACCGTCCGTTCCCTGTAACAGTTAAAAAGAACGTTCCAGTAGTAGTAGAAAAGCCAGTACCATACGCTGTAGAAAAAAACGTTCCTTACCCAGTACACGTGGACCGTCCAGTACCAGTAACTGTCGAAAAACATGTGCCAGTAGCTATAGACCGTCCCTATCCAGTCGCAGTTGAAAAACAAGTGCAAGTACCGTACCCAGTTGAAAAAGTTGTTACTGTAGAGCGTCAAGTTCCAGTACCAGCTGTTGTGTCAACTTATGGTGCCCACCATGGACTCTTATCTGACTCTCACGACTTTGCTGGTCAACTGGCTTCAACTTCTTCCCTGGTTTCTGGATCTAATTTAATCGGGAGTGGTGGTTTGGGGGTTTCCGTGGAAACTCAACCGGCTGTACTGTTGAAATCTTATGAATTGAACGGTGGAGCTTTCGGTTTGGATGCCTTCAGATTTGCGAGGGAGTCCAAGAAGGAGGAACAGAAGAAGAAGAAGAATTAGGTTAGGTTGTTGTATTTATTATAGTATTACCTTATGTGGAATAATAAAGGACGTTAGTGGTATTTGTATTTTTTGTTTATGTTTTTTAGGAAGTGTATGAGAGGTTGAAAAACAATTGATTTTTTTTTAATAAGACAAAATGATTATTATTTGAAAACTAAGTAAGATATAATTTTGAAAATTTGTTGCCGAGTTGTCTGAATAAATCTACTGGAAACATGTTTTAGGATTTCTTGATAAATGTAGAGGTTATTGAGAAAAAAATATCAGAAGAAACCTTATTTTTCTTGGAAAATTTACAAAATGAGCAAACTCGAAAACTACGCAAAATACAATTTCGAAAATTTGCAACCTAATTTCCTAAATAAATCTATTGGGCGCTTTTTTTAGGGTTATTCGATAAAGGTACATGATGTCCCAAATTCGAGCCTCACCATTGGGATCTCGTAAACTAGAAGAGATACGAGGTCGGTTAAGAAAAAAATGTCGAAACCATTTTGTAAAGTAGAGAAAGTAACAATGAGAATGAGTAATTTATTTTGGTAAATCTATTCAAATAGAGTCGTAAAAAAAATAAAATAATTTGGAATTTTTGAGATTTTAAAAGGGCGTTTTAATGAGCACCAAATTGTGCAACTTTGCCTCAATTTAACCGACCTCGTATCTCTTTTAGTTTACGAGATCTCAATGGTGAGCCTCGAATTTGGGACACTCTGTACATGGCACTAAGAAAAAATATTTTTAAAAAAGAATTTCTTTTTTTGGAAAATTTATTAAATGTTCATAACTCAAAGAAACACATAAAACAGAATTATAAAAATTCGTAGAAATATTCTTTGAATAAATATATTAGACACATCTCAAAGTTTTTTGATTAATGTACAGTCAGTTGAAAAAAAATATTAATTAATTTTTGAAAATATTACAAAATGTATATAATTGTATAACTATAACTCAAAAACTACTTGAAATACAATTTTGATAATGTGAAGGCAAATTCCCTTTATAAATCAACATGAAAATAATTCTTACAAAAAAAAATGTGTACAAAAAATGTGTTTTTTTTAACTCATAAACTGTCTAAGGGAAATCTATTATACACGTGTTTAAGGGTTTTCTGATTAATGTACAACGAGTTAAAAAAAAAATTAGATTTGTTTTTTGGATTTTATTAGACACGTAATTCAAAATTTTTTGATAAATGTACAGTGAGTTGAAAAAAAATAATTTTTTTTCAACCAAAAATGTTTTTTTTTTTTTGAAAATTCACAAAATTCCTATACTTCAAAGACCGCTTAAAATACAATTTTACAAATTTGTAGGCAAATTTTTCGAATAAATGAATTAAACACGTATACTTGGATTTTTTGATAAATGTACAGTGTGTTTAGAAAAAATTAGCAAAAAAAATTACAAAAAAAAATATTTTTTTTTAGAAATTTATAACAAAATGTCTGTAACTCAACTACCACTTAAAATACAAGTAATAATATTATATAATACAATAATAAATAATACAAGTAAATTAAGTTCGTAGTAGTCGTTCGTACAAGCAGTTAACACGTATGATAGGCGATACATAGTTTTTCGCGTGTTGCAAAGGGTTAAAGTACAGTTTTTGATTAATAATTTATATCAAAAGAAGTCTTTTAAAATTTTGCATCTTTCAAGCTAAGTATTGACTTATTTTAAAATCACGGTTGCCATAGTAAAATTCAGTTTTTATTTCTCCAATTTGTGTAATAAGTATAACATAAATATAGTGCACGTACACACAGAAAAATCCCGATGGATTTTTTCACATTTTGTTGTGTAAAAAAAAATGTTTAATTTTAATACACAATTGTTAGATAATATCTCACAGTCCTGTATAAAAATTCTCAGGCATTTTGTATATGTTTTAATGTGTATATTTTATACAATTATTGCATATTAAATTAATACACCATAAGTGGATATTAATTATTAAGATAATGTGTATAAATATTCCACATTTTTTTTTTTTAATTCAATGCAGTTTGGTAAAAAATCTAATAACCAAGTATATTTTTACTACAATTTTTAATTATTTTTTTATTCTGGCTTGTGTTGATTTTATTTACAATTGTGTAGAATAAAAACGATTCTTGCTAATAGCCCTTCACAATTATAGAATTTTAAACTATGTATTGTGTAGTTATAATACACAATTGTGTATAAAGGAGGACGCGCCCGACGCCCTTGCCTTTGCCGCTAGAACTTCGTTGTTAGCGTCAATGTTGCCAGATTCAATATTAAACAGTTGTAAAGGTATGCATCAAAATTTGCAGTCGATTTAAAGTTGTTAATTGAAAATGATTTAATAGGATATTTAAAAATAAGCCCAATCAGCATAAGTTCTTATTTTATTTATTTAAATAATATCGTGATAATAACACGCGTAAGGAAAAAGGAAACGTAAATTTTTAATTGGCGGTGTAATCTTTAAGATACATTTGATGGCAGCATTGCTATAATTCCCAGTGCCACAGGTGGTCAACTGTTCATTCTTCAGTCCTTCAATCAATCGGCCGGCATTAATTTGTTTTAAGGTTTTTTCGTTTCGTTAAGTGTTAAAATTGCATAAGAAAAAAATGGATATATTCGTTGAAGATAAACTTAAGGAGTGGGGTTTATTGGACCAACTCCAGGAGCAGTTTGTAGGTAGGTAATTAGGTAAGCACCATATTTTTTTTGCATTTATTGGATAACTTGGAATTTACTGGATATTTTGATGTTTAGACAGGTAGCTGGTACCTATTTAGTTTTTCAGTGATAACTGATAACTTTACAGTAGAATAGATAAGTAGGTATACTTACTTTTTTTACATCTTTTTTATCTTTGTACCTATTCAATTTTAATGTAGAGGTCGGTTAAATTTGTAACCTTTATTGCATTTGTATTTCAATTTGTATTACAAAATGGTATCTACTTAATCATAGTTTGGATATGTTACTATGGTAATTAAACTATTATCAACAAACTAAAAACCTTTTAAAATTAAATTTTAAAAATTTCTTAAAAATTACCTAGGCTATTACTATTAAAACAAATAATTAAGATTTGTTTTTATTGGATAGGAAGGAAGGCTCCTGTAGATATATCGTGTCCACCAAGATCCCCTAAACTTACATGGAGCTACAAAGGAGGCAGGAGGCAGTGTAAAATATCTATGGAAAAAACTTAGGTTTGAAACGATTGAAGAAAATATTTAATACAATTAAATAAATTGTTAAAATAAAGAAACAGCTTTTTTTTATCCTGTTTTTCCCAGGCCCACTAGAATTTACTATTACACAGATTTATGACGAAATTCTCTAAAATGTATTTTAAATTTTTAAACAATTTGTTTATTTTTTTTATACAAATATATTGATTATTTTTAAATTTTTATGAATATAAATACAAAACATTGTAATAAAAAACTCCAGTTCTTATGTTAATTTGATATACAAACCTAAAATAAGTAACCTACACTATATTTAAATTTATAAAACAATATATAGTATTATTATACACAATTTGTAATAAAATTTAATAGTTGAAATGAAAGAAAATAAAATATATTGTTAAAACAACCTACACTAACGTGTGTATTTAAAATGCACAAATTGTGTTTTTTTCCTGTACATACCATGTTAAAAAAACACTAAGAGTTTGCTTTTTTACTGAATAATTATATTAAATAAATATAAAATATTGTCGAATTTAAGTACACAAATAGTGTACTATATATACAATAAAATAAATCAAATTGATACACAATTTGTTGATTATAGAACCACAGTTGTTTAAACACAATAGCATAGAGAAATTCTACACAAATTGATTCTGTACCATTTCCAGAATCAAATTGTATGTAAAATCTATACAATTGTTGAATTTTTATTCACCTATTTTTAAGAGTGTACGTGATTATTACAGTGTTTACATTAGCGGGTTTTCTATTGTAAACAGTATTTGTCTGAACTAACTTATATTTATTTCATATACGGGGTGATTTTAAAATTCTGATTACCTAATGTAATAATGGCTGGAGGAAGTACTATGGATGACGGTGATCCAGGAAGCACACTCTTAAAAATAGGTGAATAAAAATTCAACAATTGTATAGATTTTACATACAATTTGATTCTGGAAATGGTACAGAATCAATTTATGTAGAATTTCTCTATGCTATTGTGTTTAAACAACTGTGGTTCTATAATCAACAAATTGTGTATCAATTTGATTTATTTTATTGTATATATAGTACACTATTTGTGTACTTAAATTCGACAATATTTTATATTTATTTAATATAATTGTTCAGTAAATAAGCAAACTCTTAGTGTTTTTTTAAGATGGTATGTACAGGAAAAAAACACAATTTGTGCATTTTAAATACACACGTTAGTGTAGGTTGTTTTTAGAATATATTTTATTTTCTTTCATTTCAACTATAAAATTTTATTACAAATTGTGTATATTAATACTATATATTGTTTTATAAATTTAAATATAGTGTAGGTTATTTATTATAGGTTTGTATATCAAACTAACATAAAAACTGGAGTTTTTTATTAGAATGTTTTGTATTTATATTCACAAAAATTTAAAATACATTTTAGAGAATTTTGTCATAAATCTGTGTAATAATAAATTCTAGGGCGCCTGGGAAAAACAGGATAGGTCATAATTTGATTAAAATAAAATAAGTCTTGTAAAAAATGGCAAATAAGTGAGGCCCAACGTTTGGTAAGAAAAGAAGTCATATTAGAAACATACAGATTGAATATGTATTTTCCTAATTTGACTTATTTTCCATATTGACTGTTTTTCCCAAGCACTCTAACATTTATGTTTTTATAAAAATTTTAGTTGTATAGGTAGGGTAAAAATATTCAATTGTTTTAAAGAAACATTTTTTTATTTAAATACCTTTTAAAAAAGTACATATAACCTCCACAACAAAATAAAAAAACTTTAGTAGTAGTATTACAAATACACATTAGAAACGCAAATAGGAACTTAAAATGGAAATTCTTAGTTGTAAAAACAGGATTTTAACCTAAAGGCTAATAAACACATACATTTATGTACAGGGTCATTTTTTATATTTGCGTGCCCATAAACAGGGGTAATTTAAGTGATAGAGAAAAACTTTTTATACAAAAGTTGCATACTTTTTTCCGTATTATCTTCTAGATTTGTAAAAAAAAACAAAAACGCATTGCAAAGTTATATCACTAATATTAACCCCTGTATATGGGCTCGCAAATATAAAAAATGACCCTGTACATATAATATGTATGTAGTTACTTAACATTTACAGTATATCAGGCGGGTAATTGTAACAATCATTTACTGCTATCAATTTTTTTTTAACACATGGTGTTGAAAATTGCACTTTTCATAACTTAAGGAGGCTTTAGAGCTAATTCTGTTAAAAATAGAAAAAAAAACCTCAGAAATCATTTAAAAAGTTTAAATTAAAATCACGAAATGGAAAATTGAAATATGTTTTTTCTTCATAACAGAATTAGCTTTAGATCCCTTTTAAAGTCATAAAAAGTGCCATTTTCAACACCTTATATTAAAAAAATAGTTAACAAGTATGACATTATGATACATAAACATTTTTAACATTTTATGTAGAATTTAAAAATGTGTTGACTATAGGGTGGTTCGTTTACAATAAGTAAGGTTTTGGCATGTTTACATATACCGGATTTTCATATCCCATGGAAATCAAAATGATTGTTATTTCGTTTTAAATCGCCCTTCATCAATTTATTTCAAAATCACTTAATAAAAATAAATGACACAACAAAACGAAAAAACTTAAAAGATAATAGAAATACCTAATAGGAACGTAATTAGGAACTTAACGAAAATTCTTATGTAGATACATACCTACATGTTAACAACATACAGTTTTAAGCTAAGGGTTTTATTTACAAGTACATATATGCTCCTGGAGTTGGTCCAATAAACCCCACTCCTTAAGTTTATCTTCAACGAATATATCCATATTTTTCTTATGCAATTTTAACACTTTTAACACTTAATGAAACGAAAAAACCTTAAAACAAATTAATGCCGGTCGGTTGATTGAAGGACTGAAGAATGAACAGTTGAACACCTTGGCACTGGGAATTATAGCAATGCTGCTAAATCAAAGGTATCTTAAAGATTACACCGCCAATTAAAAAAGTTACGTTTCCTTTTTCCTTGCGCGTGTTATTATCACGATATTATTTAAATAAATAAAATTAGAACTTATGCTGATTGGGCTTATTTTTAAATATCCTATTAAATCATTTTCAATTAACAACTTTAAATCGACTGCAAATTTTGATGCATACCTTTACAACTGTTTAATATTGAATGCGGCAAAGGCAAGGGCGTCGGACGCTTCCTCCTTTATACACAATTGTGTATTATAACTACACAATACATGTTTTAAAATTCTACAATTGTGAAGGGCTATTAGCAAGAATCTTTTTTAATCTACACAATTGTAAATAAAATCAACACAAGCCAGAATAAAAAATTAATTAAAAATTGTAGTAAAAATATACTTGGTTATTAGATTTTTTACCAAACTGCATTGGATTTAAAAAAAATGTAGAATATTTATACACATTATCTTAATAATTAATATCCACTTATGGTGTATTAATTTAATATGCAATAATTGTATGAAATATACACATTAAAACATATACAAAATGCCTAAGAATTTTTATACAGGACTGTGAGATATTATTTAACAATTGTGTATTAAAATTAAACATTTTTTTTACACAACAAAATGTGAAAAAATCCATCAGGATTTTTCTGTGTGCAGTGGCGGCTTTTGGGGTAGAGCCACAGTACCATGGCTCTACCTAATAAACGTTGAAAATAAAAAAAATAATTTATTTTTTAAATTTTACTTCAGTCCAAAAAAATATCTGTATATTAATATTTAATACCAATTATAAAATTAAAATACTGGAACGCAGCCAGTGCAAGATTCCGCAAATTTCGCTAATGCGGAATCGAAGACGTAGTTGTCGCGCCAGGCCCCGTATCGATGCATGTTACATCGAATAATCAGTGTTGCCAGGTCTCATGATTTATCATGAGATCTCATGATTTTGACTTACATCTCATGATATCATGATTTTGTCTAAAAATCTTAAGATTTAAAATCGTAACTCAGAATATTAGTCGTAAAAATAAAAATAAAATAAAAATAACCTAAAACTACAACTAAATGTACACATATAAATATCATAAAGCCTTAAATAATATCCGCACAGCCCTATATAAACGGGAAATACTGACGAGTATGGGGATTCCCCGAGATTCTCGGATATTTCTACGGGCTATATTTTTCACGAAGTTTTATGCATTTGCTCGTGTATTTGGTATTGTAAAGCATTATTTGTGAGTTGAAAATAATTAAAAAATATGAGTGACAGTGATTCTAGTAGTTCTAGTAGTAGTACATCCAAGAGTATATCTCTTCCAGGACCTAGCAAGAAAAGAAAGGTTTATAAGCAAAATTTTAAAAAGGAATGGAAAAATATACCGGGTTTGCAATGGATCGAGAACAGCAGAAAGGGGACAGGCTTTGCCTGGTAGGTATTTATGATATTTTAAGTTAAGGTACTTTCTGTAAAAATAAGTGCAATTTGGATTTATTGAGTACAAAATCTAAATTCACTTATAATAATGTTAAATCGAGAATTAAATGATAATATGAGTTACTGAATCGTAACTAATTAAAATTTGCTTTAATGCGGATATATATAATTTAAGGCGAACAAAACTTTTATTTTAATGGAGGTAAACGTTTTTTTTTTTTAATTTAAGGTGCGATTACTGTAAATGTGATGTTAAGGTATCTGCAGGGAAAACCCAACTAGTAAAACATTCTGAGACTGAAAAGCATGTTAAAGCTTTGCAGAGAGCATCAATGGGCAAGCAAAGTCAAGTAAAAATAAGTCAAATGTTTGCAGAAAGTTCTAAAAAAATAAGCATTGAAGAAAAAGCGAAAGAAGGAATTATAAGAACTGCGGGGTTTCTAGCCGAACATAATCTCCCTATGAATTTGATGGAGCATTTCATCGATTATCTCAATGCTGTAGGCACTGATTCAGATATTGTCAAACAAATGAAATGTAAACGAACAAAGATGTCAAGAGTTTTACAAAAAGTTACAGGCTTGTCTCAAGAATCTTGGCTACTTGGCCTAATGAGGGATAGTAAATTTAGCATTATCATAGATGAGTCTACTGATAACTCGTGCACCAAACATTTATGTTTAGTTGTAAGAATGTGCATTAATTTTGACATTAAAGACAACTTTTTGGCGTTAATCCCAGTAGTAGAGACCACAGGGGCTGCACTTTATGAAATTTTAATCAACTTCCTTACCGAAAATGGTGTTCCATATAAGTCAAACTTTATTGGCTTTGCTTCAGATGGAGCGAGCAACATGGTTGGCGTTAATAATTCTGTGGTCAGTCGATTGCGAGAAAATATTCCAGGTATATTCATAATGAAATGCATATGCCATAGCTTTCATTTGTGTGCATCATATGCATGGCACAAGTTGCCTGAGGAAGTGGAACAATTTGCGAGAGAAGTAAGCTATACGCTAATAAAATAAATGTATACTTAATTAAAAAATATAATTTTTTACAGGTATATAACTATTTTTCAAATAGTCCGAAGAGAGTGGAAGAATATAAGGAATTCCAGGAATTTGCAAATGTCTCAATATCGAAGATTTTACATCCTAGCCAGACACGTTGGTTATCTCTGGAATGCGTGGTTAAAAGGCTTCTTAATCAATATGAAGCTTTGAGGTTGTATTTCGTAGATCAGGCGTCTCTTAAAATCAGTCAAGCAAATATTATTTTAGAAAAACTAAACACGCCCGAAAATAAATTATACTTATCATTTTTATCGCATGTACTACCTATTTTTAATAGCTTAAACAAATTAATGCAAAGCGAATCGCCCAAAATTCACGTTATTTATAAAGAGGTTGCTAGAACAGTTAAAACAATTTTAGATTATTATATTAAGGACGAATATCTAAATGCCAACATTGAAAATATAGATTTTAAAGACCCTAGACTTTTTTTAAATTTAAATGACATGTACTTTTCTGCCCACATAAACTCTGCCGATCTGGAGAAAAACCGACTCGACATGGTAAAATTAAGATGTCTAGACTTTTATATTGAGAGTGTGGAGCAAATATTGTCAAGATTTCCACTTAAAAACTCTGTGTTTCAGAAATTAGAATTTCTAGATCCTGAGGTAGTTAAATCAAGAAAAATCAGGTCTATAAGTAATGTTTCTATGTTGTTTCAAAATTTAATTCCTGCTGATATGCAAGTTATTGACAATGAATGGTTGTTACTTAGAAATTATGAAATTAATTTTACCTGGAAAGGTATTTGCGATTTTTGGGGTAAAATTGCTAAGATTAAATGTGTGGAAAATACAGAATCCCGGTTTCCCAATTTAAGTAATTTTGTGTTTAATTTATTAACTTTGCCGCATTCCAGTGCTAACGTAGAGAGGGTGTTTAGTCAGATAAATTTAAACAAAACAAAACAGAGAAATCGGTTGAAAACTCCTATGATAGCTGCTATACTGCACACCAAAAGTTTAGTGGGCAGAGAAAACCGTATTTGTTCAAATTTTCCAATAGGAAAAGATTTGCTTAAAAAATTAAATAAACAAATTTATGATTCCGATGAGTCAGAATAAAATAACGGATATTTCGGATTTTTGTTTTTCAGTTATTTACTTTAAGATTATGTACGTTTGTTTACTTTAACATATAATTTTATGTTTTTATTTAAATTTGTTAATAAAAAAGTAGATATTTTGGTACTTGTATCTTTATTTCATCAAAAAAATATTTTAATAAAAATAATGTATGTTTTTTTTTAAATAAGGCTTAAAACGCCATCTCATGATTTTTTTTCCAAAACTCATGATTTTTGGTTACATTTTTCATGATTTCATTTTATTTCACCTGGCAACACTGCGAATAATCACAGCAAATGTCCTTAAAACAACGTGGTGCTACGGCAAATTAAATAATTTTGGGCCAGGCTCCAAACCAATAGAATCTTTTCTAGCAAAACGTGCGTGATACTGTTTGTTTTGATTATTCATAGGGCGTTCGGCGTTCGTGGTTCCGTAGAGATCTTTTATTTTATTTGGCTGGCGTTTTCGGCTTTGTTGGTGTTTTTTATTTTTATTAAATATTAAAAACAATGAATAAAATTAGTTTTTTAAAAGCAAATCCATTTCCAAATTAGATCAAGGTTTGGCCCTACCTCCCTGAACTGTCACGAGCCGCCACTGCCAGGAAGTAATTGTGCTAAATGTAATTTAGTATTTGATGACATTAAGTCGATAATACAATGTACCAGGTGTTCTAAGTATTATCATGGAAAGTGTGTTAATGTTGACATGCGCGGTTTTCATTTGAGAAAATCGACATGGAAATGTGAATCGTGTGATCCCTCTGCATTTAGTGATGGTGCATACAAAACAGAGCGCGCTAGGAAAAGAAGTCGAACAGATGACATTCTTATTGATTTAGATGATGTAGGAGATATTATGGCCACCTTGCAGCTCTTAGCCAGTAAAACTAACGAGTTAAATCAAAAAGTCGATCTCCTGTTAAACGAAAACCAAAATTTGAAACGTGAAATTGCCAGCCTGAAGGAATGTAAGCCGTCAACAGCCCCATCAAGTGTGAACTCCAAGTTGTCATATGCTGCAGCAATAGGCACCAAAAGTAAAGCAAAAGTGTCCGGAGAAAGACGTAAAGCAAGTGAAGGAGGATTTGAGAAAGAAAGTCAATCCTACTGTTATTGGAGCCGGTTTATCGCTAGGAAAAGCAACTAAAACTGGCGGCGTTATCATTAAGTGTGGCAATGAGAAGGAGCTAACTTCGATTCAGTCGCAGATCGAGAATAACATGGGTGACAACTACAGTGTTGAGGTACCGAAACTTTTAGAGCACATGATTAAGGTGGTAAGCATTAATGAGTCTAAGTACAACCTATCAGATAATGAAATTTTGGCCAAAATAATGTTCCAGAATCTCTAAAAATTCAAATTGTGAGAAAAACTAAAATCATAAGCAAATAGTTCAATATGATCTTGGAAGTTGATGCTACCTCGTATGCAGTGTTTATTGAAAAGGAGAAGATGAACATTGGTTGGAACCGTTGTCCTGTCTTCAACGAATATGGTATCCGAAGTTGTTTCAAGTGCTGTCGACATGGTCATTTACTGAAAGAGTGTAAAGAAAATAAAGTGTGTGCAAAGTGTAGTGGATCCCATGATGTTAAAGAATGTAATGTAGGTAGCGTTAAGTGTATCAATTGTGTAGTATCTAATGAAAAGTATGGTCTTAGGCTAAACGTCAATACGTTTCTTGGGATGTAACTAGTTGTGATTCATATAAGCGAATTGAAGAGTTACGAAGGAATAAATATATTAAGTAGCAATTAAACCTAAATATTGCACTTAACACTAACATTGTTTATTTTAATTGCCAATGTTATCTAAACAACAAAGATAACATTATTTTACTAGTAAATGACTGGAGGCCTAAGATCTGAAGTGAGACTCACGTAACGCCGGTTATTGAACCATGTGAGTTGATTATTGATGGGTACAATTTGGAGCAAAGCACTAGTAACAACAGTAGAACAGGTGGGGTCTTGGCCCTTATTAGAAACGATATTAGATATAAGGTGCGGTCTGTATTGTCTATTGATGATTATGTCTGGTTGTGTCTGTCTGTCTGGACTGTCTTTTGAGCTATCTATGGGTGGAGGTAAATATTTGTACTCTGTTTTGTACCATTCGCCTCAGAAACAAGATGCCAAATTTATAGAGTTTTTTGGGGGATACTAAAGCAAGTTAGTGGATTTAATGGCACTAACATTATTCTTGGGGATTTTAATTTTGATTTATACCAATGGGTTTAGTCAAATAATTAAGACTCCAACTAGAATAGTCCAAAGAAGTCAGACTCTGATCGATTATTTAATTTCAAATCACAAATCTCTTTCGCATAAAGTCCATCAAACTCCTAAAATCACTGACTATTCTATTATATCAATTTCTATGGATCACTCGAAGGAACAGCCAATGGATATAGTAAGATATTCTAGGTCTTTTAAAAACTACAAATGCCATAAACTTCAGGAAGAACTGCTTACATGCAATTGGAATAGAAATAGTTCAGATGTTGACTTACTAGCTAATACTTTTGTCACAGATATTAGAACAATTCTTGACACTATGTGCCCAAAGATTAAAATTGTACAAAAACAGAAATATGCCAATAAAAAATGGATAACTCAAGATATAAGGGAGCAAATGCAGGAAAGGGATCGATTATATAAAAAGGCTGCCATTGAAAATAACGACAACATTTGGAATGAATATAAGGCTATATGAAATAACATAGTAAGCAAGATAAGTAGAAAAGGATAGATTTTTTGCGAATACCATAGATCTAAATAAAAATAATCAAAAAGAACTCTGGAAAAATCTGAAGACGCTTTTGCCAGGAAAAAAACCAAAACATGCATAGTCCGCCAAAATCATGTGCGGCGTTTAAATCGGTATATTGAGGTTGGAAGAAGACATTTTGAACAATTGTTATTATGGTATCATGTACAAAAGGTAAAAATAAATGCAGCAGATCCTATTTAGGTAATTAATGTTTTTTATAAATTTTAATGCGTCTTAGGGCCGTAGTGGCGTAGTGACACATTTCCGAACATGGGTTCCTATACTTAAATGGATTCTACTGTTGCACTGAACAACCCCTAGAAGTTTGATCCCATAGTTCTGAAACACCCTGTATAAATAACACTAGAAGTCTTAATTTTGTTGCTACGTTGCTAGCGCCACGAAAAATGTGAAATGTTCACGCGGTTTCCGAGCATGTTTACATCGCAAGACTTAAACTTAACAAGCAGTAAATTCGCATGGAAATATGAATAAGTTTCTTAACAAAAGAAAGAGGATTAAAGTTGCCATGTAAACTGAGTCAGAAGGTACGTCAGTTTTGGTACTCTTAGCTCTTGCTACATAGCAGCAAAAAATCTTAAAATTCAAGGCTTGTAATATTATTACACTGTGTGTGTTAAACTATAGGAGGAAAAAAAATTTTGCAAAAAAATTATTTAACACTTCTCAAGTAAATTGACTTAATACCTATTTCAGTATTTTGTTCTAAAAATACAGGACGTTGAAAATGACTGGTTTTTATAACGGTATACAAAACAATAAATACGAGAATAGTAGTAATCAAATTGAATATATATAAAGAATGTTTACTAAGTAATTAATTTTAAAAAAATTATTGTGATCGAAAACAACTAAAAAAAAAATTAATTGCATTTAACTTTACGATAAAAAATATGCCTCAAAATCCTTATAATTGCAAATAAAATTCAAATAAAAAATAATATTGAGGCATTGTTGATTCTCACAATTAACCTGATATTTTTCTCTCAAAAATTTACCAAAATATGTTTCGTACAAATTTTTCAATTATACAGTTTAATTTCTAATTACCCTTATAAGCTCGAGAAATTCTTCCTCTAGTGAGGAAAAAAAGTACCTGCTAAAGTAGTAAAACTGTGCCTAATTGCCGCATCAAAACGAAAGATTTAATGGACGTGTGACGGTTATTTTTGTTTTATGTCATCAGAAATAAACGAGGGTTGACGTATGAGAAGAAGTAGGAGGAGGGCTGAGGGGGGGCGAAAAGGGCCCGTTTCCTGTTTCTGTGTGGTGCCAAGCTGTCTGGTCCCAACCACGTCTGTCTTTTGTTTTCTTTAGAAACGGTTTTAACATATTGAACGATCAGATATATGGGGAAGAATTTAAATAGATAATTAATGGCCAGCCACCATTTTGTTTTTTTTTTAATTGTAAGGCCCCAGTTTGATTATGAGAAAATTTCGTTGGTTTGAGTGTGTCTACTGCAAAAACGTGCTGTAAAATATCTCCCGTCGATTTTTTACTTGAGTCTGCTTCTTTGATGCATAGATCTAACAACCGAAGCATTACATGATGGTAAATAAACATGTATAAATTTTTTTGGTTGAATTTCAACTATAAATATCGGATAAGATTTCCGCATGATACACGTTAAGGAATTTAATAATATGCTTATGTTTTATTCACGTTATAGATTTTTTTTATCACCTATAATTTTGGTAAAAAGCATTTTTTTCTCAGGCAATTATTTTTTGCAAAAAAACAATTTTTTTTTATTAAACCTACCATTACCCCCCCACCCACCCCACAAAACTTATCAGTTAAAAATTGTTTTCAAAAGTCACTGTTTTCCAAAATAATACGCATGAGTAACAGCGAGTTTTGTCGTTAATATCTAATCTAATAACACAGTTTGTTTATTTAAATTTGATATAATTATGTATACGTATATTAATAAATATTTAATACAAAAACAGTACTATTAGATTGGATATTATTGACGAAAAACGGTGATTTTTCAAAAGAATTTCTTAGTAGGTAAATGTTTGGGGTGGGTGGGGACGGTAAGGGTTGTATTGATGAAAAACAATGTTTTTGCAGAAAAAATATATTCAATATTTAATTTAATAACACTGTTTAATTAAATTTCATAAATATATAAGTATTTAGTTATTATTAAATTGTACATTGTGGGCGAAAAACAGTGATTTTTCAGAAGAATTTCATCAAATATTTGAGTTGTGGTAATCGAGTTTAAAAAGGAGATATGTAAATTCCGTGTTATTTTTTTTAAATGCCGAAATGTTCTCCCTTTTATAAACAGAATCGTATATGATATCCGTATATTTTACAGTTTCATGAATATATCTTGACTATATACCGAAACCAAAAATTTACTAAAAAATCGTTAAAAATATATATTTAACAAATATGATGTGTTTCTTGGGAAGTATTCAATTAATAAATGCGTATTTCACTCGTTCATCAATTACTATTAAATTTTTAATACCCACAATTCTATCATGTATATACCACAGTAAGGAGATATTTATTTAACCATCTTCCACTGATGTTTAAAAAGACTATATCTTATTAATTATTATGATAAAAGTTAAGAAATGTATGTGAGATTGAGAAAACTTATTGATAAATAATTTAAGTATTGCATATTTTATGTTAATGCTTCTTTACTGAGATGTGGATGTAAATATTAATAAAAAAAAATTGTTTGGTTTCCATTAGAGTGTATTTTTGTTGTTTTCTTTTACTGGGTAATCCAATATTTTTATGATAGCGTGTGTTTCTACACAATAAAGCCTTATTATTTAAGTTAAAACAGATCAACTTATATAGAGCATATTTCACTAGTTGAGTTTTCCCTTTAAAGGGTGAGATAAACTCCCTTCTTATAAAACAGCCCAGGGGCTTGTTTATGGTAAAGTTTCCATAAACTTCGAGAAACTTTCTCGAAAGATACACACAGTCTCCCATAGTAAATTTATTGAAAATGGAAATTCGCTTTATAGTTAAATTTGAAAAATGTTCAGATGCCAGAATGTCTGTGCCCAACAAAACATGTGGTCTTGCCTTAACGACCTTACGTACGTGCTTCTCGTGGTATTTTGGGCCCATTGTGAAACTGAATATTATTTTAAAGAAGAATTTTCGAAGTTTTCCCAGAAACCATTAATCAAAGAATCTTTCGGTATTTTTTCGGTAATTCGATCTTTTTTTTTCTGTTAGGTGGCAATTGTTTTTGCCGAAAAAAAACGGAAGTGTTTTGTTTAACGGGTGGGTGGGGTCCGGTTTTATGACGGAAGTAGGTTGCTCGCTGTTTTGACCATATACAGGGTGTTTTTTATATATTGCGACAAAATTCAGGAACGTGTTCTTTGGACAAAAATTCACAAAAAAGTTCCTATAAACATAGGTCGTAAACCTTTTAGATTTTGAGCTACAGGGTGATAAAGTTTTAACAAAAAAATGTTTTTTTTTTTCGATAACTTAAATACCCCTGTAGATATTTGTCCAAAGATTGGTATGCAGGGTCTGTGTATCCAGAGCCATTTACCAACATACTTTTAACATTTTTATGTTCTCCAGTTGCATGTGTGCGGGTTTTCCGCTGAATACTTTTAAAAAGAAAAATGGTACGCCACTGGTTTTTCTTGTACTTATTAAAAAATATTTTTAAATTCCCCGTTTTATTTGCAATATTTTTGATCCCTTGGACTTTGTCCGTTAGATGCACGGTTTTCGCACAAAAAATTAAAAAACATTTTTCTACTTTGACTGATCGCTAAAATGTATTTTTTCTATGATCGTTATAAAAAGTAAGTTTTTTTTAAAATTTTATTTAAAATTTCATTGTAGTTCATAATATGTCTTTTTATGTAACATGTTAAAAAAGTGACATATGAGTAACGTCTTAATATTTCACGCTTCCAAAATCGCGAAGTAGCCTGTGAACATAATTTTTTTTAACGTAACTACCGACAACGATAATCACATTCTTGTTTAAGAGTTTAATCTTTTTACCACATTCTTCCTCTGCCCTCGATAAAGTTGATATTTGTAAGATTTTGTGATATTTTAAATTTTAAATCATAGTCACTGTCCGTCAGTTGGCAAGATTAATTTGTTAAAAAAATGGCTAACAATAATTACCCGAATCGTGTTATCCCTCATCACTCCATGTTTACGCGTTTACACCAACGTCTAAGTAAAACCGGCAGCAACTCCTCAAATGGAAGAACAGGTGCTCAATGAATTCGAGGAAGATCTCACCACAAGCACTAGGAAAATTGCTCAGACGGTACACATTAGTAACTTTACAGTTTGGAATATTCTTAAAAGAAACCTTTTATACCCGTATCATATTCAGCGGGTGCAGGCACGGCTTTGTGTCGTTGGATGCAAGAACGCATAAGGCAAGATGCACCGTTTATAAGAAAAATACTTTTCACCGATGAGGCTAATTTCTCCAGGGACGCAATTATGAACTTCCACAATAACCACATATGGCATTATGAGAACCCACATGCTGTGGCAGAAAACCGTCATCAGCACCAGTTTTCACTTAATGTATGGGTCGGCATTATTGAAAACTTTCTCATCGGTCCATTTTTTTTACCAGCAAGGTTGACTGGACAAGTGTATCAAGAATTTTTTGAAAATGAATTACCAGCGATGCTAGAAGATGTCCCCATTCAGCTGAGACAGCAAAAGTTTTTTTTTACATGACGGTGCTCTAGCCCATTTTAGTTTAGTGGCTCGGCAGTATTTCGATATTACGTATCCAAATCGTTGGATAGGTCGAGGAAGTATTCACCCTTGGCCCCCACGGTTTCCCGACTTAAATCCGCTGGATTTTTTTTGTGGAGCCACCTTATCCTTAAAACACTGGTTTATAGAAATCCAATTGTAATCGCATTATAACGTCTTGTGACATAATTCGGCAGACACCTGGAATTTTTGAACGTTTCCGCCAATCAATGCGACGTCGATTAGATGCTTGTATTGATGTTGGAGGAGCACACTTTGAACAACTTTTGTAAAAATACTAATATAAATTAATTAATAAAAATTGTATTATTTATTATTAAAATTGAATAAACTAAAAAAAAACGAATAATTACTAGAATAAAGAAAGTCTAATCAAATCTGAGCAACATGTCCATGGTTTTTAATGAATACGTTAAGTTTGTCGCAATATATAAAAAACACTCTGTATATCTTTAAAGTTATTAGAAAAATTGATATAGTCGGATTATATGTGAAATTATAAGAAATTTGATGGGTCACTTGCATAATTTCCTTGAAGAGTTTTTGAGTTATAATTTAGTTTTATAGTTTAATTATATAATCAATTATATACGAAAATGTTTTTATGTACCTATTGAATTGGGATACTATGTCAAGGTATATTTAGTAAACTGTAGAATATACATACAGGGTGATTGATGGTTGATGGTACCTTAGACGTTTACGAAGAACGGAAATTCATTTTTTTTTGAAAATTTGGCAACATAGGTTTTAGCTGATGATCTAACGATTAAAAATATTTTTAGCGATGCAGCGTTGCCGCTTATACCAAAAAGTAGTAGCAACTGTGTTATTTTAAATGAAATACCCTGTATATTTTTTTATTTTCCGATCCGCTATCACTTTATGATTAGTTCTGTATAAAGTGTTCCTATACCTATCTTTAGTGGTTTTCGAGAAATGAATTATTCTCTTTATATTTTGACGAAAACATAGATCCATAAATTACGTTTATAATTTCAAGGTTCTGCGCGTTCCAGTGCCGTAGTAATACAAATTTATTTGGATCTATGTTTTCGTCAAAAAATAAAGAAAATAATTAATTTCTCGAAAACCACTAAAGATAGGTATAGGAACACCTTATACAGAACCAATCATAAAGTGATAGCGGATCGGAAAATAAAAAAATATACAGGGTATTCCATTTAAAATAACAAAGTTGCTACTACTTTTTGGTATAAGCGACAACGCTGCATCGCTAAAAATATTTTTAATCGTTAGATTATCAGCTAAAACCCAAATTGTTGCCAAATTTAAAAAAAATACAATTTTCCTTTCTCCGTAAACGTCTAAGGTACCATCAACCATTAATCACCCTGTATATCATACACGATTCTGTTTATAAAAAGGAAAAAATTTCGGCATTTTTTTACTAAATATTTATATATAAAATTATATCAAATTTAAATCATTTAAATTAGATATTGAATATATATTTTCTGCAAAAACTTTGTTTTCATCACAAAACCCTTAGCCCCCCACCCACCCCAAACATTTGTCCAGTAAGAAATTCTTTTGGAAAATCACCGTTTTTTCGTCCATAATATCCAATTTATTAGCACTGTTTTTGTATTAATATACATATATATATTTATATGAAATTTAAATAAACAAACTGTGTTATTTGATTGGATATTAAGGACGAAATCAGCTGTTATTCATGTCTATTATTTTGGAAAATAATGATTTTTGAAAACAGTTTCTTACTGGTAAGCTGTGAGGGGTGGGTGGGGGGCTAAGGGTAGGTTTATTGAAAAACGATGTTTTTGCAAAAAATAATTGCCTGAGAAAAAAATGCCTTTTAAGAAAATTATAGGTGATAAAAAAATCTAAAATTTTTGTAGCTATACTTTTCTCACATAACCTTAAAATTTTCGAATAAAACCCTATTTTTTTTTTCGAAAGCGTACCGCTATAAAAATTGCGATAGTTGTACCATTTTTTATCGCAAATAAGTGGAAATTCAGTTTTTTCAAATAATGGGAAAATTGGGTATTTAAAAAAATTGTCAAGGGATTTACATAATTAGTCTTTCCATTCGATCACTATACCTCAGAAATGTGATAAAATGACCCCGATATTACATATATGCCACTGTGTAGGATACGATATAGTTTTCATACACGTTTATATCGTATAGTGCAATAATCGAATATCATAGACAAAAAAAATCTAGAAAAAAATTGGAAATGCAATATATCAAATAAGATATACAAATAAAAAAAAACTCAAGATTACAAATTTACTCAAAACTAAAGAAGGATAAACAAATAAAATTTATTTTGGAAAAATGCAGTGGTGTACTTTTTTTTATTAAATAATATTTACGATAAATCCCTTACGGACGCCATTCGTAAAAATTACTTTTTTTCCTTGTACGTCGAAAAATGCGCGCTAATGCAGAAAACACTTCTGCAAATAAAAAAAATATATCTACATTGGCAGTAAAGTTATTTAAAAAATATCTAATTCTATTAAACGTATTTTATAAACATCTTGAAATAGTATATGATATACCATACCTAAACGTTTAACTTTTATGAAATAATAATTGTATAATATTACAGAAAATAAACCTTCTTGTTAAACGTGAATAACATAAACATAATATTAAGTCTCTCAACGTATATTACGTGAACATTTATATATTTATCATTCCGATATTTATCATTGAAGTTCAACCAAAAATGTAGACCTGGTGTAAACCAAAAATAAACGTTTATTTAACTATCGTGTGTTGCCTGGGAATGCTGAAACACGTCAAATTATTCGAGCAACCTGTATATACATTTTCAAAGTTTTATGTCTGATTTTTAAGTTATGGACACTTTGTAAAATTCACAGGAAAATTTTCAATCTGGTTTTTTTTTTAAAACGCTGAAATAGATGATAAATAAATTTTCATTCGTTTGATCCTTTAAGGTTTTTTGGAAATAATTTTTTTTTTCGAAATTATCATTTTTTCTCAACCTCTTGCACATTTATTAAAAAATGCTGAAACATGTGTTTAGTCAAATTATTAAAGCAATTTGGATAAAAATTTTCAAAATTTGACTTTTTCAGAATCTTGACTTATGGACACTTGTGAAATTTTTAGGACAAAAAATATTTTTTCAATGATTTACTTTTTCTCGTCACCCTGTACATTTAAAAAAAAAAAGCTAAAATAATTGTTTAAGCAAATAATTTATTTAATTTACATACAAATTTTCAAAATTGTATTTTGTTTGGTTATCGAATAATGGAGGTTTTGTGAAATTTTTTTTTTGAAAATATTTTTTTTCTCAAAATCTCACTTTTCCTTAAAACCCTGTATATTTATTCGAGTGTTTTAGTAAAAATTATTTGGGCAATCTGTGTATAAATTTTCAAAATTGTACTTGTCAGGTTTTTGATTAATATTTATTAAAAAAATCACTTTTTTTCATCACCCTGTATATTTTTACAAAAATGGTAAATAATTTATTTAATTTAAATAGAAATTTTCTAAATTGTATTTGATTTGGTCTTCCAATAATGAAGGCTTCCTGAAATGTTTTTTTCAATTTCAATGTAATTTTTTTCTCAATTCCTTGTATATTTATTAGAAAACTTAGAAACATAATTCTAATTAAATAATTAAAGCCATTTGTATGTAAATTTTGAAAATTCTACTTTTATTTTTAAATCAGAGACACTTTGGGTAATTTTTAGACAAAAAATATTGTTTTCAAAAATTTACTTTTTTTTAGCCTCCTGTACATTTATATTTTCGAAAACGCTGAATTACGCGTCTAACCAAATAATTTATTTAATTTGAACACAAATTTTCAAAATTCAAGAATAATGGAGGTTATGTGAAATAAAAAAAAAATTCAAAAATCTCATTTTTTTCAACTCCTTGTATATTAATTAAAATTAATTAAAAAACGCTGAAACACGTATCTTGTCAAATTATTGGAGCAATCTGTATATAAATTTTCAAAATTAGGTACACTTTTTCAAGATATTACCACACATTGAAAATCATATCTCATCAACTTATCTAGACTTCTATAGGCCGGATAACTAAATTTCCAATAATTTCAGATTAATATTTTAACGGAAATAAGACTTTCAAAGAAAAACAAAACACATACGCTGCAAAATTCGAGAAAACATCAAAGCGAAACCGCGGGGATATTAAACGATTTTTAATGTTCCGCCGGCCTTATTTGCTCCAGATCTATGAATTTGTCAACAAGCGATTAAGTGACAAATGGGTTCGGGGAAACGCATGGAGGGTCCAGACATCCTGGAGCCATTATTATACCAGATACTCAACGATAAAAATGTCGATATCCCAGCACATCTTTACCAATAAATTTTATAAATTATTAGCTCGGACCATAAAAAATTTGAAAATTCCTCTCTTGATTAGAAATGCAAATCGAAATCCACGACCAGGAGATGTCCGAGGACCTTGAGATCCGAATCTGTAGCAGGTCGTGTTTTTTTGCATAATAATAAATGTTGCAACCGTGGTGTGATATATGGCTTGCTAATTATGTTTTTTTTTTATTCTAGACATCATTATGAACCAGTAGATCTTGAAATTGCCATAGCAGCAGAATCTGCATAATTTAAATCTCATAAAATGTAAATCAGATGCCATTTTTTTTTCAATAAACAACAAATGGATTTAAACTTCCCACGCATATTTTCTTGATAGTTTCTAAGCTCAAGCGCCACCTCTCGGCGTCACAGCAAACTATAAAAAATCATTCTCAGAACGCTGTAACTGCCCTTGCGGCACCTTCACCATTCTTACAGGAAATCTGTCATAGAACAAGTTGGAAGAAATCTGTAATTTTTCATGAACTTGAATCTTTTGACGTCAGTCGCTAGATGGCACCACTGACCTAGGACTGTTATTATTATTATTATTATAATATGTAATTAATTATATTATTAGCACTTAGTAATGTTCCTGGCATATTTGGAGGGCAGTAATGGCGCGAATTTAAATCATTAACTTTTTTTTAACAAGAGCTGTCTAATTAAGAATAAAAAAAATTTACATAAACTTTGCCCACATTAAATTGTAACTTGTGTTCCAATTAGCGTCGGCTCGCTTTGAAGAGCCGCAATGTTGTTTACCCGATCAAAATTAAGAGGTTTACACTTGCCCGTACTTATCCGTGTTATATTTATATATTTAGGAAAAATTCAAAAATCTGTTAAGAAGAAAAATTGAAAAAAATTAACTCTTTATACATTTCGTGCGTAATTTATTGGGAATTATAATGGAATCCTGAGAGACGTTGGAGTATTAAACCCTGAGGATTAAAGGCCGAAACGAACGCTTAAAAAAACGTTTGGCATCTAAGACGGCCATGGATATACGCCATTATGAAAATTTTTACAGATCTGTCATTTTTACTCATAGACGTTTCGTTCTTTTAATAATAATAATTCACCTTGCAAATGTCCTAAATGACATAAAAATTGTTATAAAAATTTTCAAAATGGCGGCTGAACAGTGACGTAATTTTTATATCCGCTCAGTGTTTTCCGAGATGACGTCATTGACACTTAGAACTGTCATCTGTCATTTCTATGTCAAAAAATGGGTTGAATTTAAATCGCTGGTTTGTTTTTTTGGCGGTAATATAATAACAAGTCAGTTCGAAATTGTCGAAAATATTTTCTCCCTTTTGCTCTTTTTTTTTTTAAACTAGGCGTGGCATCATATTATGACATAAAATTTATCATTGCATTTCAGTCTTTCTCCTCCTCTTTTTCTTTTTCTATTATACTTGGGAGTAGTAGTAGTAGTGGACGTAACGTAATCTGAGTTTACGACTTATTGAAGTTGGTCTTTTATTGATAATTTTCTCAGTAAAACTCTTCTTAGGTGAATAATTAAACTTAGAAGATACTTAAGTAATCTCACCATCACTATCTTTGTCCTTCTCTTCTTCCTCTTCGTCTATTGCACTGGAAGTAGTACTGGTAGACGTAAGATGACGTTCAACCGCAGTCTTGAAAGTGGGACCTGTCAACTGTCATTTTGACGTCGAAAGATGCCTGTAATTAACTTTTTTTTAATCCTGTAATAACTTTTTTTTATTCAGTGCCCTCCCTCTTTTGGGTATTTTATTGTATTGTTTCAAATTTGGACGTGGCATACATTGACATAGATATTATATAATTAGTATTCTCAAAAAATCAGATGAGCGCCATCTCGAGTAGTGACTTCATACTTATATCATGATTACGTTCAGCCACCATTTTGAAAGTTAAAACTGTCAATTATCGTTCTTACGTCAAATAACACTCAGTCAGGTTGAAAATTTAAGTTTAGGTGTGGCTCATTCAAAATGGCGGTTGGATACTGTGTCTAATATAATGACGTAATTTTTATTTTAGGTTAATATTTTCCCAGCATTTCTACGTCAGTATATCTCATCAATTAGGTATTTTACTGACAGCTGTCAATGTCAAAAAATGCTTTTATTTCCATTAAAAAATTCTCCAAACTCTTATGTTTAGACTGGGGCGTGGTCAATATTGAACTCCAATAGACGATGGACGCCATCTTGAAAACAAAAAACAGTTGAATAAAGAACCGGAGTCTTTTGCTTTAGAAGCCACACCTTTAATATATAATTTATTTTTTTCCGAAAATGTCATTCACGACAGCCATCTTGAAAGTTGCAACTCGCAAGTGTCATTTCTACGTCAAAATAGCAACAATAAATCGGGTTAAACATTTTCAAAATAATCTGGCGTGGCTCATTCAAGATGACGGTTGGATACTGTGTCTAATATAATGACGTAATTTTTATTGCAGGCTAATATTTTCCCAGCATTTCTACGTCAGTAGGTGTCATCAATTAAGTTTTTTGACCTTCTACTGACAGCTGTCAACGTCAAAAAATGCCGTGAATACTTTTTTTTTATTTCCATTAAAAAATTCTCCAAACTCTTATGTTTAGATTTGGGCGTGGTCAATATTGAACTCAAATGGACGATGGACGCCATTTCGAAAACAAAAAACAGTTGAAAAAAGAATCGGAGTTTTTTGCTTTAGAAGCCACACCCTTAATATATAATTATTTTTTTTCCGAAAATGTCATTTACGACAGCCATCTTGAAAGTTGCAACTCGCGAGTGTCATTTCTAACAAACATTTTTAAAATAGTCTGGCGTGGCTCATTCAAGATGGCGGTTGGATACTGTGTCTAATATAATGATGTAATTTGTATTTCAGGCTAATATTTCCCCACCATTTTTACGTCGAAGGTTGACGTGAATTAAGTTTTTTGACGTACTACTGACAGGTGTCAACGTCAAGAAATGCCGCGAATTATTTCTTTTATTTCTTGTAAAAACCCAAACTCACTATGATAAGTCATTGTTTTTTTTCTTTAGGTTTGGGTGTTAACCTCAAATGGACGATGGACGCCATCTTGAAAACAAACATAACAACAAACGGATAGTTTTATACAGTTTTTTTTGCTTCACAAGCCACGCCCTTAAAATTTGAATGTCATAGTCATTCTTCAGTTTTTTCTTTATTTTTTCTGAATGTGATATTCATGTCTTCATTCACTTTGGTGCGACGTAGATCCGAGGTAATCAGAAGCTGCCTTACGCTGGATAGCTTGACGTGAAAACCGGAATCATTAGGTTTAAACATTTCACGAAATGTCATCTACTTCCTTTGAAAATACTGTTCAAAAGCAAGTTTGGGCTTAGGCCTAGTCAAGGTCCACAATCCCAAATTTCCTAGAATGTTTCTTTTCTCATCTACCTGGGAGTAATAAATTATGTTCTTAGTCCAGTGATTTACAACCTAAAAGAACCTATAGAAAAAAGAAGAGGAAGAATAGTTCAATTCGTCCAGGCAGTTGGAAATGTGCTTTTTCAACCCCATGGAGTTTCCCCAATCCCAAATTGCCTGAAATGGTTTCGTCTCAAGTGCCTGGAAGAATTCAATTATGTTCTCAGCCTAGGAACTTGAAAACTGCTCCCAAATATGGAAAAAGGAAGAATAGTTGAATTCGTCCAGGCAGTTGGAAATGCGCTTTTTCAACCCCATGGATTTTATCACAACTGCCTTGAAAAAATGGATTAAATTCTTAACCTAAGAACTTAATCTATGGAAAAAAGAAGAGTAGAAACAATTCAATTCAACTGTGTTTCTTCATTCCCATAAGCTCTAAAATCCCAAATTAACTGGAATGTTTTATTTTCCAATTGCCTGGAATAAATAAATTATGTTCTCAGCTCAGAAACTTACAGCCTGGAAGAAAATATGGAAAAAAGAAGAGAAAAAATAATTTAATTCGTCCAGGCAAGTTGAAATTGTATCTGCTCAACCTCATGGATCTCCAAAACCACAAATTACTTGAAATGTTTCCATCTCAACTGCCTGGAAAAATTCAATTATGTTCTCAACTCAGGGACTTTCAACATTGACGAAAATGTGCAAAAAAGAAGCGGAGGAATAATTTCATTGGTCCAGGTACTTGAAACTGTGTCTTTTCAACACAACAATAGAGTTCTTCAACACCAATTCAGTGGTGTTTCTTCAATCCCATGGGGATCCAAAATCCCACATTAACTGGACTGTTTCCTTTTCCAATTTCCTGAAATAAATAAATTATGTTCTTAGTTCAGGAACTTGCAACCCGAAAGAAAACATGGAACAAGGAAGGTGAATGAACGTTCGTATGTCTTTTCAACCCCATGAAGTTCCACAATGCCAAATTGCCTGCAATGTTTCTATGTCAACTGCCTGAAAGAACTCAATTATGTTCTCAGCCCAGGGACTCAACATTGACGAAAATATGGAAAAAAGAAGAGGAGGAATAATTTCATTGGTTCAGGTACTTGAAACAGTGTCTTTTCAATCCCATGGAGTTCTACAATCCAAAGTTGCCTGTAATCTTTCCATCTAAAATGCCTGGGAGAAACGAATTATGTACTCAGCCCAGGGGTTTGCAACCTAGACGAAAATGTGGAAGAGAAGGAATAATTTTATTCATCCAGGTAGTTAAAATTCTGTTTTTTCAACCTAAAAGAGTTCCACAATCCCAAAATGATTTCACCTCAACTGCCTGGAAGAAATGAATTATGTGTTCAGTCCAGGAACTTGCAACCCGCAAGAAAATTTGAAAAAAAGAAGAACAGGAATAATTTCGTAGGTTCAGGTTAAAAATGTGACGTTTCAACCCCTTGAAATTCCACAATTCCAACTGCCTGGGAAAAATGAATCGTGTGTTCAGCCTAGGGACTTGCAACCTGGAAGAAAATATGAAAAAAAAGAAGAGGAAGGTGAATTTTTAGTCAACATCCAGGCAGTTGAAACCATGTATTTTCAACTCCATGAAGTTCCACAATCTCAAATTGCCTGTAATGATTCCATCTCAACTGCCTGGAAGAACTCAATTATGTTCTCAGCCCAGGGACTCAACATTGACGAAAATATGGAAAAAAGAAGCGGAGGAATAATTTCATTGGTTCAGGTACTTGAAACAGTGTCTTTTCAATCCCATGGAGTTCTACAATCCAAAATTGCCTGAAATGTTTCCATCTAAACTGCCTGAGAGAAACGAATTATGTGCTCAGCCCAGGGGTTTGCAACCTAGACGAAAATGTGGAAGAGAAGGAATAATTTTATTCATCCAGGTAGTTAAAATTCTGTTTTTTCAACCTAAAAGAGTTCCACAATCCCAAAATGATTTCACCTCAACTGCCTGGAAGAAATGAATTATGTGTTCAGTCCAGGAACTTGCAACCCGCAAGAAAATTTGAAAAAAAGAAGAACAGGAATAATTTCGTAGGTTCAGGTTAAAAATGTGACGTTTCAACCCCTTGAAATTCCACAATTCCAACTGCCTGGGAAAAATGAATCGTGTGTTCAGCCTAGGGACTTGCAACCTGGAAGAAAATATGAAAAAAAAGAAGAGGAAGGTGAATTTTTGGTCAACATCCAGGCAGTTGAAACCATGTATTTTTAACCCCACGAAGTTCCAAAATTCGAAAATGTCTGAAATGATTTCATCTCGAATCTCGAGTAGTGACTTAGCACTTATCTCCGCTCAATTTTTTAAAAAAATGAAGTTCTTTCGCCATCTTGAAAATTTGAACTGTCAATTGTCATTTCTACTGGAACTGTCAACTTTAGAAAAATTCTGGAATAATTTTGATTTATTTTCGCTTAAATATTTGGGATTTGTCAAGTGTCAACTGTCAAAGTAAAAAAATATGGCGCGAATTATATTTTTATTTAACTTTTATGGGTTTTCTTTTTTTTAGATTTAGACTTCGCCAATATTGACCACTTGTTTGACCAGTTTGAGAAGAGAGTAGTTGCGACAAGGACCAGAGAATATTTTTATCTCATTAAATCGGTTTTTAATTTCGTGTCGACTCTAAGAGATTTAATAGTCGAACCAGTTAAAACATATAAATTTATAGTATTGTGTAATGGGCACCTATAAATAAGACTATTCGGTATTTCGAGAGGGCCGAATACAAAAAAAGCTTTTTCATTTAGAGAGTTATATGGACTGTTAACGTGTGCACTTAAAAACCCCGATGATAGCTGCATAAGCGCCTGCTGCACTCGATACAATTTTGGTCCCTCACATATACTTTCAAAAGTGCCTCCATTTATTGTTTTTTTTAATTTTATTTCGATGACCTGGTTTATTTGGAACTTTCGTATTTTCAATAGTTAATTCTATATTTTTTCGTAGTTTCATAGACGCCATCTTCGAAGCGATTCTTGATACATACATTTGTAATACCACTTTAAGTTATTTATTACTTTTTATAGCAAGAATTCCTTATAAAGTCGAAATTATACCCATTTGTATTTACATCATCCAGGTGAGAAAAAACGTATGGCGTAGATATTTTTGCCAATCAATATTAGGTTAGAAACTTTACCATCGCCTTCAGAAATTAATGGTCTGCTATGTATTTTTATACGTTCAGAAATTAACAAATGATTTATTTTAGCAGCATATTATTATATTTTTATATTCGTGTTTTATATTGTGTAAATTTAAAAAATCTTGTAGTATTTATTGTATTATTAACAAACTTAACAATTAACAAATATTATTATAATTAATCATAAATAATGGGACATAAACAACAAGTCCGAAACGGAATTGCACTTCAAATTGAGAATGTGATAGAGCGAGCCGCAGATGCAACAAAATTGAGCACAACAACGATCGCAAATATAAAGAAGAATGGGATAAAATCAGATCAGGATTACGCTGCTCATATAGTTTCCAAGCAAAAGACCGCAAAAACCAAATCTACAACATATTTTAAAAGTAGAATTCGGCACGAGCAGTAGACGTAACAAAACCGAGCTTACAAAAATTGTGAATAATGGTATAAAATTATTTTAACTCACTGGGAAAAATTTAAATACTGACAATTTAATTTACTTGTTCATGAAAAAAAATGCTGCTTGAAGGAATATGTTAACACATTAAAATGAAAATACCATTCCAAAAAATAAAACATACAAACTCAAAAAAAACACGCCATATTGCATTACCAAGTTAACGAAATTGCAACGATATGACTGAATACTAAAAACGACGATCATAAAATAAAATTTGCTAGAACAAAAAAAGCTTAATCAATCTCGTCAGTATTGTCAGAGTCAGAACTGAAATCAGAGATATTTTCTTCGTCATCGTCGTCTTCGTCAGTCGTAATCACAAGTGGCAGAATGTCATAGGCATCATACACTTGTATTGCCTCCCAAGCCTTTTCAATTACCCTTTCTGTATGAAAAACATATTTTTGCCAATGATCTATAGAAATTTCGTTTATTACCCTTTGCCATGTAGTCAGAACTTCTGAAGGTTACCCCTTAAAATTGGAAATATATTGATCATATTTTCGTTTACATTCCGACCATACCATTTCAATTGCATTAAACTGGCAATGATATGGTGGCAGTCGCAAAATTTTGTGTCCTAATAGTATTCATCAAGGAAGTACTTTTTTTCACTAGGGCAGTTTCTGCGTGCAATACTTCATATCAGTGGCGAAACTACCGGTGTGCCATGTGTGCGAGGCACACGGGCCTCTTTCGTTCAGTACATGTTACATGTTCTATTATACTAGTACTTTATAACATAACTACGGAGCGAGTTAGATGTGTGGGTGTAAAGTGTAGTTATTTAAAATAAAAATGAGTAGCTATAAATATAAATCCGGTGCGCAAAAACGCAAAGAACTTGAGGGGGCAAATGCAAAGAAAGTGAAGCTTCCAAAAATTACTTCTTTCTTTATTTTTTTATTTGCATTTTTGTGCTTTTTAGATGAAATTGAGGAAAATATCACACCATTGGTAGAAGGCCCTAGTAGCACTAGCAAGTTAGAATTAGAATGCAAAATAAGTAGTGATAGTAGTAGTATTAGTGGAGAAGTTAAATCAACGGCTGTGGCTGAGGCAAAGCAACCACTTTCACACACTGATAAAGGATATTACGATCCTAACTGCATTAACAGATGAACAGAAAATGTTTTTAGTTACTAATGAACCCTGTAGACCATTAGGCCCCTTTCCTAAAAATGAACAAGGTAGGAGTTTTTCATCTTTTTACTACACTAAAACGAGTATGTCAGGAATAAAAACTGAGCGTTTGTGGCTTTGCTACTCGAAAGTCCTGGACAAATGCTACTGCCTGCCTTATTCGTTGTTTGGGCAGGCTAACGATGTTCTTGAGGCCGGATCTAATGATTGGAGACATCTTCAACAAGCAGTCAACAGGCATGAGCAAAAGCTTAACCATAACGTTTCTTGCGCCGTATTTGATCGCTGGAGATTAAATAAAACTATCGATGTTGAGCTTGATTTGAAAATTCGACATGAAATTAATGTTTGGAGACAAGTTTTGGAGCGTGTGGTAGAAGTTACACTTACATTAGCATGTTGCAATATGCCATTTATAGGTCACGACGAAACTAAGAATTCTAAAAATCCCGGAGTTTTTTGATCTGTGATAAATCTGCTTGCCAAATTTGACCCGGTTTTACGCAATTTAGTAGAAAATAAGAAAAAACATTCTACCACTTACTTAAGTCCCGTTGTTCAAAACGAGGTTATTGAACTGCTAGGTAACACAAATAAACAAAATATAATTAAAAATATAAAAGCTTCTCGATTTTTTTCGGTTATTATCGATACCACATAAGATATTGCTAAAATAGATCAGCTAAGTGTAATTATAAGATATGTAACCACAAATTTTATAAAAAATAATCCATTTCAAATTATAATTCAGGAATCATTTTTGGAGTTTAATCCAGTAAAAAGCCAAACTGGTCTGGCTTTAAGCATAACGATATTAGACATTCTACGCAAAAATGAACTACCCTTAGAAAGACTTCGTGGGCAAGGTTATGACGGCGCGGCAAATATGAGTGGCATATACAATGGTGTTCAAGCCGAGATTTTAAAAGTCACCAAACGCCTTATATGTGCACTGCGCTGCGCATAATTTAAATTTAGTTTTGAACGACGCTGTAAGAAGTGTTGAGGAGGTCAGAAATTTTTATTGATTTGGTTGAGAATGTCTATGTTTTTTTTAGTCAGCATTAAACGATGGGCGCTTTTGCAAAGTGTTACTAAGAGTAAAATAACTTGAAAAAAATTGACACCTACCCGATGGTCATCAAGACACGATGCATTAGAAGCTCTTCGTTTTAGATAAATGTAGATATTTTAAAAGCACTGACAAAAATAATTTTAACCTCAATAAATAGATCAGAAGTTACTGAAGCAAAATCTTTAAGAAAGCACATGAAAGAATTTGAAACAGTTTTTCTTATTACCCTTCAAACTAAAATATTAAAAGTTATTGATACTTTATCAAAAATTTTACAAAAAAAATATCAAAGTATTGAAGCTGCGTCCAAAATGTTTACAACGAACAGCTAATGAAACCATAAATAAAATAAGAAATGACTTTGATTTTATGAAAACCGAAGCTGTTCAATTAGCAGGGCAATGGGGTACTACTAATAAATTTAAAAATAAAAGAATATCAAGACCAAAATTATATTTTGACGATAAAAACAACCATTATCACGTTCAAACAAATGATGATTGGTGGAGAATAAACGTTTTTTTCAAAACAATAGATATAATAACAACTCAATTAAAAAATCGAAGTTCTGGGATTTTTAACATTTATTCCTATTTTCGTATTTTACCCGCAAGTATTTCACGAGATCCTTCTTTTTCTGACATTGAAACTCACGAAATGTGTCAAGCTCTGCACCTTAAATATTCGGAAGATATTGCGGATACAACTTCTTCCCAGGTGCTTTCTTTTAGAGAATATGTTTTAAGCACGACTTAAATAATTTAACGTCTATTTTTGATTTATTAGATTTTATTGTTGTTAAAAATTAATTTCTCTTCGAGTTTCAGTGAGATTGTTACAGCTTGTAATATTTTTTTTGCCATTCCAGCTTCGGTTGCATCAGCTGAACGGTCTTTTTGAAAATTAAAGTTAATAAAAACATACTTAAGGAATTGCATGGCTGAAGAAAGATTATCAGCTTTAGCAATTATTTCCATAGAAAATGAGGAAGCTCGAAAAGTAGATATTGCTAATGTAATAACCGATTTTGCGCATTCAAAAGCTAGGAAAAAATATTTTTTTGGTAGTTTATAATTGTTTTAGTGGTTTTTTCTTTAAATATTGTTTTTTGTTATTATTTTATGTATCTGTTTTTTATTTTATTTTATTTTATTAATTATTGTTTTTCCATTTATTTTGATTTTGTGTTGTTTATATTTTTTTAAAATTATAGTGAGTTAGTGTCAACTGTTTTGTTTGTTCGCTGTACATGAAGAATATATATAGCTCTTCCTAAAAAATTGTTTTACTTTTATTTATAATAAATAACCTATAGATTTTTGATTTTATTTGGGGCCCGGCAAAATTTTTGCACACACGCCCGTGGCTACTTTGTTACGCCACTGCTCCATATTTTATTTTTCATGGCTTTTTCTGGAAAGCCAATATTCTTTTTCTTCAACCATTCGGTCAGTCTCTGCTTTGTCCAAGATTTTCTCGGGATTTCTTCTAATAAACCAGAATGGTAACTTGCATTATCCATGATTATAAATGACTTTGGGGGAAGATTTGGAACCAGTTTTCGAAGTTTTTCCTGTTCATATTGTCATGATAATCTCCCGTCTTTAATCCACTCTTGAATATTAAATTTGCACCCTTGATGAAGCCATCTTTGGTTCCGGCGTGGACCACGATATAACGATGACCTTAAAAATAAAAGATAATTCAATTATCTTCTTTTAGAAATCATTCTCCCAGAACATAAATTTAATATAATTAATAAGTAATGTTCCATGCACATACGAGTTGTGTATAGAGTTAAATTCCCTCATATTGTCTTAGAGAGAAATTCTATGAAACAGATGAAATTATAAAGTTAGAGGACCCCAACAAAGGCAATAGTTTTTATGCAAAAAAAAATCTAAAAAGATAATTTTTACCTTCATTGTTTTTCCTTGAATCCGTGTGCTTGGTGTCATCTTGCCAGCTACTACGAAATGATCCCTTGCTAAAAATCCATGTCTCGTCAATGAAAACTTGAGTAAAACCTTCCGTACCCACATTTCTATTTTTGATATACTACCTTAAAAAAATGATTCTTTTATGAACAATATTTGGCAAGTCCATCAAATATTTTCTGTTATTTGATTTTTTCCACTTGAAGCCTATATTGATCCATCTTCTTAAGGAGTCAATGGAAAACTCAAAATATTCAATTTCTTCCCTGAACTTTTCTCTTATTGTTGCCAATATTACATATTCTTTTCTGGCGTACATAGAATAAATTGTGCCCCGAATTCTATGTTTCAAATATGTTGTAATTTTGGTTTTTGCTGTCTTTTGCTTGGAAGATATACGGGCTGCGTAATCCTGATCTGATTTTATCCCATTCTTCTTTATATTTGCGATCGTTGTTGTGCTCAATTTTGTTGCATCTGCGGCTCGCTCTATCACATTCTCAATTTGAAGTGCAATTCCGTTTCGGACTTATTCCTTTTCCAGTTGAAAAAAAGCCAATACATTTAAAATCATCAGCTGTGATTGTTCATTATACCTATTATATCTTTTTTTAGGCATTAGCTAACACTTTTCGAAATAACTTTCAAGAACAAGTTGACAAACCAATATTTTTGATTGACAGGGACGGATATTTCACATAACCTGATGAATAATCATCAGACACCAATTTTTTTCAAAAGTTTGTTGTCGCCGCTGTTTGGAATATGCTAAACAAAAATGACGTCATTACAAATGGGTATAATTTCGACTTTAATTATAAGGTTCATTTTGAGTAACAAAAGTATTTACAATAGCTTTGTTTGTACATCCTGCATCTATCCCGAACCACAATTAAATTAAAAATATGCGCATAACACTTGTCCAGGATTTGTGTATAAATTTAATTTTGAATTATAAATATTAATTTTTTAATTCTAGCTAGATCTCATTCAATATAGGCCACGCCTATCCTTGGTAAAAATGCCATTCATAAATTTTTAATACGCCAAGAAAAATATCCAAGATGGCGTCCATTTTATTGCTACTATACTTACTGAGGGTGGGGGAGGAAAGGAATTTATATTTAAAAAAATCAACTCTACTACGAATAATGCTTATTTAATTATTAAGTCAAAAAATAATAATTTATATTTCTACATATAAAAAGGGCATTTCTTGCGATATAATTTATCCCGCACAAATAATATATTTACAGAGATTTGGCTTAGGTAGCTGTACGACTTTAAATTTAATTAAATTTAAAGAACTAAACATATTTATATAATAATGACCCAGTGGCCATCAAGAGCATCCATTAACAAATATTAATATACAAGCCAGTGCAAAAAGTCCAATTTAAAAAAACACAATATAAAGACTTTTTGACCCACCTAATCTGCTGTATCTACAGTACATACATAAATAACGTAACTACTATGATACATCTTAAATTATATATTTATAAATAAATATCGCTCCATTTATAGAAGAAAGTCATCACTCAAAAAATTGCACTTTATAGATATATTATACAATAAACAATTCATAATATAATTTATGTGATATAGATCGTCACATTATGACATTACCGACAGAAGGCATTAGTGTGTAGCCTAACTAAACTGGTTACAAATTAAGTATTTTTATAATATTATATGATCATTGTAACTTTTAAGCCAATCATCATCAACTCTTGTGTTTTTTAATCTATACTTATTTTATGAAATTACTTTTTTAACGATGTATCACAATTAATATTAGTTTTTTGTAAAAACCTTTTTAAACTTATAAAATTCTCCAGATTTTCATAATATTCCAGGTATTTGGAGTAAAATCTGGTTTTATTCCAGGCATTTGGAATCATTTTTCACGTCTTCCAGTTATTTACAATATAATGTTTTTTATTTTGTTTTTATTGTTTCGATTTTCTTAAAGTTTTCTAGGTTGATAATTAATTTTTGTTTGATAATTTAGGAGTTCTTATCACCTGTTAATACTTTGAGGCCTTTAATTGGCCTGCAATACAAAAAAGTTAATAAAACATTAATCTTTAAACCGTTATTCTGACAGCTATTCATTTTTGACTTATAATGTTCTTCTATAAATGGATCGATGCGCATAAGGGACAAATCAACCAAATAATCCTGTTTCTTTTTAAAATCCCCCCGGTAAATTAAACTAAATCACATATTATACTTTACGGGGGCGTCGTAGTAAGTATGCGGGGTGTTGGATGACGGGGGTGAGGGTAGAGAGGCAGGCATGGTCGTCGAATGGGGCGGCGAGGGCATCACGTACGGTTTCCTATCACATTGGCTCGTTTGCATGCCGTTACTCGATGGACGCATCACTGAAATTAAATAAAATAGATAAATCAATAAATATACAGTTTTTAATATTCGAATCCGGTGGCAAACAGTGAATTTTTGCCATTGTAAATGTTAAAAATAAGATTTTTTTGTTCTCTCTACAACCCCTTTAAGTTTGTCCCACCAATTATGAAACACCCTGTATGTAGGAAGTGGAAATAAAACAATAGTCAGCAATGGAAATTCAAGATGGCCGTAGCCGGTTAAGCCTTAAACGTCATCTGTCACTTGTCGTGTGTCATTGATGACGCAGCATGTGCCAGTAGCAGGTGTCACTTGTCATATGTCACTGATACTAAAAGTAACCGTTTTAAATTTTTGACATGGCAACGAATTAAAAAAAAAAGTGACAATAGTTAATATGGCGATCAAATTGAATAATAATTATTGTTGTACTTCGGATTTTGTTTAAATAAAGAAAAATATTCATTGTTAGCTTTATTACTTGGCTAAATTTTTGTGTTGCTTAGTTCTTTTTTAGTTTAGCATAATAAAAGTATCTTCATGTTCATTGGCATCAAAAATGGCTTCTTGGAGAGTAATCTGACATAATATTTCTATCTTTTCTGATAGTTTAAGAGTTAATTTTCTTACATATCCAATCATTCCTAAAAATGATCTGACCGCTTCTTCCTTTTGAGGTCTTCTTATCTGGATCAGGGTGTATACATTTGCTTAATAGTCAAAAGTAATGAATTATTGGCTCTTGGGATTCTTTGAGGGCTTTTTTAGTCTCTTTTAAAAGAAATAGTAAAATCCCTCTAATAGGAGTCAAGAAATTGAAATTTTAAGTTCAGGAGTGCCTGTAAGAAACAAATTGATGTATCACTTATGAAATAGTAAATATATCGGTTGTCAATAGTCAAAATTAAAGAATTATTGGCTCTTGGGATTCTTTGAGGGCTTTTTTAGTCTCTTTTAAAAAAAATAGTAAAATCCCTCTAATAGGAGTCAAGAAATTGAAATTTTAAGTTCAGGAGTGCCTGTAAGAAACAAATTGATGTATCACTTATGAAATAGTAAATATATCGGTTGTCAATAGTCAAAATTAACGAATTATTGGCTCTTGGGATTCTTTGAGGGCTTTTTTAGTCTCTTTTAAAAGAAATAGTAAAATCCCTCTAATAGGAGTCAAGAAATTGAAATTTTAAGTACAGGAGTGCCTGTAAGAAACAAATTGATGTATCACTTATGAAATAGTAAATATATCGGTTGTCAATAGTCAAAATTAACGAATTATTGGCTCTTGGGATTCTTTGAGGGCTTTTTTAGTCTCTTTTAAAAGAAATAGTAAAATCCCTCTAATAGGAGTCAAGAAATTGAAATTTTAAGTACAGGAGTGCCTGTAAGAAACAAATTGATGTATCACTTATGAAATAGTAAATATATCGGTTGTCAATAGTCAAAATTAATGAATTATTGGCTCTTGGGATTCTTTGAGGGCTTTTTTAGTCTCTTTTAAAAGAAATAGTAAAATCCCTCTAATAGGAGTCAAGAAATTGAAATTTTAAGTTCAGGAGTGCCTGTAAGAAACTAATTGATGTATCACTTATGAAATAGTAAATATATCGGTGGTCAATAGTCAAAATTAACGAATTATTGGCTCTTGGGATTCTATGAGGGCTTTTTTAGTCTCTTTTAAAAGAAATAGTAAAATCCCTCTAATAGGAGTCAAGAAATTGAAATTTTAAGTACAGGAGTGCCTGTAAGAAACAAATTGATGTATCACTTATGAAACAGTAAATATATCGGTTGTCAATAGCCAAAATTAAAGAATTATTGGCTCTTGGGATTCTTTGAGGGCTTTTTTAGTCTCTTTTAAAAGAAATAGTAAAATCCCTCTAATAGGAGTCAAGAAATTGAAATTTTAAGTTCAGGAGTGCCTGTAAGAAACAAATTGATGTATCACTTATGAAATAGTAAATATATCGGTTGGCAATAGCCAAAATTAACGAATTATTGGCTCTTGGGATTCTTTGAGGGCTTTTTTAGCCTCTTTTGAAAGAAATAGTAAAATCTCTCTAATAGGAGTCAAGAAATTGAAATTTTAAGTTCAGGAGTGCCTGTAAGAAACAAATTGATGTATCACTTATGAAATAGTAAATATATCGGTTGGCAATAGCCAAAATTAACGAATTATTGGCTCTTGGGATTCTTTGAGGGCTTTTTTAGCCTTTTTTGAAAGAAATAGTAAAATCCCTCTAATAGGAGTCAAGAAATTGAAATTTTAAGTACAGGAGTGCCTGTAAGAAACAAATTGATGTATCACTTATGAAATAGTAAATATATCGGTTGTCAATAGTCAAAATTAACGAATTATTGGCTCTTGGGATTCTTTGAAGGCTTTTTTAGCCTCTTTTGAAAGAAACAGTAAAATCCCTATAATGGAAGTTAATAAATTGAAATTTTAAGTACAGGAGTGCCTGAAAGATACAAAACCATGTAATACTTAATAGTTAAAATTAAGTAATTATTCGCTTCTGAGGTTGCTGGAGGTGTTTTAGGCTTTTGTGAAAAAATAACAAAATTTCTATAATAAGCGTCGAGAAATTGGAATTTTAAGTACAGATGATGATTTTTTAAGTTTAGTTTTGCCTGATCATATTTTGAAATTTCAATGGAGGTGTGTGTAGCTTGGCCAATTTGGGGTAGATAAAGTACTACAAATATCAAACACCTCGACTCCCACATAATACTTCTTCCCTTTGATCATTTGTCAAGCAATCAAAAAGGTTATCAAGGCTCTTACTCCATTTTTGCCATCCTACATTGTTTTCATGCACATCGAAGATCTCTGTTGTTCCACACGGTTTTCCATATTACTGAGGTCCCAATGACTAAAGTTTGTTTTGTTTAAATAAACTAAATAATTGTTTTAATCTTTATACGTTTTACTACTTATTATAATCTGCCTTGTTCTACTCATCAGCTGACAGCATAAATTACAATGAACCAAATTATAATAGACTAACTAAATACGACAGTATTATAGAGTGAGAGGCCATTTTGTTTTTAATCGAACATTTTATTTATGTAATAATGCCTTTCCTTGGACCACCCTGTAAATATTTACATACAAATCACACGTTTTTCGTCTAATTTTATTGTTTTATGGGCGCCTCAAGGGTTCAAATTTCAATCAGTTTTACGACAAAGGGATGTTTTGTCGTAACCGACCACATTTGCTGCAAAGAAGGGTTGAAAAGTCACACCTTTTGGTTACGGCGATCATTAAAATTGTTTACTGCCAGACGGTTATTATCAGAAAATGTTCATATGACAACACTGCAATGTCAAAGTTTGAAAACTTAATTATTATGAGTGACATATGACAGATGACAAGCGCATGGCAACGTTGCGATGTCTTAAATAACACATGACAGATGTGCACCTTATTCTTGAATTATATGAAGAACAAAATTTCATCAATCTAATAAGACATTGATCATTTTAAAGGTTAGGTTGCTCTCATTAGAGAAGATTCTCAATCCATGGCTGAGAGTTGACGCACATTTATTACGTCAAGCGATCTTAATCGATGATCAGATTATGAAGGATTTTAATATTGGGAATTATAATTCGCAATAAAATCACTCGTGTGTGTATAATTATTGCAAATCACAAGACATATAACACCTTTGATCAGCCGATCAATTTGTGACGAATAATTAGTCTTCTATCTTTGCTTGTTCCTTGATTATTACGCTGTTACTGGTTCTTAAAAAAAAGTATATTTTGTAGAATGACCTTTTTATTCGGTTAAACAATTATTACTCATAACTTATAGATCCATAATTTTGTATACGTAAATTAATACGTCTCGCCATAATCTAGTTACGTCATAATCTCTACTTGTAAATTCACACCACTCATGCCAACCTAACAAAACGTAATATCTATCAACACATATGACGTTATAGCTAAAGGCGCGAAATTCAAATTTCAAAATTAAATGCTATAATTTTAGATTTTTAATTTATTTATCAAAAGCAGGACAATTTAGATGACTATATAGATTATAATATAATTTTTCCAAATTCATTCTTCTTTAACTAGTTTTATTACGAATTAAAATATATTTTTCTTTACATGTATTTTTTTTATTAAAAAAAAAATATTTATTTAATTTTTTGTTAAGTACTTTTTGTGTTATATGAATCATGTTATATTACCATCATTTGCCAAATAAAATATATTTATTTCTATTAAAAAACATAAATAAAAGACTTAAAAGGAACTAAAAGAATTAGTTATTTCATATTTATCTTTGTTAAATTACAATTAATTAATTATTAGCCAAAAATAACACCTACATATATCTATTATTATTAAACATTGAATGAACTTATATAAATATACCTGGACTGCTAATGCAAATGACCACCATGAGCAAAAATACCCGCTGCCTACTGGCCGCCATTTTTATAGTGGTTGTATCCTTTTGACGTTGGTCACTCTGAACATTTCCAGTGTCGCCAACAAAAGACATATTAAATAAAAATAATGAAGTTGACGACGCTGACGTTTGACATGTGATCTGTCATTAACTTAAATGTAAAAAGTCATAACTCGTACAGTGTCGTGCACTTTCTTCACTCATAAATAATGAATATTATATAAAAATCATAATTTTAAAAATTAATGGGGACAACTTAAAATATGACTTTGCAGGAGGATAGTATCTATGTTATGGAAAGCTTTCCTCTAAGGAGTATAGTATTCGTTAGGTCGCGAAACTCGTTGCCAGTTACCTGTAGAGCTCCTCTTTCTCTCTCTCTCGCTCTGTTAAATGACTAAATTCCCTTTATATAATTTTATTTAAATAATAAAACTTATTTTATATTTTAATGCGTTGGTTGGCACACATTTTTTAGTTACATCATTTTTAGTCTGATCATTTTCATTGATCATTACCTTTGTTTTTTATTTCAAAAATTTTAATGAAGACCATCATTTTTAAGGTATTGGGTACAAGTTTATGAGAACAGTAAAGCACATTGCAACTTGCAAATGCACTCTATTAGGGATTTAATTTCATTTTCGTTTATTTTTTTATATACATATGCCTAGCATAGTTTTATGTGTGGTGGCAACCTTTTTTTTTTTTTTTATGTTATTCTTAGTTTTATTTTTTATGGATATGGCTATGTTAGCTAGTTATTTTTCGGGGGCATGGCATTGGCGTGGAGTGCTGACGGAGGATAATAGGAACAATCTTGTTTTTTGTAATGGATGATAATGGCGGAAATGGCCAGGTTGGTCTTAATACGCATCAATTATTAAAATCCAATAATAAGTTTTTATGTGGTCATCTCAATATTCGGTCCCTTAATACTGGATTCGATGAATTTGTAAATTACATAACTGATAATAATTTTGACATTTTGGGATTGACTGAGACCTGGTTGACGGCTTATACTGATAACTTGGCACATCAAATTAAGGGTTACAATTTCGTCAGGAAAGATCGATTAGGGCGTGGCGGTGGGGTCGGGTTTTATGTTAAAAAATATGTTAATTTTGAAGTTTATCACATTCAAAACCCGCCACAGAACTTCGAATTCTTAAGCATAAAAACTCAGATTTCTAGCAAAAATATTTTGTTTACCGTGATATATCGTCCACCTTCATCAGATATTAACAGTTTTCTTGATTCCCTTGAGGATCTATTTACAAATATTGTTCCTTTATTTGATCATGTGGTTTTTATGGGGGATATTAATATTAATTTACTAAAGAAGTGTAAACTTTCTGACAGATTTTTAGCGCTCTTAAATACATTTGATTTAAATCAAGTAATAACCGAGCCTACAAGATGGAATATATCTAACAATACAAGTACCCTACTTGATGTCATTATTATAAATAAACATTTCCCAATAAATGGTGTCGGTTCGTTGTCTTTGCCACAAACCATTAGTGATCACAACTTAGTATTCTGTTGTCTTGAGTTTCCTAAAAGTAAAGAGGGACATTTTAAAATGAAATATAGGAACTATAGTGTTATTAATACGGATTTATTTGAGCATGACGCTTTAAGACTTAATTGGGATAGTATATATTACCTAAATTCCGTTAACGATAAACTTGTGGCTTTTAACAACAATATACTTTGTTTAGTTGATAAACATGCGCCAATTAAAACTAAAAATATTAAAAATAAACCATTTACTCCTTGGATAACAGACAATATTAAATTGCTTATGAAGCTCCGAGATAAAGCACTGCGAAAATATAAAAAAAATAAAACTGAGTTAAATTTAAACTATTATAGGTAATTGCGAAACTATACAAAACATGCTATTCAGCGGAAAAAAATATCATATTTTAACACACTTTCTACAAAAAAAAATCGTGATTTTTGGATAAATGCTAATAAACTACATCTAACTAAATCAAAGAATACCGATCTGCCTTGTAATTTTAGTAATCCAGAAGCCCTAAATAATTATTTTTCTCAATGCGTTAACCAAATTAACAATAATATATCACAAACCAAATTAAATTTTTACAATGAAAATAAATGGGATAATAGTATTCAAGAATTAAATTTAAGTCTTCTTGATGAAGAAAGGGTTAACAGTATAATTAAGACCATAAAATCAAATGCTATAGGAGCTGACGGACTTTGTATAAATGATATCAAGCTTTGCCTACCTTTTTGTAAAAAACCACTTCTAAACATTTTAAATACTTGCATTCTTACAAATGTATATCCTGATATCTGGAAAAAAGCACTTATAAGACCTATTTCAAAAATCTCTAATCCGAAAGAACTAAAAGACATAAGGCCTATAAGTATTTTATCAGTAGTTTCTAAAATTCTAGAAAAGCATATTCACCAACAACTTTATAATTTTGTTAACTCATTTGGTATACTTCCAGATACGCAATCGGGATTTAGGAGGAATTATAGTACAACTACTAGTCTGGTGGGAATGTTAGATAATATAAGACTTAACGAAGAACATAAACAAAGTACTTGCATGGCGGTGCTTGATTTTAGCAAAGCATTTGATACTATAAATCACTCAATGCTCCTTGCAAAGTTGGGATATTTTGGTTGTTTCGAATCTACAGTTTCTTTTTTTGATTCCTATCTTAAAAATAGATCACATTCGGTGTTGTTAAAAACCAACAATGGAAGTTTGGAGCACTCAGGGTATCTTGATTTGGAGGTTGGTGTTCCTCAGGGCTCCATATTGGGACCTCTTTTATTTTCGATTTATGTTGCGGATATGCCTAACTGTATTGAACATTGTAAATTACAACAATATGCTGATGATTCTCAAATATACATGCCATTAAATTTTTTAAATTTTAATATTTCTGAGCAAAAAATTAAATCGGATATATTAAACATAGTTAATTTTTCCAATGAGCATAACTTAAAAATTAACCCTGCTAAATCTAACATCATCTTATATGGCTGTAAGTCAGGAATTCTGAGACACTTATATGAAAGTATAAATATTGAGATTAATGGAGAAAAAATTCCAGTTGTCAATGAAGTGAAAATATTAGGATTGACTTTAGATTCTAACTTTTGTTTTGAGACACACATTAAGAACAAATTAAATATAGGCTATATGCGTCTTAGAAATCTGTACAGATTTAAAAATGTCTTAAAGAGTAAAACCAAATATTATCTCTGCAATAGCCTCATTCTCTCCTTACTCGACTACGGTGATATCGTATATTCTAATTCTATAACATCTGAGCTTTCTAGATCTATACAAAAATTGCAAAATAGCTGTATAAGATTTTCTTATAGCGCTGCCTATCGGGAGCATATCACACCTTATTTAAACATAAATTCTATTTTAAATATGGAAAGGAGAAGAAAATTACACATATATGCCTTTATATATAAAATAATAAAGTCGGGTCAACCCCCTTATTTAAATAAGTTATTTACTACTCTCTCGCATTTACACAATACTCGTAATGTTGGAAATTTTAGGATACCTCAACATAGAACAAGTAACTTCCACAAGTCATTTTCGGTTGTCGGAGTTACAATGTGGAATAACTTGCCAAATAATATTAAAGATTTGTCATTTAATAAATTTTACACCAAGGTTAAGCAAATTCTTCTCGACTCCCAACGAGATGCCTAGTAGTATGACTAGTAGTAGATACATAGTAGTATAAACTGCAAAATCAACTAAGACCAAAGATAAGCTGGCCTATCCAATTTTTCTTTTATGGTTCTTTTTTGTCTATTCTTGTTACCTTCCGTCGCATGCCAGCCAAATTGCTTTGCCATTTTTTGTTTCTACCCTTTTTAGTTTTAGTTTTGTTCTTTTTTAGGTTAATTAGGAATTTTTTTGTGTTTATTTATAATGTTTTTAAGGCCTGTTTCACGCAAATTGCGCTATCGGTTTTATATAATCGCGAAGCAGTTCCTTTTACCAGAAATTGTCAATTTTATTTTCTCATGTAGCTAATTATATTTATAACTACTTTTTTGGTAATAAACTTTTTTGACTTGACTTTGACTTTGACATGTTTTAAAGTGCATGCATCTATCCCTGTACAAGAAAAATGTCAGAACTAATGCAACTACGTTAAATTTTTATTTGGTTTTGTAAACATAACCTTCCAAAAACTTTAATTGTTTTGTTTCCCTACAATTGGCGGCACTGAAATTTACTAGAGTGACCAACACTGAAAAGACACAATCACGCAAAATGGCGACCACAGTGGTCATTTATTTTTCATTTTTTTGGATTGGCAGCCCTATATTTATTAAATTCGTGCTCTCAGATGATTATGATGCCTATTGAAGGTGATTGTTCAAAGTGAAAGAGAGACAAGTGAATACCGACGCCATGTTAGAGTATAACGTGGTGTTTATTACAGAGGTGGATACATTGTTATTAGGAAAATTCTTTGGAAAGAAATGCTTATCAAAAAAAAGTGAATTTGGGAGAAAAGTTAGCTGAAAAAGAGTACCGATAGAGTTATGATTGTTAATATAGGTAGACTGGATAGTATTATCAAAATTTTAATTCTTCTATGGAATCTCTAAGAAAAATATGCTGACAAAGAGTACCATATCGATGAGTTTACTTTGAAGAAAAACAAATAAGGCAATATTGGGATAATGATTGGAACTATTTCAAGAAATAAGATCCGACTTCCGTTCCGTAAATCACGTTGTAATTTCTTGAATGTCATTTTATTGTTTTTTTTAGCGGCGCTTACTATTGACGCGATAAAGTATGATGTTGTTGACAAGGTAATCGGAGAGGTCGAGTTAACATGACAGTTGACAGGTCGTTTGACGTATGCGGTAATGCGTTACATTGTGGGTGGCCCCCGCGAGGAAACGGTGTTAGAAAATAGAAACAACCGAATGCCGCAGCAATAAATCCGAAATAGATTCGCTGTGTCGTTTACGTGACAAACTTGTCGTTGTTTTTTCTGTGGAAAATGTTAATTGAACACCATTTCGATTGCAAACGTCAGGTGTCATATGGAGGAAAATAACCTTGACATTTCTTCACGTCTGTTGTTGTGTTCTGGCATTATGGTTCTTTGACGTTGAAAATTGACACGTCAAGTTAATTAAATATGGCGGATACCGTACGTTATCTGTCACTTGTCAGATGTCAGTCATCCTATAGGTTTTTCACGTTGCCACGTAAACTTTCGTAGTTTACATACTTAAAATTTCCCCCATCTTGATAATGCGTATTACGATTTTATTTTTTTAATATTAGATGCATTTGACACCTATCATGGTTGAAAAAAAAGAGAGTTAGTTGCAGTGTGTCATTTATATTAACAGGAGTCGTTTCTTTAATTTTAACATTGCAACGTTGTCAAGTAAATACAGTTCGATATTTTACTTATAAATTTCGCGGAAAATAACTAATGATAATGATCGTCTGCAGGGAACGAAATAACGTAAGTAAAAAAAGGTTAGACAGTGAAAAATTGGATATTTTTGGCTATAAAAACCCTCATCTGATCCATGTTTCTCGGACGATAACAATTAAATATACAGGTACGTACGTAAATGATTATTTGTTTAAGTTTTATATTTATTTTTAATCAGATAAATTTAATTTTAATTACCAAATAGGAGAGACATAAATACCGGTCAGTACCTTTTTCAAGAATATTTCCCAAAATTACCAAAAAATTAAATTAATTTGCCTTAGTGCAGTCCTGATTATAATGTCATTTATCAATTTTATTGACGTTTAATCAATGACAGTTTATTTGTCAAAATCTACCGCTGACATTAAAATCAGGATCGTAATAAGGTGATAATATGATCTTTTAAAAAATTTATATTTAAGGGTAATTCTTCAAATTGATGTCAATATTCTGTAACCGCGTTATAAAAGTAAAAGAAAAAGAAAAGTAAGTTCTAAATCAATATCGATATATCCTTTATAATAAATAGAAATGGAATATTTAAAAAAAAGCAAAATTTGTTCATTTTGTAAGAAATTCTTTTAGTTGTAGTAGGTGATGTGGATGTGTCAAGTATTTGTTTGAATTGTTTAAATTTCTTCATTCTTTTATTAATAATCAACTCCATTGCGCTTATAATAAACCAATCATATATAATAATATGCTTTTTTTGCTTTAGTTAGAAACAATGTCATGACCATTATCCGCATGCTACTAAATGTGAGGTTATGTCATAACCAGTAACATTATATTTTTGAATTTATTGGAAAATATCACCTCCATAGACATCCACTCCGTGGATTTCGAAGTCCACGGAGTTGACCGATGTCCATGGAGCTGATTTACCTGTGTATTTATTTATCGGAATTTAAAAATGTTTTAGAAATGCGAATATTTATATAAATATTTTTTACTAGGCCTGTTACAATGACTAAAAAAAAGAAAATTGGTGATGAAAAAAGAAGAAAACAAAAAAGAGAAGCAGAGCAAAGGCGTAGGGATAAAATTAAGTTAAACGTAGAGCTGTATGAGTTGGCAAAGAAAAAAGAACGTGAAAGATACCACAGAAGAAAAAATGTTGGAAAAATAAATACCATTAACAACGTCTCTGAAAGAGAAAAAAAAGAGCAATAAGAAAGCGATGGAAACAGGCTGCACTAAAATATAGAGAAAAAAATAAGGAATAAAAGAAATTAGTTACATATTTAGAAAAAAATACTACAGACTAAAAAACCGTAAAAATAAAAGTAATTTAACATCTCCGGAAACCGAAATAGAACATTTAACGAAAGGACAAAACATAACAAAAGAAGTCAAGCGAAAACTAGTATTCGGTGAGGTCTTAAAGACGCAACTTGAGTACAACTTTAAAGCCCTGGGTTCCAGTACATTAAAAAAAAAATTATTCAAATATGCTTCTGGACCCTTAATAAAAAAGCATCGCTTAATTTAATCTTCAAAGTCATTTACAGGGTCATATTACAGGTCACAAAGAAAGGCCTTTAAAAGATCAGAGAGTAAGGCTAAAGCAAAAAAATCATTACTTATAAAAGCCGTGCAGGGATGATAACAGTAGAATGTGCCTAGGAAAAAAAGACTGTATAACTTTAAAAAAATGCAAGAAGCAAAAGCGGTATTAAACAAATACATTGAAAACTTTATATGAAAAGTTTTCTAAAGAAAATAATCCAAAAATTAAAATCAGTTATGCTGCTTTTTGTAAACTTAGACCTTTTTGGGTTATTATACCGACAGTTAATAAAAGGGAGACCTGCCTCTGTATGGTTCATGAAAACATGCTACTCCTTGTAACTAAAATGAAACTTCTTCACATCATAAACGAAACTACTCCTGAAGATATTTGTCATGCAATTTGCTGCGATTTAAAAGAACATTGCATGGAAAGAAAATGTGATGGTTGTCGAGAGAAAGAAGTAAAATTTAATATCTATCAACCAGATGATCTAAATGAGGCTTCTGGCTACAAAAAGTGGATTTTAAAGGACTTCCTGATTAAAGTTAAGGGAACAGAAAAAAAATGTAAAAAAATAGTAAAAGAAAACATAATAACCACTAAGGGTGATATGATTAACCAGTTAAATAAATCCTTGCCCAAATTTATGACTCACGTTTCAAATATGAAGCATCAATTTAAGGCCATGCAAGATTTAAAAAATAAATTGGAACCTAAAAGTGAAACAATCATACACATAGATTTTTCTGAAAATTACTTATGCAAGTATAATCGAGAAGTTCAAAGTGCTCATTTTGGGGGCTCAAAACCCCAAGTTTCGATGCACACTATTGTCTGGTATCGGAAAGTGTGTGAGGATATTAAAGCTGAAAGTTTTTGCAGCTTCTCAGAATGCCTTCGTCACGACCCCTCTGCTATAGTTGCTCATTTAGCACCACTGATAAAAACAATAAGAGAAATCATGCCATTTTTAAATAGGGTACAGGTTTTGGAGTGATGGGCCAAGTACCCAATATAAAAATAAAACCATGTTTCAGTTTATTGGAACTGAGTTGGGTAATCAACTTGGTGTCGGTGAAATATTTTGGAATTACTTCGAAAGCGGACACGGAAAAGGAGCAGTGGATGGGGTTGGTGGCTGTCTAAAAAGAACTGCATTATACGGAAAAAGACATTATTAAATGCGATAAATTATTACCCGATAATTTAAAACCATTTAAGGGTACGATGAGTGTAGATCAGTTATACTGGAATGAAAGGGAGCCATATAATTTACAAGTTCGTCGACTTAGTTGCCCAAGCTGCATTTTAGGCACATACTGCGCTCATTATGGATAAGGACATTTTCTCATAAAAAGGCAGTTTTCATCTTTACCTTCTAAAGCGGTTAGTTACAATGACGTTTATTCAGATTCCGAAGACGATCAGACGATCTTTATCTTCCTTTATGGAGATAAATCAGATAAAAGCTCCAAGCTTACCAAGTAAAAATTCCTTTGTCCTGGTTGAATGGCCAAAATGCTCTAAAATGTATTACGTTGGGCAAATCATTGGCACAGTAACTGACAAAATCTGTGATATAAAATTTATGAGAAGACTTCCTTCACTCAAAAATAAGTCCGTGTTTATTTGACCAACACAAGAGGATACAGCCCCAGTATCTTTGGACGGTATACTCAAAACTTTGGCAAGCCCTCAAGCTTTAGGAAGGAAAAGATTGGTTTTTAAGGAAGATACTTTTCCGAATTACATAACAGTGAAATAAGAGGTATCTTTAATGTAAAAGGTAACTATAGATTTTAGGATTCCATAGATTATATTTTAATGACCCATTTTCAGGCTGCAATATTTCCTTCTAATTAAATACAAAGCATGAAACTGCAAACCTCATGGACGTTAATGACTTATGCAAGATACAAGGTATTTTTATTTAAAAAATAGAATGTTTTGTAAAATAAAGTAATATGAATTTTCTTGCTTTTAGGTTATTCCATATTACCTTTAATTGAAAGGATTATTTGATTTACCAATATATATATATATATCCATACACTGACAACATAGATTTTAGGATAGATATTGCAAGCCAGTCATACAATACAAAATAAATTATTTGTTTAAATGCTTAGTTATCCATTTGGTATATTTCTTAGAATATAATTTTATTAATATGTTAAACAAATTAGGTTTTTAGTTATGTGAACAACTCCATGGTAAGTTTTATCATCTCCATCGACACTGTTTTTTAAATTTTTTTTATAAAGCTGGATTAGTTTTATTTAATTTATGGCCGCTCTATATTTGATATTATTAAGTTAAAACAGATTAGTTTTGTTAATATACAAATGAAATTCCAAATTTTTATTTATTTTTTTTAAGTTTATGAAATTGTCCCTCTTTTTAAGAAAGACCCTTAATCAGATAAATTTAATTTAAATTACTAAATAAGAAAGATAAAAATAATTTTAAAAAATGAAAAAACAGGACTTAAAGAAAATTTAAAAAAAAAACACACAATTTTAAAACATTTTGCCTTGGTGCAGTCCTGATTCTAATGTCATTTGACAATTTGATTGACGACCTATTGTTAAGTTCTGGAAATCTACTGTTGACATTAAAATTAGGACTATAATAAGGTGATAATACAAAGAAAAAAATTAATTTTTACCAATGGCGTTCATAAGGGATTTATCGTAAATATTATTTAATAAAGAGAAAGTACACCAAGTGCATTATATTTTATATTTGATGTAATTATTTTTTGATACGTTAATGCATTTCCTATTTTTTTTTTTGTAAATTTCTTTGTGTATGATATTCCACTATAGTGTAATAAGATATATACATGCATGAAAACTATATCGTATCCTATACAGTGGCATATATTTATGTGATATCGGGGTTATTTTATCACGTCATATTTGACGTGTAGTCATTGAGTGTAAAGACTAGTTATGTAAATCCCTTGTCAATTTTTTAAATTTCGAAACTTTCTTCCTTGTGTAAACAGAATCGTATAGGATATACATATATTCTACAGTTTAGTAAAAATACCTTGTACCAATATTTTTTAATTTAAATACTGTATTTTTGAACCTAAATAATGAAAAGTTCCCTAGAAACAAAAAAAAAATAATTTTTTTATCAAATTAAATTAATTATCTTAAAAGAACTGTCCACCTATTTGTGAAAAAAAAATCAAATATAAAATATAAAATAAAATATAAAAACTATAATTTTCTTAAAAAGCATTTTTCACTCAGGCAATTATTTTCTGCAAAAAAACGTTTTTTTTAAACCCTACCCTTACCCCCCCCCACCCACCCCACACTACTTACCAGTAAGAAATTGTTTTCAAAAATCATTGTTTTTAAAAATAATACGCATGAATAACAGCAGGTTTTCGTATTAACATCTAATCTCATAACACACTTTATTTATTTAAATTTGATATAATTATATATATTTATATTAGTAAATATTTAATACAAAAACAGTGCTATTGCAGATTGGATATTATTGACGAAAAACAGTGATTTCTCGAAATAATTTTTTACTGGGCAAATGTTTGGGGTGGTTGGGGGGGTAAGGGTTGTGTTGATAGAAAAAAACAATGTTTTTGTAGAAATATATATATTCATTATTTAATTTAATAACACTGTTTATTTAAATTTGATATAATGTTATACACAAATATTTCGTATAAAAACAGTGTTATTAGATTGGATGATATGGACGAAAACATTGATTTTTCAGAAAAAGAATTTAATCAAATATTTGAGGTGTAGTAATCGAGTTTAAAAACAAATATGTAAATTTTGTGTCAATTTTCAATGTCAACGTTCAATACGTTTATATAATAAATGTATATTCTACATTTAATAAATTTACTTTGACCATATATGGTTGATAAACATACCAAAACTAAAAATGTTTGAATAAATATATATTTAATCGGATAATAAATATTGGGTATTTGATTGGGTAATAAAATAACGAAATTTTCAGAATAGGGGTAAGAAATGACAAAAAGTGAAAAATTGAATATTTTCCTTCAAAAATCATCTTCTTTATGGAACGAAATGCTGTAAGAAAAATACAATTTAAGGATGATCCGGGCCGTAATGGATGAGCAAAATGGAGTAGAAATGATAAAAACTGAAAAAATTCAACATTGATAAATTTAATATTTTTCGCACTAAAAATTAATGTTTAAGCTAAATTTCTTAGACGATCTTAATGAAATAACGATCTTCGTAGAGAACGACATTACGTAACAAAAAAAACAATCTCAGGGTGATCTATGACGTGATAAACGAGGCAGAGTGATAAAAAGTGACAAAATCCAACAGCGAACAATTGCATATTTTTTTCTGTAAATCCTATTTGTAACCCGAATTTCTTGGGTGATCGTAATGAAATCATGACCATCGTTTGTAAAAAAAAAACGTTTTATGTTAAAAAAAATTCAATTTTGAGGCGATCTAGTGAGCAAAATGGGACAGATAAAAATGGATAAAAAACCACCTCATGACGGACACAAATTTCATAAATGATGGCTTTATGGCCATAATCTTACAACCCATTTTTCTGCTATCAAAAAACAAAGTACATTCTTTGTACGTCAATGGGTGCTTTTTAGCAACTTTAAATCGAATTAAAAATAATACGTGATATACTTACAATTGTCGGTAGACGTCGAAATAACCCCATACTGATAATAGTTATCCACAGCGGGGGGCGGCGTGTCCTGATTCTCCGGCATAGGGCTCAAGGGCGCTTTCATGTAACTACTCGAGATCCCACCGGAGTCCCCATAAGGCGACGGTAAAAATCCCGGATTCGGAGCCCCGTAATCCCTTTCACATTGTTGCTGATACACCGCGGGGTACTCGTAGTTACCATAAGGACCACCGCTCACCGAAGACACTTGGGAGGCAGCGGTATTATACGAACAAGTGGAAAAATCTTGAGTCTGCACCAACTGGTGGTCGTATCCGGCCGCCTGGTTCACCATCGAGGACATGTTGTTGGCGAAAAACGTCCCGGGATGGTACTGCGGTTTCATCGCTTGACATTTCCGCCTAAAACCCCTCGGGCGTCTCCTGAACGATCCTTCTTCGAACATAAACTCACTGGCAGGATCGATTGTCCAATAGTGTCCCTTGCCGGGACGTCCCAAACCTTTGGGGAGCTTAATGAAGCACTCGTTCAACGATAAGTTGTGACGCACCGAGTTTTTCCATCCTTGGTAACTCCCTCGGAAGAACGGGAATCTTTGCTGCAAGAAGGAGTAGATTTCACTTAGGGTGAGCCTCTTGGTGGGCGAATGTTGTATGGCCATTACGATGAGTGCTATGTAAGAGTACGGGGGTTTCTCTTGCCTCCTCACTCCGCTCTTCTTGTCTGTCGAGGACGGTTTTTGGTCCTCCGAGGTGGTGCTCTCCGTGGGGGAAACGTTCTGCTGATGTGCTGACGTAACGGATTCATTTAAACTGATGACGCTGGGATGGTGCAGCTGCTGTAGCTGACTCAGGTGCTGCTGGATGGTGATCGCGTTCGCGGCTGACTGTCCGACCACGCCGGGCTCGCCTAACTCCTTCATCATTCTTTTCAAAACATTTACATCGGAATCATATAAACTATAAACAATCCGATCTTTATTTGATACACATACACACACGTTATTGTATATTTACGCCCGTTATATACAAACAGTGTGGTCTGGTGGTATACGTACACAATTTACACTAGAGTTTTATGTATACAAATGTCTCGCGTACGGTCTTCTTAAACGGAATGATATTAAAATTCGACGGGTTCTGAGTCGGGAGTGCGCGCGGACCCCGGGATGGGCAAGTGTGAGTGAGATGGAGATGGGATGGTGTTGGAGTGACGCGGTACGGGCGTGGTCCCCAGTTGGTGAATCGGTGCTCCCCGCCAGTTTTTCTGGAATTAGGGTTTCGGCGAATCGGATTCGGTTTTGGTGAGTTTGAGTTAAGGAGGGTCTTTCATTTGAAAATTTGAATGAACATCAAAGATTTTAGCCAAAAAATTCGCCTTTAAACCACAAAAAAGTGTTTTTTTTTTGGATCCTTGAGTGCTTTTTGTTTGAATTTCACTGAAAATTTCCAAATTATAATTTTACTTAAAAATTTGTGTTTATTTAATGTGTTTTTTTTGTCCAAAAAATGAATGAATTTGAAAAAACGCTGAAATATGTGTCTAATCAAATTGTCCAGAGAATATGTGTACAAATTTTTAAAATCGTATCTGGTCAATTTTTTGAGTTATGAGGAATATGTCAAATATAAAGGAAGAAAAAATTAATATTTTCAAAAATTTTTTTTTTCGAAAAAATGAATGAATTTGAAAAAACGCTGAAATATGTGTCTAATCAAATTGTCCAGAGAATATGTGTACAAATTTTTAAAATCGTATCTGGTCAATTTTTTGAGTTATGAGGAATATGTCAAATATAAAGGAAGAAAAAATTAATATTTTCAAAAAATTTTTTTTTCGAAAAAATGAATGAATTTGAAAAAACGCTGAAATACGTGTCTAATCAAATTGTCCAGAGAATATGTGTACACATTTTTAAAATCGTATCTGGTCAATTTTTTGAGTTATGAGGAATATGTCAAATATAAAGGAAGAAAAAATTAATATTTTCAAAAATTTTTTTTTTCCAAAAAATGAATGAATTTGAAAAAACGCTGAAATATGTGTCTAATCAAATTGTCCAGAGAATATGTGTACAAATTTTCAAAATCGCATCCAGTCAATTTTTTGAGTTATGAACAATATGTCAATGAATTTGGAAAATTCAATTAGCAGAACCTCCTTAATATGACTAACGATTTTCTTCTTGCAACTTTATCACAGGAATTTTGCATAAAATCTAAAAATAACCCACAATACTTAGCATTTTTTGTTATTTCTAATTATAGACATGTACTTATTATTGAAGTACGTAATATGATGTGTCCAGAGACTAAATGTATTGAAAGTATTTACGACTTAAAAGTAAACATACCCAAAATGGCCCTAATTTTTATTAATTACAATAGACCAACATTCCCATCGTTCCCATACGAAGGGGTCAGAGAGCAACACGCAAATGGTCCACACCATACACCCGTCCTTGTTGCATTCATTGTGAAACAACCGCTAATAAACCACGAAGCAACCCTTGGAAGTTTGACGTCCTAAGTGACCAATAGGTCTACTTTAAAACTAGAGAATAACTTAAGTTTCCAAGAAAAGGGCCAACACGTGATCTGGAATTTTCAAAATTTCCAACCGTATGCCCATTTTGCTTTTTAGTGCCTTTGGTGAAAGTCAAAGGGGGCCTCAATATGGTTTGTTTTGCATTAACAAACGTCACATTCAAATGACTGTTTGGCGGGAAGATGTAACTGTTATGACAAAATGGCGTCTTGTAAAGAACAAATAAATACAACTAGAATGTTTTACGCCATTCGTGCAATACGAAAATAAAATGGCGGCCTATATGTTGCATCTATGTAAAACAGTAAAATCCTGAATTTCTCGTACTTAATGCGACGTACGACACTGGGACTGGCAAGAAAACCGTATTTAAAATAAACCGAAGCCGACACCCCGAACGTCGGAGTAGGGACCGCCTTCGAGGAATCTTTAGACGCCCACCACATGCTTTCGACAATATCGGAGAAGTATAGAGAACGTTGCGTTAATGGATGATTAATTTGTATTTTTTCGAAAAAAACATGTATCCAGAATTAAAGCAACGAATGTTAAAAAACGAACGTTTTAGTCTGCCTTAAGAGATTCAAGTTTATTGATCCAGACGTTGGCCTTGGATCATACTGCTTAAAAATTCCGATTTACCAAAAATGACTGCTTCGACTGCTTAAGATCATAAGTAACCTGTGTAGAAAACATTTTTCTGAACATCACGTTTTTTGTTTCATATTGATAGTCTAAGTACTTTTTAAGATTTTGGATCTCAAAGTGAGTGGACACCTTGAAGACATACTCGTACTTTGTCTTTAGACACCACTGCTTATAAGTGTAAATATCTTTAAAATTTTTACTTCGACTATCTTTGATTTTAAATAACATATTTAGGAAACCCTTTTCTGAAAATGACGCTTTTTGTTTCAAAATGATAGTCCCATTACTTTTTGGGATTTTGGACATTTAGGTGAGTAGTCCGTGAAGACCATACGTTGTCTTAATTAAAAATTTAAATATCTATGAAATTATTACTTCACTAATTTAAACACACACATTTTAAAAACATCTGTCAAACCTGCTAAATTTGACAGTTATGACAAGTCGTGAAATTATTATTACCGGATCTTTCCTGTATATTTAAAGAGCATTATGATAAATTTTTCCACTAAACATTTCGTCAAAACTGCCAAATTTGACGGTTATATATGGTTAATTATATAAATAATTGCAATTTTTCAAGTGTGTTCGAGGAATGATTTTATTTATTTTCTTATTTTATTTTTGTTAACTTTCAAGGGGTTTTTCTTCATTGAAACAAATGAAAAAATGCTGATTTTATTAGAGGAAGCTGTGTTTCAGTTTTGAACCCTTTAACTTGATTAGGTTCAAAAATATGAGCATTTTATGGCTACGAGCTTCAATTTCGTTAACAAGAAATTTTTTCAACTTCCAAGGCGTTTTTCTTCATTAAAAGAAATGTGTGAAAAAAATACTGAAATATGTGTCCAAGGATTTTATTAGAAAAAGTTGAATGCCAATTTTTAGCTCTCTAACTTCATTAGTTTCAGAGATATGAGCATTTTATGGCTACAAAGTACAATTCCTTTGAAAATAATTTTTTTCAAATTCCGAGGCATTTTTCTTCATTGGAAAAAATATTCGGAAAAAATTCTGAAATAGGTATTCAAGGATTTTATGAGAGGAAGGTATGTACCAATTTTCAACTCTCTAACTTCATTAGTTTCAAAGATATAAACATTTTATGGCTAGGAACTGCCACTTCTTTGTAAAAAAAAGTTTTCCAACTTACAAGGCGTTTTTCTTCATTACAAAAAACGTTTGGAGCAAATGCTAAAATAGGTATACAATGACTTTATTAGAAAAAGTTTAATTTTAATTTTCAACTCTCTAACTTCATCGGTTTCAGAAATATAAACATTTTAGGACTAAAAACTTCAATTTTTTTGAAAAAAAATTTTTATTTTTTATTTCAAGACGTTTACTTCATTGAAAAAAATGTGGAAATAGGTGTCCAAGGTTTTATTAGAAGACATTGTGTATCAATTTTCAACTCTCTAATTTCATTAGTTTCAGATATATAAGCATTTTATGGCTACCAACTTCAATTTCTACTAATAGAAATTTTTTTCAACTTTCAAGGAGTTTTTCTGTGTTGAAAAAAAGGTTAGAAAAAATACTAAAATAGGTTTGCAAGCATTTTAATAGAGGAAGCTGTGTGCTAATTTTCAGCTCTCTAGCTTAATTAGTTCCAGAGATATAAGTATTTTATGACTACAAAGTTAAATTTCTTTGACAGGAAAATTTTTCCAACTTCCGAGGCAAAAATCTTTTATTGAAAAAAATGTTTGGAAATATTGCTGAAATAGGTGTGCAATGATTTTATCAGAGGAAGTTGTGTGCCAATTTTCAACTCTCTAACTTCATTAGTTCCAGAGATATGACCATTTTATGGGTACAAAGTTCAATTTCCAGATATATGACCATTTTATGGGTACAAAGTTCAATTTCCTTGACAAGACAATTTTTTCAAATTCCAAGGCGTTTTTCTTTATTGATAAAAGTGTTTGGACTAAATGTTGAACCGGATGTCCAAGGACCTTATTAGAAGATACGGTGTTTCAATTTTCGACTCTCTAACTTCATTAGGTTTAGAGATATGAGCATTTTATGGCTGCAAAGTACAATTCCTTTAAAAATAATTTTTTTTTCAAATTCAAGGCGTTTTTCTACATTTGAAAAAATATTCGGAAAAAATGCTGAAATAGGTGTTCAAAGACTTTATTAGAAGAAGTTTTATTTAAATTTTCAATTCTCTAACTTCATCGGTTTTAGAAATATAAACATTTTAAGGCTACAAACTTCAATTTTTTTGAATTTTTTTTTTTTAATTTCAAGGCGTTTTACTTGATTGAAAAAAATGTGGAAATAGGTGTCCAAGGTTTTATTAGAAGAAATTGTGTATCAATTTTTAACTCTCTAACTTCATTAGTTTCAGATATATAAGCATTTTATGGCTACCAACTTCAATTTCTACTAATAGAATTTTTTTTCAATTTTCAAGGAGTTTTTCTGTGTTGAGAAAAACGTTTGGAAAAAATACTAAAATAGGTTTCCAAGCATTTTAATAGAGGAAGCTGTGTGCCAATTTTCAGCTTTCTAACTTCATTAGTTTCAGAGGTATAATCATTTTAAAGCTACAAAGTTAAATTTCTTTGACAGGAAAATTTTTTCAACTTCCAAGGCAAAAATCTTTATTGAAAAAAATGTTTGGAAATATTGCTGAAATAGGTGTGCAATGATTTTATCAGAGAAAGTTGTGTGCCAATTTTCAACTCTCTAACTTCATTAGTTTCAGAGATATGACCATTTTATGGGTACAAAGTTCAATTTCCTTGACAAGACAATTTTTTCAAATTCCAAGGCGTTTTTCTTTATTGACAAAAGTGTTTAGACTAAATGTTGAACCGGATGTCCAAGGACCTTATTAGAAGATACGGTGTTTCAATTTTTAACTCTCTAACTTCATTAGGTTTAGAGATATGACTGAGCATTTTGTGCCTTCAATTTCTTTGAGAATAAATTTTTTTTTATTTTTCAAGGCGTTTTATAAAATCACCTAGGAATATATTTTAGGGCACATTTCTTTAATCTAGTGCTTTGAAAGAACATTCATATTTGATAGCTATGAGGTCACGCGTGTAGGAAACATTTTTCTGAACATCATGCTTTTTGTTTGATACTGATAGTATAATTGGTTTTAGAAATTTAAGACTTTAATGTGAGTGGTCGTCTTGAAGATTAATAATAGTAATAATAAAAATCTGCGTTATTGTTAAAAAAATTTTAACTAATTTCATAGACAAAGCTAATAAAAAATATAAAAACTAAATAAGAGATTACAATACAGAAAACATAAAATATAAGTAATAATACAGACTGTAAATCTTTGTACGATAAAATAAAAATTGCGGGTGGTCACAATATATCGTCCCCTTAATACTACAACTAGGTAACTCAAAAATTGTAATTTTTCAGGGAAGCAGTTTAAAGTTTTTAAAAATTAAAAATGCTGTATAATAGCGAATTGAATTCCTTTTTAATTATACCGCATGGACATTGAATAAATATATATACTTAATATTTTTAGAGATTGTCAGCTTTTTTTCAGTTTTTTTGGTATTAAAAAATGAGAAATCTAGTTTTAACAATAAAAAATCAAAAAGAAAAAAGCAAATATCTAGTTGTTGACTGAGCAGTAAGAACAAGTTTTAATATCAAAAATACTTTTATTAATACTTACATTTCTGTCAAATGTAAAAAAAAAACCAAATATATAACTCATGATTACTTAAATACTATACTTCGTCACTCACTGTCACTTAAATCTGATTCAGGTACAGCTTCTTCTGTTTGCTTAAATGGACGGTTTTCAAAAAAAGGTTTATTTTCAATGGGAGTTGCGGGAGGTTTAGTGTTAAATAAAGTTCTGATTTAGAAAAACGCATACAACACATTTTCTGCCAGGCAACTTGTTTTCCACTTTCGTCCTTGGTTCTGAAAATTAAAACTTTATCTGCATGATTTTTCCAATCAAATATTTGTTCGTGTGTAACATCATGAACGATGTAAGGTTTATCACCCTTTCTTCTGGAACATCTAGCTATTGTTTTCCAGTCTTGTGGTAAATAAGCTTTGCCTACTCTTTTAAATTCTGTTGAAATGGCAGAGTGCATGGAATCGCATTCCATTTCACTATGTCCCGACACTAAGAAGTTGAGTTCAATCGTTTCCAAATGTGCAATATTTTGAACGGCTGTTAAGCACATGCCAGATAAAAATTTGTTTAAATTTTGTCCACTACATCTGTCACTAAAACACTGAACCTGATTTGTAGTTTCTGGCAAAGATTCAAAATATTTATATAAACAGGTCGCAATCTCACAGTTACCTCGTTTGCCTTCAACTTCTGTCCACATAAAGCAATCACCTTGTTTGGAGACAGTATTATAAATGGTAAAGGTAAATACTTTAAATCTTTGCTTATAAAATAAAGCATTATTAGTTGGATCATTTGGCACCAGAAGCACTTGTTGCAAATCAAAATTGCAACTTATGAGTTTTCCGTTTGAATTTTCCGCCAACTGTCTGCTAGCTAGCTGGTGTTTACTTTTTTTCATTGCATTCTTTTTTATAAAGAGAATACATAATTGTTATGTTTAAGTCAGAGGCCAAATATTTACGTTGCGTTTTTGAACGACAATAGTGTGAGCCGACTACTGAAAACTTCTCAATATGACTTTTAACACTATTCATTATTTCAGGAGTCGTGACCTTTTTTTTAAATTTTCCGCGCTTGTCTTCCAAACTTGTGTTTTGTTCAGTTCTCGCTTTCATCGCAATATCGACAACTCCCTTTCTAATTCCTAGGGTATTGATCAACATCGTTTTGCAAACCTGAATCCGGTTAGAATTTTTTGGCACAAAGAAAAAAATGGTGTTTTGTCGACTGGACTGTTCTTTGGTATGCCATTTTTTATTTTTTTCTGTATGACCGTGAATAAAGTCCCGCTTTCTTTCGTATGATTCTAAGTGATAATATCTCCGAAAAATCGACAATCGTTCATCATAAAAAAAAACTTCACTGCATTGTCTTTTGCAGGTAGCTAAACGCGGATCTTTCATTGCTACCCCCGGAACGTGTTTGCCTCTTGATGATATGTATGCCTCGTCACGTTATTTTTTTAATTTTGCAACATTCCTTTTCCAATTTTGTTCATTTCTTTTCCTTTTTCTCGACTTATCTGTCCTAACAGGTAACTCTTCCATATCGTGTAATTCAATATTGTTTCTTTGTAATGTGCCGACTTGGGAATCCAAATCACTGCTAGAAAAATTTTCAGACTCTGGATTATATTCCGAGTGTTCAGGAGAATATGGCTCAAAGTCTGAATTTAAGTCATATAAATGCTGTTTTGAAGTGCCCAGAACCGGCTCAATATTTTCAACTGTAAAAATTAGAAATTAATAACACTAGAATAATTAGATTTTAAAAACTTTTCTCACCATTTAAACTTTCATTTCCAACAGTAAATTCTTGAAATGCCACAGTAGTATCATCACATAAAGTAAAAAAGGAATTTTCTAAAAAATAAAAAGGTATTTATCAGTCTACGTATTTACAAGGCTCTTGCCCAATAATAATACAAAAATATTTTATAGCCTGTAAATAAGCAGTCTTGTTGTTTCCACAATATTTTCTTTATTAATTGCATTTAAATTGACTCACCTTTATTCTCCGTCAACTGGCTACGTGCTAACGTTAATATGTGAGGCCAATAAATGATTTGCAAACGCCGATTTAGTTTCGGTTATGTCAGTATCCCTATACCTGTCCACCAAACTTGTATGTTCCTTTATTCTGGTGGAAATTTTTCTCCCCGATTGCCCTATGTCAATGGCATTACAGTCATTACATCTTAATGAATATACCCCTGATTTTGAAAAGAAATCTGCCTTATCTATTGTACTAATTAGCTGACTTTTTAAACTGTTTGTAGTTTTAAAAGCAATTGTAAGATTTGTAGACTTGAAAAACTTTGCAAGCTGAAAAGAAATATTACCAAAAAATGACATTGATCTAAATAGATGACTATTTTCATTATTAAGATGGATTAAGTTGTAAGTAAGTTTGTATTTATTATAGAATTTAGAATAAAGGCGATTAATTATATCAAGTGGAAAACCATTATTAAAAGCAATATGTTTAATTATATTTAGTTCATCAAGGAAAGCTTCTCTAGAAAGGGGGATGTTGAAAAGGCGATAGAAAAGGGAATTAAAAGAGGCAAATTTGTAGGAATAAGGGGAGTTTGGGGAGTATTGGATGACATTGTCCTAGTGGTGGGTTTGCGGTAGATCTCAAATTCAAGTTTGTTGGTATTTTTTGAAATAAGAACATCAAGAAAAGGTAACTTTCCATCTCTTTCTTCTTCAATGGTAAACGAGATATTTGCGTGAAGAGAGTTTATAGAAATGAGGAAATCCGCCAATTCCAGATCATTTCCATTCCATACCACAAAAATATCATCCACATATACAGTGAGAAAAGCACCAAAATTCCCATTGACAATCCTTTTCTCCAAATGGTGCATAAAAATCTCACTGAGAAGAGGATAGAGGCAAGGCCCCATTGCTAGTCCAGTAACTTGTCTAAAAAACCTGTTGTTGAAAACGAAAAAATTCTGATCAAGTACTAGCTTGAGGAGTGTTAAAAGATCATCAACAATAAATCTGTCAAGCGGTGACTTAAGCAAAAGGGACCTGACTAGATCAAGGCAATCACCAGGTGGAATGCTTGGAAATAAGTTCTTAACGTCCAGAGAAATTAGTTTTGAACCCTCTGGTATGCAGATATTTTTTATAAGTTTATTTTATAAGTACTTCTGAAACCAGTTACATCTCTGAGTGTAGTATTTAACCAGGCTGACAAGTTGTAACAAGGTGAGTTTACAAACGATACTACTGGCCTAATAGGGAGATTGGGTTTATGGATTTTAGGAAGGCCGTAGAGGAGAGGAGTTCTGGGATTCATAGGGTATAATTTTTCTTTCCTAGTATGAAAAAATTCTAAAGTCAGATTACACCTATCAAGGGTTTGTTTAACCTTGGAGAAAAAAGAGCTAGTAGGATCTTTGTTTACATTAACAAAGTCACCCGAAGCCAAAAAATCCAAAACCTTCTTTATGTAATCATCCCTCTTAAGTATAATGAGGCAATTACTCTTGTAGTCAGCTTTCGAAAGGATTATTTATTCGTGATTTTTTATTTTATTTTTAAGAGAAGTTAGATGTTTATTATTAAAATTAGATTTATTTAGAGAGATTTAGAGATTTATTTGAGTTAATATTAGAATTTAAAAAAATTATTATTTTATTGTTTACTTATATTCACACTTTTTAGTATAGTTCGGATTGTTTTCCATTTTTGATCATATTACTTGGTAGCCTATGGGTTAGACGCGCGCCTGTGAATCTAAAGGTTGCTGGATCGTTCCCCATTGGTGACATTTTACATTTTTACTTTTTTATTTTTTTTAAGCATATATTTTTATCTATGGTGGGAATTGTTAACTTAACCTAGCTTTTCTTTTGTTGTTAGTTGTAATGTGATCTGTGTAGGTCTAGGTAAAGAGTTTTATAAGCGTTCTTTTTGTTTTGTGAAAAATATCTTAATGTGTTTTTACCTTTGTTTTGTTTTCGTTTGCTCTCTTAGTGAAAAATGGATGATACGTTTCTACTTAATGTCACACTTGACATTTACTGCAAACATAGGTATCTCGAAAAATATCTGTAAGGGGTAGCGAATAAGTCAAGTTATAGCCGGGCGCACAACTAGATAACTTAAATTAAACCGTTGATTGAAAAGGAAACTCGCCTCTTCAATCAACGATTAAACACTTGTTGTCCTACAAATTTTTGTAATCGCAGGTGCACAATTAGATAATTCAAGGTAGCTACTTTAAGCAGCAGGTATTTTTTTTAACTGTGAACATAACTAGTTTTTGTCACTGGATTCCCGTAAATTAGATTGGAGTTGAACTGACCTAGTTGTAGCATTAAAAAAGGCGTAAAAGTTTATAAAGGAAAAAGTAGATAACTCAAAATCGTGAAATTTCGAGTTACCTAGTTGTAGTATTAAGGGGACGATATTATAAGTCTTAATACCAAATATAAAAAAAAATAAGAAGTTTAAATAAATGAATATTTATAATATTATTATTATTATTATTATTATTATTATTATTATTACTATTATTATTATTATTATTATTTGGAGGGATCAGTACACCCTGACTCCCTGCCACATTTATTTACAGTAATTTTATAAAAAGAAAAATTATGTACGAGCAAAAAAATATATATATATATTATTACACTGTATCTATCTTAAATTAACGCCTAGGTGTTCATAACACACCTGTGTGCGCTGTTGTTTCAAAAAAAAAAGTTGGTTCTATTTTCCGAATTATAATAAACTTGCTTAACTAACCTTAAAACTATTGTGATAAATCCTGCTCTCGATTTTATATTTTTTGTGCTAGTTTTAAATGAAATATTTTTGTCCTTTTAGTCCTAAACACCTACGTCTCTCAACAATTGCATAACACTTGTTATTACATATTATATACAAGTATAAAAACTAACTATCCTACATTAGAAAACAGTGGCAAAATCTTGGTAATGGTTATGAACATACTTATTGCATTCCTTGCTAAATTTTGATTTATTTTTTAATTTTTTTAGTGTGCAAGGCAGATGATTATAGGTTTTTGGTGCTAAGTATACAAAGAATTTTAAATTTATATTTTTTAAACTGCTAGGAATGTATAAATCACCTCTAGCCCTTGATCTTGTATTATGGATATGATTTATATGGTTTCTTATGTGAGTTTTAAAATGAATATATGTACATATTGTTGTAATGTATACTGTCCTTATATTAGTTGCTTGTTCTGTAAAAAGTTGATTTGTAGGGAAAAGCCTTGATTTGTTAAAAATAGTCTTCAAGATATATTTATGGACAATAGTTAATTTATATAAAGCATTGTTATATAATCCTCCCCATACTAAAATACCATATCTTAAAATTGACTCAGTGAGTGATTTATAAATTATAATAAGTTCCTTAATATTTAGAAACGTTCTAAGTATATAAAATTTATAAATCAATTTTTTTAGTTTATTTGCCAGATAATCTGCATGTACATGCCATTTAAGATTCTGATCCACATATATCCCGAGATACTTAGTATGAGCTGTTTCCTTGATCTGATTATATCTATCAATAGAAAGCTGAGAAAAATTGGGTCTATTTGCTGCAGTTAGTGAAAAGGCAATGTAGTTGGCTTTGGTGACATTTAGACTTAGCTTAAATGTTTTCAGCCAATTTTTTACTTGATTAAGGCCTTCTATGGCATACTGCTTTGTTTGATCCCAGTTTGTACCATTAAAAAGTAATGCTGTGTCGTCTGCGTATGAAATAATTTCTCCATTATTAAGTTTTGTTTTAAGGAGAGAGTTTAAGTAAATTATAAACAGAACCGGGCCTAATACTGTGCCTTGCGGGACTCCTATCTGTATTACCTTTTTTTTGCTTAAAGTATTATTTATTTTAACAACTTGTCGTCTATTTTTTAAGTAATTCTTCATTAGAGTTATTGCAGTTCCTCCTACCCCATAATGTTCCAAAACTTCAAACAGTTTGTTATGTGGAACAGTATCAAATGCCTTAGCGAGATCTATGAAAACACCAAGGCACTTTCTGCTCTGGTTAATATATATTATTATTCTTTGAATCAACTGTTTCAATCAATTCAGATATCATTTAAATTTTTCCTTATACTGTTTTAGACATTTGGAGCATTATGCCTTTTGTTTTATATTAATGGTCCAATTACTTTTTGAGATTGATTGAGAACTTTGAAGTGAGTGGTCGGTCACCTTGAAGCCTTGGACAGTACTGCTTATACATTTAGATATCTTTTAAGTTTTTGATTGGACTGTTATAGACTATAAGTAGTAACATGTGTAGGAAACACTTTTCTAAATAAGACGCTTTTTGTTTCATGAAAAAAGTCCAATTACTTTTTAATATTTTGGCCTTCAAAGTGTGTGGTCACCTTAAAGACCCCTGCTTAAAAATTTTGAATAACATGGCTTTTATTTCATACGGATACTCTAATAATTACTGTTCAAGATTTCGGACTTCAAAGTGCCTAGTCACTTTAAGAGGCAACTTATTTGAATTTTAAAAGTGAGGTTAAAGAAATTACTTCTAAGCGCGGACTGAAACTAAAAAAGACAACAAAATTCCGCAATAAAACAACCGTTTAACACTCCAGTGGCGTCAGCCATAAATCGTTTTATTAATCGTAAAGCTACAAAAGTCGGCATCGGTTCAAAGGGCAACATATAATTGACCGTCAATGACAAGCCGAGAATTGACTTACGGAATGGATATCGGGGACTTAAAACGGTTCCGTTGTAAGGTTTATTTGTCCGTCGTTTTATTTTTTCATTTATTAATTTGACACATGTGATGGCCACATTATAAACATCCATTAATCGTTCACTGGTTGAAATTATTATGGTAGTTACAGAAAAGTGATATTTTCCTCATAGGAACATGAGCGAGAATAAACGACTACCTTGACTCCATTATGAAAACTGCCATTGGTCCTTACAGGACGGGGTGGTGTGTAATTTGCTGACCAAGAATAAAAACGTGCTACCAAAGCTATTTACAAACAGAAACTGTTCAAACTTAATATTTAATAGCAGTATATGTATGACAGCCTGCTACCAAAAAACAATTTGAAGTATCACCCCTCTAAGGGGTAGTTTATTCTTGACAATTTCTGATAAAAACGTGCTACCAAAACTATTTACCGTCAAAAACTATTCAAAATCGATAACTGATGTTACTATACATATAAGTGCTTGCTACTAAACAATAATTAAAATAGCACCCCTCTAAGGGGTAGTTTGTATTTGTCAATTTCTGATAAAAACGTGCTACCAAAGCTATTTACCGCCGGAAACTATTCAAAATCGATAACTGATGTTACTATACATATAAGTGCTTGCTACCAAAAAATAATTGAAATAGCAACTATTAAAGCATACTCAAATATAGGAAACTACTGCCTGAATGAAAACTTTAATCATCTATATCGAGATCCAAAAGATATAGTTTTTCCAAAGCAACATTTACCTACCTACCATAGATAAAATACCATATATTTTTCTTAATAAAGATTTCATACCAAAACCATCTTTGGAAGACGATAGTGAATTTCTCAATACTAAATATACAGCTGCCAAAATGATAATTCTACAAGGCAGCGTAACTCTCGTACCCGAAGAGCAAGTTTTTGTAATTTCCACAATAAACAATAAGAAACATATGGTGACTTTGTTTCCCCAAGAAACTTGTACCTGTAAGGGAAAGAGAAACTGCCACCACATTGAGGCAGCCCGTCTGTGTGTTGGTAACATAACTAATTCTCAGAAAAATGTAAAATTATCTACAATCATCAGGAGGAACAGAGGACACAAGTACGTACCTATAATAAGAAATTATCTCTTAACACTTCACTTTGTTTATTGTTCCAGGTCAGGAAGAAAAAGAGCTCCCTAGAAGGTGACAGTGGTTGAAGCTGCTAAAGATGCTGAAATAAACTATGCAAATTCAGACAGTACTCTTGGAACTACCATCCTCATTCCAACGGTAACACTAACGGGTGTTTCTAAAAAACGTTTTCTGGCTCCTTTCTCGTCGACTCCTTCAAAATTTGTAAAACGTTTTTATAAAAAACAAAATGAATATATTTAGAGAAGCTTCTTCCATCAGTCCCATCCCAGAAGAACGATCGATGGAGAGGCAAACATATTTTCCCAGCGACGGTGACGAGTCAGATTTTGAGGAAATGGCTTAGGATTTGAATGTTACAAAAACATATAAATTTGAGAATTATAAACAGTGCATCATCTATGGTAGACAGATATATCCTAAGGATTTAGAATGTCTTGTGAAAGATGAAGAAGGTGTAAACTTCAAAGACCTTTATTTGTCAGATGTGATAATTGATGTTTATTTAGTTTTCTAGTAAACGAAAAAAAGATAAAAGCATCGGTTGATATCTTTTTAGTGGAAGGATATTTAGTTAATTTCTTAGAATCAGATAATAATAGTTTCAAGACTGCTGCAAATTATTTTCTAAAATTTGGACTTTAGAGAAGGATATTTTATTAATTCCGGTTTGTAAAAATGAACATTTTGTTTTGATAGTGGTGCTGAAAAAGTTCAATACTATACTATGCTTAAATAGTATAAGAAGTGATATAGTATATCGCAATGAAATTATCTTCGTCATGGAAGTACTACAGTTCGTTCATCAACAAAAGCACATAAGTTTATCCGAAAATTGGAATCTCTACCGGCCAACAGATTTACCTGTTCAGTATAACTCATATGACTGTGGCGCTTATGTCATTCTTCTGTCTGAACTCATCATTACCGGATCTTCCAAGGTTTTAGCATACCATCAATCTCGAGAAATCAACAATTACAAAATTCACATTAAAAAACAATTGACTGATTTATTTTACACTGCAACTTCAAATTTCCGTACCTTTGCTTATGATAAAAATATAGTAGAGAAAGGTACAGCAGGCTTTAAAGGAAACATTATCATAAAGGAAAACAACCAACTACCTCACCTAAGCGGAAAATCTCTGACGACATCATTACAATTTCTACAGTGTGTATCAGTTAATCATTGGGATGAGGATACGGCCGGTTTCTGTCATATTGGTGCAGCCAAGTGTTCCAATATTTTTGAAGAGATGATCTTGTGTATGAAATGCTATCATTGGTACCACCACAACTGCATAGGTCTTCAACAAAAGCTCATACAACTTATCCGTTCAACATGCCAGGATTCATAAATATAATTAGTTAGTTTCAATAGTCGCATAACGAATAAAATACATGTTATACCAGGAAATGTTAATACATTATAAATTACTTACCAGAAAGTTTATATTGCGTTTATTTTAATTCTTCAAATTTTCTAATGCCCAACAACAACAACAAAAATTAAAAATCATGATTAAATAGTCCCTTGGGGTAAATAGGAAGCAAGTTTTATAGTTAGTAGGTAGCTAATGAAAATTGTCAAAGATAAACCATTCCCTGGTGGCGTGCAACTCCTATTATGATATTCTGGTAGAGAGCATTTATACATATTATAACAGATACCAAGTTTACATAGTTTCCGACAGTAGGTTACTTTAGTAGCACGTTTTTAGTAATAATTGTCAAGAACAAACTACCCCTTAGAGAGGTGCTACTTCAATTATTTTTTGGGACCAGGCTGTCATACATATACTGATTTCAGATATTAAGTTTGAACAGTTTCTGTCGGTAAATAGCTTTGGTAGCATGTTTTTATTAGAAACTGACAAATACAAACTACCCCTTAGAGGGGTGCTATTTCGATTATTTTTTGGTAGCAAGCACTTATATGTATAGTAACATCAGCTATCGATTTTGAATAGTTTCCGGCGGTAAATAGTTTTGGTAGCACATTTTTATTAGAAATTGACAAGAACAAACTACTCCTTAGAGGCGTGCTATTTCGATTATTTTCTGGTAACAAGCACTAATATGTATAGTAACATCATTTATCGATTTCGCATAGTTTTTGATGATAAATAGCTTTGGTAGCACATTTTGATTTTTGGTCAGCAAATTATTTTTACCCCAGGACGGTGTCACTTTTAACGTTTGTAAATTTGGAACGTAGCATTCTGGTTTAAAACCGCACTGGTAATATATACAAAATCCGGTCTGGGTTTTCGGGTAAATTTTATGGATACTGGAGCGGTTCTGTTCTGCGAGCCCTGGATAAACAAACATCCTCCCCAGGTTCTGCATCTCGAGTGAAATGCCACACATTGCGTTTTATATATTTTCTGATGTAATTACACGATGATGATACATTCGTGAACCTCTCTCTCTCTCTCTGCCTCCGGTTCACGTAATATCCTCTATTTTCAGGAACATGCGTCTAAATCTGTTTTTATATCAGTCGTTAAACGTTTCGATTGCCATCTGTTTATAGTTATTTTCACGTTATAGGCATGAGAATTGGGTCTTTTTTTTATAAACGTTTCTATAGCAGGAAGAATATGTAATTGCAACTTTATTTCCCATAGTTAACCCTGAAGGCGGTACCTCAGTAGCAGCCTAATTATAAAAATCGAAGAATTCTCTTACATTAAGGCTTAAGGCACAGAACACAAATATATAGAGAAGTGGTGGCTGCATACAAAGTAATTGAAATTCTTCTGACAAATCTACTAACGTCCTCTCGCTTGGCAACGGAAACTATTGTAACTAACTTAACAGTTTGACGTGCCCAATGAAAATGGCAGAAAGGCGTGGCCAAATTAGGGTGGGAAAATTCAAATTTCATTTAATAAGAAATCTCATAATTTTATTATTTAATCACAATATCCAAAGCAAACACCTAATCAAAAAGGTTACTTTTTAATGGCAACATCAATGAATGCATCTTGGGACTGAGTTACAAATAGGACTTTATATTATAGGAGTAATTATGCTCTATTATTGGAGCGAATTCGATATTTGGTGATATTTTTACTAGGTCAGATTTTCCTCAAAGATTTTTGTAAAGATAGATTCGACGGAAATTTAAAAAGTCTATGATTTCTATGACTGTATAGGCGATTACTAATATACAAAACTAGTGCATCAAGGATATTTGCATGAATACTTTAACCTAGATGAAGACAAGGAAATTTAAATTCCCAATATTTTGATCGGTGGAGGTCTGAGAATTGAATTGTAAAAATTGAGAACTGTGACATAGATATGTCCGAAATAGGATTGAATCTACGATTATACCTTAAAAAAAATTGAAAACACTGAGGTATGTAATCATTAAAAAATTCACTTGACTCTGCTCTGTTGATTGGATGTTTGCACGCTTGTAAAATAATTTATCATCCCATGATACTGAAAAATAAAAAAAAAACGACAAAAAGCTATAAAATTATTTAATAACTTTCAATTAGAAGTAAATCTTGGCTTGTTTTCCATCGATACGACAGTTAAAATGTCATTAACGTCATTATTGTCATATTTGATGTACGTCAAAAATTAGCCAATCAGAATCATCGGGAACAGTCGGCCATTTTGGGTGGCCCCGCCATATTCAACCTTCATACTCGTTGAACAAAACACCAAAGTATAGAGAAGTGGTGGTTGCATACAAACTGATAGAATAACTGATTTCTGTATCAAGTGGCTGAATTAAAAAAAATATATTGGGATTCAACTGCCTGGAATAATAAAACTATTCTTATTAAAGAAACGATGGGATCAGTTCACTGCAGCACAATGGCTTCTATTGATGAGTTTCTTTAGAGACGTAATTTTAACACTGACAGATTTTAGCTCTTATGAGTACTTAGAAATGATATTCGTATATAAAAGTGTATAAAAAGAAATTTGATAATTATTTTAAAAAAGGTATGTACGCAAGACGGAGGTGGAGTGTGGTACTCTCCCCGTTGTTGGCGGGAAATTTAAATTCAAGTTTCAATTTTTCCTGCCTTTGGGCACACTTTAAAAATAAAGTTGCAAACGCAAAGCAAGGAGAAATTTATTGAACATCAATTTTAACTAAAGGTGAAACGGTTTCCATTATCACCTGAATCTACGTAAAATTAAACTATTCTTACACCCAGTACATCGATTTTTCGCATCGAATGCCAACTAAAGAAAAAGCGGCAAACTGCATTTTCCGTACGCTGGCACATATCCGATGCACCTTTAAACTTTTTAGCGTTTGTTTATTGTTTTTCGGCTAAAGATCTCATGATCTGCCGACTGCGACGGGGCATCTGTGGGTGGTCTCTGATGGTCTTAAATACGATTGTTTTTCTTTTTGTTTTATATTAAATGTCTTTAAGATTAAAGGGAACGTTTTTCGAGGCGGCGTTGAGACGTCCACAAAGGGGGACAACACGTTTTATTTTGTAGGTCGTGTCGGTTTGTCTCTGGTGGACATACGCCAAGGTAAACAAATCTTCTTCTTCTCCTTCTTGGCCGTTGATTATATGACATCTGTCATCAGTGACAGCATATATGTCACTTGTCAAACTGACAGTTTAAGGGCCAGTATTTTGTAAAAGTAACTTAAAGTTAACTTGTGGAATAACTATAAATATACCTGGGCTAGAATTCTAAACTATTCACGACTTCGAATTCGATTGCGACTCAGTCGTGACGAGAAGTTTGGAAAAAATCAAAAATGAAAATTTTCAAAAAAAAAAGAATTGGAAAATAATAATTGAATTCATGGAAAATCACAAAAACTTGTTGTGTTTATTCACTTTTGGTTTTAATATGGCAACATGGGTGCAATCAATAGGACCTGTAACACCAGGGAAATTGAGTCTCCATAAATGTTAATTTATTAATTTGCCTCTCATCTGTTATATTTGGAAAATTAATGAATCGGTCATCAAGATGATTGTCAATAATTTCAGTAATTTTATGGATCCAACGACCTGTAGTAGTTTCGTAAATTCTAAATTTAAAATCTTGTCCAATGCTTCTTTGCTAACAATCTGTGGCATAAAATCTTGACATACTAAAACTGCTCATTCAATAGGTTGTGGAAAATAGGATCGAATTAGATCTATTACTTGTTGTGCTTAAGAAAGATTCTTGATATATTAATGAAAATCTGGTATAACTCTTGGTAAACAATCAATGAAACAAATACGTTTAAAAAAGGCTGCTGACACATTATGCACGTATTAAAAAAACATCATCATCTGGTGCTTACGATATACCCAAGTGTGTCGTCGACAAATCGTTAAAAACTAGGCAATCCGCAAGACACTCACGATTGAAAATTTTATTTAGAATTAGTCATATCGAGTAATCGTGTCGAATCGTAATTTTAGAATACCAGTGCTGGACTGCTAATGCATATGGCCATCATAACCAAAACTGACCGCTGCCTGGTGGCCGCCATTTTTATAGTGGTTATGTCCCTTTGATGTTGGTCACTCTGAACATTTCCAGTGTTCAGTTAAAGTTAACTTTATTAAAAAATCCTGGTTTTTGACATATATCCTGTCAATAATTTTGAATATGACCTAACACTGAAAAAGCTTCTATTCCTCGACATATAGATGGTGTTAAAAAAACGAAATTATCTCCTCGAGACTATTAAGCATCTGATATGTCATCTAAAATGCCGGAATTTTTCATAGTTCTTTAGCTTGTAGAGGCTTTCTTTCTAGAAGTATATCTATGGCCAAGCCAAGCCAAAATAAAAACACGAAAAATTCGTCTTTTGACAGTAGCACATGGCCCTAATAACGTCTCAAAGACGTTATCTAAGAAGAAGAAATGGGACGTTTATAAAACTGACATTGCTACCAGGTTAACTTGATAAGGCATCTCTTTCTCTCTCACTCTCTCTCCCACCACTTGGTAGACCTCTGGTCTAAGTATAAATGTCACTTGTCAAATTATAATCATCGTTTAAAATCAGTCAAATAATTAAAAAAAAAATGGCAACTATGTAAACGTTCCGTGCAGTTACACGGAAAGAACACTGCGTCGAATGGCGTCATATCGTCGAACTAAGTTGCGACGTGACTTTAATTATTTATTTCATTCGGGTTGCGATTGTCAGACAGAGCACGATGAAAAGTGTGTAAGGTGTACTATAAAGTACAATGTATGTATTATTAGAAGCACTCCCTTTTGGAATTTCTTTTGTCAGACAAAAGTGGTTATAACTTGGAGAAATGATTACCTTTTTTTAATTTAGAAATATGGGGCTACAACTTGGTTATTTAAAATTTTTAAATAGTTTATAATGTTTTGTACACAAGATTCGATTCAGGTCGCAACGGTTTGTTGAATTTTATGAAGTTTAATGGGTCGACTAAAGCTTACGAGATTAAATAAAGCTGCATTCTTTCCAAATAAAAGGACGTATTAACTTTAGCGCTATCCCTTATACAGGTTGAATAATACTCGTTTGAAAATACCCCTATTTTCTACTTTCTGTTTACTACTTTTAATAAGGTTTTAGTGGCGCCACCTAGAGCCTGAAAGCTTATAGTCCCCAATGAGGAGAATATTTTCCTATATTAACCGTTCTTGTAAGTAAAACAGTTTTTCAGTTATGAATTTTTGACTTTGTAAATGAATTTTGCGCACCCTGTAGGTCATATAGATAATTAACACCGATTGAGCATATGCGTCACATATTTTACTACAACATTCTAAAACCTCATTTATTCAGCTTTTTTAAAAGTACTCTGCAAGTAATTTTTTTCCAAATAAGTACCAATTGCTAAAAATCACCCCTTGTCTATACACAAACATTTCCCCAAGTAGGCTATGACCGCGTTTCCGGAGCAACGAATACGTCACGCATCGCCAAAAGAACCATTTTTAAAATCGAAATTTAAATGCTAAAACCATATAGAATCGGACTAGAATTGATTTTATTCTCTTTCTGAGACCTTCTATTATTTTTACATGTAAGTATTATAATGTAAAACGCTTTCTTTATACCGTAAAACATCATCTGAAAACGGTCGATTTTGACGTCTATGGTCGTCTTTTAATGGCGGATTTATCATCATGGCGTCGAACTGGTTTAATCGCTTTGGATATGCTTACTAATTTCATAGATAAAATGCTTAAAATAGCTCAAAACTTGCGGCAATTAGTATTAAAAAATTCAATAGACTCTGAAAAATCCGAATATAACAATTTCTTTTATCAAATCGGGTTCTTTTAGCCGTGATAATTGAACAAAGTTTTGACGTTTTAGAATTTACAAGCGACACAGCGGATGGATACATGGCATTTTGCTAGTCAAAAATTACAATACAGCCCAAACAACACGTGATAGTGAAATCGTTTATTTTAAAATAATTAATTTTTACCAATGGCGTCATAAGCGATTTATCGTAAATATTATTTAATTAAAAAAAAGTACACCATTGCATCTTTCTAAAATAAATTTTATTTTTCAAAATCCTTGTTTAGTTTTGAAAAAACTTAAAAGGGTTGCGTTGATAAAAAACAATGTTTTTGCAGAAAATATAATAATAATAATAAATCGTCTTTTATTATATACCACAAAATACATAAGTAAGTAGTATAAAACATTAATTTAATATTTTAATGGTATAGGTGCAAGCAGTGGCGAAGTCTAGCTGCAGTAGCTATTCATACTTAACCACTGAAGCACCATACATGACTTATTTACTAATACACTATTAACAAAAGAAAATTAAGATTTACACTTAATAGAGATAAAACAAAAATACATTGTGTTTGGCTAGCAAAATTAAAGTAATGACCTAAAAGTACCCAAAACAATTAAAAAAAAACTAATAATGTCTAAATATTACAAGTTTTAGACAAAAGATAATATTATCATTTTTTAACAATAATAATAATCATTGTAACACATAAAAAATTTAACAGAATAATAATTTAATAACTGAGGCACTCATCTTTCATAATTCCTGGTTTATAATAAAAACTTTAAACGCTTTTTTAAACTTGGTATATCGTGGGCGTACAAAGTAAGTCCACTTTTTTCAAAAAATCGTTTTTTTGCATAGCCAAGTCCATTTAAATATAACCTATCATACTAAATACCCGTTAAGTCCAATATTATAATGATTTTGATGTTTTCCCCGACCGTCTGAAGAGCAAATATTTAAATCATTTAATCTTTTTTTTTCGACAATTACTCTCACTTTTTTAAGGGTCAAATCAAAAGTATTTAGGTACATTTTCTGACAAACCTCCAAATTCTTGTGATCTTCATTTGTGAGAAAGTACTTTCTTGAAAAGTTTCTTCGACTAGGTTTAATTTGCTTATCAGCTGATTTTCTTTGTCGTTCTCTAAATTTTGCATTCCTTAACAGTTTCCGCTATAAACTGATCTTGACCATGCCTTGATAAATTGTAGAAACCTCTAAATAGATTCTGCCTTTGGACATCTACAATTTTCTGCCAACATTTTAGTTTACATTCGCATGGCTCCTTTAGCTCTTTTGCCCTTTGTAGGATTCCTTTTTTTGTATTATATTCTTTTCCTTTTTCTTTGCGATCCCTTCTTTCATTTTCCATCCAACTTTTTTCATTCCTTACACGTTTTTTAGTTTTTTCTCAGTCATCTCGGCAAAATTTCCAGGGTCCTTTTGCTCATTTTGATAATTTAACGTTATTTAAACACAGAACACAGTTTACTTATAATATAATAAATTACACTAAAAATTGGAGGTTATAAAAACTAGGTACGCATTAAAATCTTAAGGCCAGTCTCCTAAATAAAATAATACAAAAGGGCCAATGTCCATATTATGGACTTTGGCCATTTCATTTATTCTTCTAATATATTGAAAAAGCCTAAGTCCAGAGATTGGCCTTATTTCTATTAACTAGAATTGGACATAGGCCTTTTCAATAATGTTAAGTCATTAATAAACTAACTTCCTATGCCTATAACTCAAATATGAGAAATTTGGACATTGGCCCTTTTTCTACCAAGGTACAGATATTATCATCATTAAACTAATTTTCTTGCAAAGCAGTGAGGTCAGCTTCATAAAAATTCTTATATTTTTTCATTTTCTTCAAGAATATAGAAATCTCTGACAGGGTCAACTTTATGTTCATTAATTGGCACCTTTCCTTCAAAGTAAGCAATGCGTAAAGCATCAAATATGTTTAATAGCCTTAGTCTAATACCTGGTTGTTTTAACTAAAACGTCTGCTTTTTTAATCCCCCTATACATTTCGATGTCTGCTGAGGTAAAGTCCAGTGCAACGATATATTAGAATGGTCACCCGTCAAAACACCAGCATTTTACTTCTCAGACAATGTAAATAGAAGGTGGATGACATTGTTTGGCAGGTGGAATGCTGGTGTTTTGACGGGTGACCATTCTAATATATCGTTGCACTGGACTTTATTATAACTACATAAATGAGGGTGTAAAATAGCGTAGAAAGCGATTTTTTGTATATCGTTGATCGCCGCCATTAAAGTCCTTGAAGTCCGAATGCCTTATCGCAGTCTAGAAATGAATGATCTCTTATGTGGAATCTGGATAATATTTTCAAACATTCCTGACTCAACCAAACCCAAGCAAAAACGAATGAAGGTGTGATTTGTAACATAACACATAGCAGCAAAATATGACAATTATATACACCACCTCGCGCATTTGTTCTTGACATTTATTAAAAATTGAGTATTAAAATGAACTCAGTCATAGTAGGTTTCAAATAATAAACATTGTTATATATTCTCTCTCTGATAAATGATAATATTTCGTTGTTTTTAGTTTAATTAATAACAATTTTTTTAAGTAACAAGTGTTCCTAGTGTACTTGGATCATTTTGTGCCAAAAACTGTAAGTGTTGGATACTTCTTATGTACGTAAATTTCAATAAAACAAATTTTGCTCGCACCATTATTCAAAAGTCCCGGAGCGTGTCCTTTACTAATACAGCAAGGTCGTTGATAACAGTCGCAGAGAGGCCTACGCAAGGATGTCTGTTAGCAATCAGCAAATTTTTGATTTATTGTTAGAAGTAAAACAACAAAATACTGACATTAAGGCCCATATTCATGGGATAAAGAGGGACCTGGGGGAATACTGTGTAAGACTACAGGACTTGGAAGGTAAAATTGCTAAGTTGGAGAGTGAAAATTTGAATTGCAAGGTAAGGTTGAGACGTTGTGAAGAAGCAGGAAAGATAAATCAGATTGTAATATTTGGACTTAAGGAGAAGGCAGGGAGCTCATTGGAAAAGCTTGTTTTGGAAACATTTAAAAAGGTCTTACTTGTGAACATCAGCTCACAAGATATAGATAATATATACAGAATTGGAACCATAACTGAGGGACGAACCCGTCCTGTAATTGTAAGATTCCTTAGATTTTCTGTAAAGAAACAAATTTTTCAAAACCTTAGCAAACTAAAGGGTACCGGTGTTACTATATCTAACGATCTTACAGTTGAGCAGCAGCAAGATCAAATAATCCTCTATAAATATTTCAAAATAGCCAAAAGTAAGAACTTCGAGGCAAAAATATTGAAAAATAAATTACTAGTGAACGAAAACACTATTAGTATAACTGAACTGAAAGAAGCTACCGGGGAAACGTTCACTGACTTCTTTATAAATAAAAAACAGTTATTTCCTAACAACAGTGCTCCTGCAACACCTGAAAGGCAGACGAAAGCCTCTTCTACAATTTCTGTAAGTGACGTAGCATCACCGAAGATAATACCTCAACTAACCTCTATAAAGGAGGTAAATTCAAAAGAGGTAGTAAACGAGAGGCACAAAGAAAGGAACAGGGGACCTGAAATTAAGAGTAAAACATTATCATCTCCCGTGACGGTAGTTTCAAGAAATACTAGGCAGTCCGGAAGAACAAACTCTACGTCTTGTCAAGGAAAGGCTTAGATAGGTAGTCCTAAATTATTTTATTAATATTTTTGTGTAAGTAGTTTTATTTTAAACACTGTTTGTTATATGTCAATTCATTTTTATTTATTTTACTATTAATGACTTATTTTAATCAATGGCATTTAATATTTGTCATTTAAATATTCGATCCCTAGTGGCAAATTTTACTGATTTTAAAGATTTTATTCAAAACACGGAATTTCATATAGTTGGTTTGACTGAAACGTGGCTTGCACAAAATTTTGATAAAAACATCATAGGTATTGACAAGTTTACTTTTATTTCACATGATCGAACGGATAATCGTAGGGGTGGTGGCGTTGCTCTCTATGTTGGAGAACGCATAAAATATAAAATTCTGAATTCCGGCGATTTTGTGTTTGTTGAATTTATGTGGGTTGAAATTAGGTATTCTAACATAGTGTATCTACTTGGAATAATATACAGACCTCCAAATTAGTAACGTTGGTGATTTCTTGGACTTTTTTGAAAACAGCATGTCGAACCTCTATTCTCAATACGAAAATATTATATGTTTTGGAGACTTTAATATTAATTTGCTTCAGGCTTCTAATAATACAAAAAAGCCGGAAAATATTGCAGAAGTGTTTGAATTAACGCAAGTTATAAACGAACCTACTAGAATTACTAACCGCTCTGCATCTCTAATTGATCTTATATTTTGTAATTCAAAAATTGTTAAATCTTCTGGCGTTAGTACAGTTCAGATTGCTGATCATTTTGCCACCTATTTAGAAATAAATACTCCAAAAGAAGCATGTGAGTCGAGCACTATTAAGTATAGACCTTTAAAGAATATTAATTTAAATGATTTTAGTCGTGATTTGTCTATATGTCCTTGGGATGAAATTTTATATATGCTAAACGTGGATGATAAGTTAGAGTATCTGAATTCTCTTATTTTAAACCTTTTGATTTCATGCTCCCATAAAAACCTTTAAAACTAGCAATAAACAAAATTATGCGCCATGGATAACTGAAAATATTAAACTCCTACAGAACCTACGTAACACTGCCTTAAGACGTTATAAAAAATCAAAATTACCAGCACATTTTTCTTATTACAAAGAATTGAGAAATTATACAACATGGGCTATAAGAGCTGAGGGCTTATTTGAGGGATAAATTTTTGATTTCAACTGTGAAGGAAAAATGGGCAGAGCTGCAGAAACTTAATTTAACAGGATCAAAGAATAATAATAGAATTCCTAAATATTTAACTGAAAACCTAAACAATATAAATTCGTTTTTTGCTAATCCAACACAGGTTACTCATCCGTTAAATAATGATCTAATTTACTTTTATAGTACTCACATTAAGGAAGGTATAACAAATATATTAACTTTTGAACCGGTAGTAGAGGCAGAAAGAAGTCACTAAAATTATATATGGCATTAAAAGCAAAGCTTTTGGGTCTGATCAAATAAATGCCCACCTAATTCAACTTTGTTGCCCTCGTATTATTCCTTACATCACGCATATTATTAATGTCTGCATTGAAATTGGCTATTTTCCACAGCGTTGGAAGCATGCATATGTAATTCCCTTACCTAAAGTTAATGAACCAACTGAATTTAATCATTTGCGTTCTATAAGCATTCTTCCGGCCCTGTCGAAGATCTTCGAAAAGGTACTTGAAGGTCAAGTGAGAGCATTTATTAGTGAGTTTGATATCATTCCTTCAAAGCAATCTGGTTTTCGCCCAGGATTTGGCAGCTCCTCCGCAATGGCAGCTGTTACAGATGATCTGATTAAGTCGGTTGATGACGGGAAAACAAGTGCTTTAATCCTATTGGACTATAGTAAGGCTTTTGATATGGTAAATCATCATATTCTCATAGCAATTTTGCATTACATTGGTTTTAGTATGTCATCTGCACGGCTTATTAAATCATACCTTGCAAATAGATCACAGCAAGTTATATATCGGGACAGGCTTTCTGACTGTCTTCAAGTTATTGCTGGGGTACCACAAGGAAGCATATTGGGTCCTCTCCTTTATACAATTTATACTTGTAATTTTGTTGACAGTCTTCAGTTTTGCAATTACCATCTTTACGCTGATGATACTCAGCTCTACTATTTTTTTAATATACGTGAAATCGACATTGCTAACGAGAATATAAACCTTGACCTTCAGAGAGTTTGTCAAACCTCCGCTGATCATAATTTAAAAATTAATCCTGCCAAATCAAATTTTATTATTTTTGGTAATGAAGTGTCAAAAAAAGTTGCCCAGGAGCGCCTAAGTCTTAAAATTGACAATGTGAATATTCCTTGTGTAAAACATGCCAAGAGTTTGGGATTGGAAATAGATAGTGATTTGCGGTTTCGGGAACATGTAACTTCAAAATTGAAAAAAGCTTATTCAACTCTCCGTCTTATTTATTCTAGCCGCCATTTTTTACAAAAAGATATTAAATTATTGCTATGTGATTCGTTAGTGCTAAGCCATTTCAACCACTGTGATGTTATTTATGGGCCTTGTCTTGATAGTTTTGAATCTAGAAGGATTCAAAAAGGACAAAATTTATGTTTACGTTTAATTTATGGCGTCCGTAGACACGAACACATTTCACCGTTTTTACGTAAATCAAAATGGCTTAACATGTACAATCTAGAAAACTACACATAAATACATTTTGCTTTAAAATTCTTAAAACAAAAAAACCAGGATATCTTTTTGAGAAACTTGAATTTAGAGTTGATGCTTGTAATCGACCTTTGCGTTTTAATGATAAAGTGTCCATACCTAGACATCGAAAAGAAATATTTAAAAGATCATTTTCATATTGTGCGGCTAAAACTATAAACCCATTTTCACCGTCATTTTCAAACACTTCGCTGTTGAACTTTAAAAAACGACTTAAACAAATTCTGATTGTTGAACAAATAGGCTCTAACTGAATTATAGGGGTAAGCTTGTCTAACTGGATCTCTTAAATAGCTGTGATTTCTTGAAAAACGGTTTTTAAATTACGTGTTGAGTTATTGTATTTTTTTTTTTTTTTGATTTCTTGTGTTTTTGTTTGCTGTTTTTGCTTTGTGTTTCTATTTTTATCTCTGTATTTCTGTTTTACATTTTAAACTTATTCTAAGTATTTTATGGTTCTATGATTTTAAATTATGTGTTTGCTTTGGCCATTATGTATTTTTGTATTTTGCATTTATTTTTAATTATGTTTATTTCAATTTTGTTACTCTACCTTATTTTGTAATGATTACCTTAGATTCTAAATTTTTAAAAATGTAAAAGTTTTAATTTATTTGTGTTTGGGCTTAAGCAGTGCCTTACAACACTTCTATTGTAAGGTGCCTGAGGAGCCTTTTAGGACATATTGCATTGAAATTTCTGTATTTTTGGTTAATATTGTTGGTCCTAATAAACGAATTATTATTATTATAACTCTGGTATTTAGTTTCTTTCATGACTTAACCATATTTACCAGGGGTCACTTTTACAACGCTGATTAATGGGAGTAAGTAGTGTCTTAATTTATCAATCGATAGGAAATACTAAAATTTATTTAGAGTTTTGGAGTTAGTTCCTTTTAATAATCACCAATTCACTTATTAATTTTTTGCAATTTTTTAAAATATTGAGTTTTAAGTGCCATCAAAAAATATTTTCCCATAAGTCCGGTTTGATTGCAATTTGGTATTTGGGTTTTATTAGAGCCTACTGACCAAAATCTACTGTTTCCAACTGATCTAATTTAATAAGGTTTATTCGCTTTAATGTTCTTATCTGTTAAACCTGAAAAGTCTACTTAAACACTCGATATATTTTTAAAAAAAATGACGTTATTCAATTGTTGTCTGGCGCTTAATAGCCACCCACGGTGCACAGTAAACTACCCCCCGCTAAGGGCGTGTCCTCCTCAAGGGCCCGCCGGCTGTTTTGACATACTTTACAAATATGCAAATTTGTGTCAATATTTTGAATAAGGGTTTTATTGGGCCCCCGGCCGGCGCCTGTTTGTAGTACCTAGGTACCAGATGTCGATGGTCAAAGGGCAAAGAAACTTTAGTGATTTTTCTCTTACTGTGGCATTTTACGTCATCACTATATAAAAATCTGGCGAGCATAAGTGTCACAAGGATGTTTTACGCCATTTGTTATTTTAAAAGTTTGTTTAAAGTATGATGCGCGTTTTTTTCGGGGTAGTACCCAGATATTATTATGTAAACAGTAGTTAAAACAGAAGGTTCGCGTAAAGAAGTGTCAACAGAAATCCCAACGAGCCAATGACGTACACATTACGGGATAATAAACAGACGTACCTACGGAATATGACAAGCAAAAGAAGATTTTTTTCCATATTATTATTTTTATAATTACAACCATGGCAACCCTGTAATTTGACTAAAATCGTTTTATTTATGGCTCATTTTGGATATTAATGAACGATGCCCGGAAGTCTCAGTTCGATCCCAAAGGACGTCACATCACTTTTTATTTGTTTTTTTTTTAGTTTGCATGTCTTTGGAAATATTAAAATTCACTTTTTCAACCTACTATTTAGAGAAAAGGGCCATAAAGAAAACTGTAAAGAAACAAATTTTATATGGTTCTACCCCCGTAAGACTCAATGCAATTTTTATACGTGTTACAGTGAAATTTAATTTTCTTTCTCCTTAAAATCATCACGCCTTCTTGCCTAAAAATTACTGTATTAACATAGTCATGGATGCCACTCTTGATTAAAATGTAAATTAAGAAAAAAGGGCACACAAGGCTTTATTATACAGGCTTATTTTTCAAGGCTTGTGCCACCTGTTTTAAATACTGTCAATAAAGGAAAACTGCAAAGAAAAAAATTGTATGTGGTACTACTCTCGTAAGACTTAATGCAATTTTTAGGAGTGTTACCATTAAATGTAACTTTTTTTGACTATAGTAAAAAAAGTGACAAATACAGAAAAACGTAAAAAATATATAGGTTTTAGGGTCTCGCATTTTAATATAATTATGATACACTACTCTTAAATTTAAGTTTTATTTCATTAATTAATTATAGTTTCCGAGCCCCCTTTGCTTGTAAAATAGATTCGATTACGTTTGTCTTTGCTTATTTCTAGGCCTTCTTGACCAAAAAAAAAATTACTGTATTAACATAGTCATGGCACTCTGGATCCCAATGTAAGCCTAAAAACAATTGAATGACGATTTTGACAGTTAAATGACGTCAATCAATTGACATTTAGTCCTATTTTTTTTGAACCGCAAATAATCATATAATTTCAAAAATTAAATAAATATCCAAGGTTTTGTTTTTTGAAAATCGTCATTAGCCTGTTTTGGATTTTTTTGTTTCTTTTGGTCAACAAAACCTGTTTCTACGAAACATAATTATTTTATTAATGATCTATCCGTCTCTGTCTAACACATGTTTTTCACCATAAGTTTATCGCCGTCGCACTCATATTCTAAAAATGGCAATATTCAAGCTCACAATTATTAACACAATAATCCATCCATCTCTGTACACATAACTTGGCCATAAGTTTGTCTCTGTTAGACTCATTGTGCTGTAAAAAGCGACAAAAGAGTGAAACTGCATTTTTGCTATTTACATATATCGCTTTTTTCTCTCTCTTACACACTAATTGCGCCTAATTCTCTCTTTGACACGTTGCCTTATGTAAAATATTGTTATTATTAGATTACGTTAACAGTACATTTATCTACCCATCTCTCTTCAACAGACTATTTTACCGATAAGTCTCTCTTTGTTCGACTCACTGTTTTATACCTATAAATCATTTTTTATATACGTGCCGAATAAAGTGAAACTTATGACGAAATACGTGTATCAAAGAAAGACGGGTATATTAATGTTCTTTTACCGTCATATTTACACATAACACTAAAGTTTATTGACAAGTGTGATACATCATTATTATTAGGAGATCAAAGACTTTCAAAAAAAGTTCGAAAAAAAAAACATAATTATCAGAAAAATGTCTCTGTCTAATACATATTTTTCTCCATAAGTTTATCTCTCTCACTCTCATTCTAACAATGATACTGTTTGAGCTCTGAGTTGTTGCATCTCTGTCAGACACTCAAACAGCGACAAAAGAGTGACACTTGATTTTTTCTATTTATATCTCTCTCTCTCTCTAACACATTATTTACGCCATAAGTCTCTCTTTGTTCGACACAATTTTGATATAAACCATTTTTTTATAAATCGAATACAGTGAGACTTATCATCAAATACACATATTAAATAGAGATGGGTATATTAATATTCTTTTAACGTGAAATTTACCCCTTAAACCAAAGGCTTTTGACATCATTATTCTCGGGAAATCAATGGCTTTCATAATCAAAAATGAAAAATCCAGGTTCGTACTTAAACATAATCATTATATTAATTATCTATCCCTCTCTGTTTGACACATATTTTTCGGCACAAGTTTATCTCTGTCTCACTCATTCTAAAAAGCAACCCTAAAAATGGCACTGTTTGAGGTCACAATTATTAACGCAATTATATACCCTCTCTGTCTGACACGTGACTTTGGCTTTACGTTTAACTTAAATTAACTGTCTTTTTTTATCGGTGTTATTGTGATAAAAAATTTAAAAAAAATCCAGGACCGTATTTAATATACATTAAATTGGAGGTTCCTGGAAGTGATGGTCTCTCTTCTCATACACACTCTCTCATTCTCGGTTTCTTAATTTCATTCTCTGTTCTGGCATTAGTCACGCCCTCTAATAAATATGGAAACCTTTAATACGGGGATGTCCATATTTTTAAAATTTTTTCCCTAAAATTAAGCAAAAAATCTGATTTTTATTTAGAGCAAAAAGGTGTTTGTGCTTCATGTTAAAGAGCCATCGACACCTTGATCCTGCTAGCAGCATTAATAAAACAAGCACGTATAAACAAAATTCCGTTTTTAGAGTATTCACAGTTTCCTGTGCTATTTTATGCTCTACATAATACAGCGGCGGCACTGGAAAATTAAAACTTTCGAAAGACTTTGAACCAGTTTTACCCTTTGAAAAACATTGACTATATTCCCATATTATACCATAAACGTTCCGCACACTGAATATACATGGAATACGTGAATAAAATGTCTCTGATATGCCCCAAATATGCTACTAAGGCACGCCTATGCCCGAAAATCCCATTAAATAAGTAATTTCTTACTTTAATCGCGATCATTTATCACCGATCGGTTTATTTTCGTTTCGAAGCAGACACGTGAAACTCCACTGGATCTGGATTGCATTTGCCAAGTCTTCATTCGTTTTTATGTTAAATTTAAACAATAATTTTCAGAAATAACCTCTAATTCTTATTCTTTTATCCAGAAATCTTATATAACCCTCTAAACAATAAAACTATAAATGTCGGCAACCCTGGCGAAGAGCAACTGTCAACGTCAATTAAACTTCAATTTTTTACATCCATACGTATACAACCCTTAATAATAATAATCATGAAAATAACATCATCGACAACCCTGTGAAAGCCAACTGTCAAATTAATGAAAAAAATCAAAATCAAATGCTTGAAAGAAATGAAACGTGTTAAATTCCCGGAACAAAATTTAAACAATACGTCAAATAACTAATTTCTTTAGTTTATACGTATACAACCCCTTAATAATAATCGTTATACAAATATTATTCACAACCCTGTGAAAGACAACTGTCAACTTCAATTTGACAGTTGACGGTACCCAGCTAAAAGTAATTAAACTTAGGTTATGTGTGTTTAATAATAGAAACTACGAGTTCCGCTTAGTTTGCCTTTTAGCGTAATTTCCAGATGAACCCGCGTATGCACGTAAGTTCTTATTATAAAAACATATAATAAAGTATCGAGAAATCGGCTTTGAACTGAAATTTATTTATTTGTTCTGGATTTTCCCATGCCCCAAGTGGTCCTTGAAGTATAGCACGGCCAGCGGATGGTGTTTATATACATACAGCCCGACCGTTTTTGTCTTTTATTTATTTGTCGAGGCATAGAGGGATCTTCCGCTTTGTGTATTTTCAGATTGGTGAAACAATGGTTTCTAACGCTACGTTCTGGATTTAATTAATCATGCAAAACGGCCATTTTGACATCTATCACTGTTACGTCACGAGAATGTTAGGTTATGTTATGTTAATGTCATATTGATTTTTGTTTGATATAAGACACGTTGCCGCGAACTTTAGAAAAGTTCAAAAAAGCAACCGGTTCGAAAACAATAAAGACACCAATAAATTAACGCCGCCTAATTTGTTTATAATAAATTCCGTGACGGTTTACAGTATGGATCCACTCAAGGCGATAGAGAGAGAGGAATATCTGTCACCCACTTCTCGTTTCGTTGTTTATGCTTTTGGTTGGTTGGGCCTGCGGGGATGCCGTGTGCAATGAGTGATCCCGGTTTTTTATTTCTACGTGCGTTTTAGTTGATCACTAGCATACAGTGGCGTAGTTTTATGAATCATTTACCTTTAGTAGAGTGGGCCGAAAATTTTTCATCCTTTTTTTACTGGATCTACCGAAAATAATAATGTATCACACTTGTCAATAAACTTTCACTTTATAGGCATATTTTACGTTTAAAGTTCATGATCGCCCCCATAAAGTCTCTCTTTGTTCAACACACTGTTTTATATAAATTATTTTTTATGTGTCGAACAAAGTGAGACCTATGACCAGAAAAGTGTATTAAAAAAAGGCGGGTAGATGAATGTTTTTGTCAACATTGATAGATAATGATGTATCAACGTCAATTTGACAGTTGACCAAACTGACAGTAATTAAACTTCAATTTCTTCTTACGTCAATATGTATACAACCCTAAATAATAATCGTGAGAACAAAATCATCGACAACCCTTTGAAAGACAACTGACAAATTCAGTTTGACAGTTGACAGCAATCAGTAAATGACGAACTGACATTAATTAAACTTAAGTTATGTGTGTTGTCGAGTGAAACTATAAGTTCCAGAGAGACGTAACTAATTAAGTCCATACGTATACAACGCCAAATAATAATCATGAAAACAAAATCGAAAAACAAACAATGTGAAAGACATGACACATATTTCCAGTGTCTGTAATGCCTGGAATAAAATAAAAATTTAGTTTAAATCCCTGTCATAATATGAAAATATACGTGAAAGATATGAAACTTTAACTGCATTTATTCCAGTGCCTGAAATGCCTGGAATAAAATTAAAAATCTTCCTCTTTTTGGAATTAAAAAAAAAGAGACCAAAGGGTTTCAAAATGAAAAATAAAAAAGACAGAGCCGTATTAAAAAAATTGATGATGCATGCATAAGGACGAAACGTAATATTTTAAATTTCACAATATCATTGCGCAGACGAGCTGACTTTAAAAAAAAATGCTATTTATTTCAAAAATCATGATGGTCACTTTAATTTTTAACAGGGGCGTAGTCTTATTAATCATTTACTTTTAGCATAGTGGTCCAAGCGACTAATCATTTTATATGTGTCGTACAAAGTGAGACTTCGTTGATGATACATCTACAAAAAAATTAAACGTAGTATTTTAAATTTGACAATACTATACTTTTGTAAGCGAGAAAATATTACTTTAAAAAAGTTCGTCTTCAAATAACCATGCTTTTTTAGAAATTAAATATATATACTTATTAAAATAATAAATTTATCCTATATAGACTAGAACTAAATTTGGGCTTCCTGTGACGCCACTGATAAGCAAGAGAACCTCCCCAAAAAAAAAAAAAAAATCCTTTATCTGGTTCATGTTGCTTTATACATAATATTTCTAAATCGCTATCAAATTTGGGAAGGTGTAGAGATAAGGGTACATCCAAAAAACAGAAATTTATATAGAGCGAAAGCTTCTGGTTTTTTTTAAGTGGCATAATACAGGTCTGTCAATACTTCGAACTCGTTTTCAAGTACGTACATCGTAAATTTCCACTATAAGTGGGGTTTTGACGTACTACCCCTATTAAAGAGATTATAAGGAGATTGGGTTTAAGGGTTAACAAATTTAAGTCAAGTGGTTGTCATAATATATTGAGACGTAATATTGCCTCAGAGATTTAATGAGGCGGGAGGAGGGGAGGGGCCATAAAAATGCCATCAACTAGATTTTTAATTACTGCAACGAACGAGCGACGCACAACATACCGTAAACGACCGAAAATTAAATGGATAAATGAAAAAACAACATTAAAAAGGAAATTGGCTTCTGGTATGCCCTCGTAAATCACCGCGGGGCCACGAAACCGCTTTTATGACATTTTAGACCGGAGTTTAAGGAACGAAAATCAGATTTTTGTGGTTGCCCAGATACGTTCTGCTGACAAAACAAGATTTTTTTGACGTAAAGTAGTCTTAGAGGAATAAAATAAGGGATCTAGATTTGTTTTCTGAAAAAAAAATTAGCAAAATTGGGATGAAAGAGTGTGAATCCTTATAAATATATAATTAAAATAAAGAAATCATTTATAACAGACATTTTATTTCTCCTTGAAATTCCGATGGTTTTTTTCCTGAATTTGCCCGGACTATAAGGCTAATGATAAAGGTCCTATGGTGACGTCACGCGGCAACAAACATATCATTATAGTCCGGGCGTTTTTAGTGAAAAAAAAAATTTTTTTTTACTCTTGATTCTTTTGATTGAAATTTTCTATTGATTTTATAAACTATTAATCATTTTTAGGCTCAAAAATTTCTGAATTTTCAAAGTGCTCTCATTCCCTTAATTTGCTCAAATCCCGTTAGAACCCTGTGTTTTGGTGATGTAGGTGATGGCAACAAGCTGCTGGTATAGTTAGTTTGATTACGAAAAAAATCAATTTTTGGTGAAATATACCCGAAAAATGAAAAACTTCGGAGGTCGATTTCTCGGCTTTTATGAGTACTATCGAAAAAATTACAACTGTTTTGACTTAGTTTCGTCCTTCTGAATCCAACGAAACTATCCGCAAGGTCGTAGCTCTCATATTAGCTGAGATATCGCATTTTTGGTGCCTATTTTTGGCCTCGAAAACGAGGTAAAAAAATGACTTTTCCCGAATTTTCAAAGTGCTCTCATTCCCTTAGTTCTGCTCAAATCTCAATATAACCCGGTGTTTTCGTGATGTAGGTGATAGGAACAAGCGAAGCCGCTGGTCTAGTTATTAGTTCGATTTCGAAAAAAATCAATTTTTGGTGCAAAAATTCTTGATTAAAGCGATTTAACCCTTAACCCCAGCGGTACTGCTGTCATATATATATGTCAGATAATAAATTGACACATGGACGGCTGACCGATATATATGACATCATAATAAACACTCCCCTTAGACGACTGACATAAATATAGGACAAAGTTTAAAATTTTCTTTGCAGTATGAACGGCTGACCGATATATCGGTACCTGGCATCCGAGCGACTGATATATATGACAGTAGCGGAAATATACGACAATTGCCGAAATAAGGGTTTGTTTGTTGTTATTTCGGTAGTGGTTTGTTCGGTATGACTATGTAAAAAAAAAAAGGACTTTATTTATTTTATACTCGGTGAGATTCAGCACAGCTGTTGCTAGCCGAGTATTCATAGCAAAAACAAAGTATAAGATTTCAATAATTACAACAACGTCGAAACATACAGTAAGGTAAATTAAATATTCAAATAAATAGAAAATACAACTGAAAATTGTCCCTAAAAAATCTACAAAACAAAAAGTAAATCAAAAGCAAAAAAAAAATAAGGCAAAATTCTCTCCAGAATCCACAAGACAAAAACAAGTGATTAATAAAAAAAAAAAAAAAAATAAATAAAGTGATTAGTATTTAGTGTGCGTTTAGTTGAGTTTTTATAGCGTGCATAGGCGGTTATGATGTCGTCCGAGCAGCAACCAGGTCCATCAAGATATATAAAAGACTTGTTACGTAAGTTATCTGATAAGAACAGTGACGATGATCCATTTATGGACAGTGGAAGTGAATACTTGCCAAGCGAAACTGAGAGTGATGACAGCATGGAGTACGAGGTAAGGGATGCAGACGACCAAAAGATGATAAACAGAATTTACAAGAACGGGAAAATATTTCTGATATGCCTGACTACAGCGACATCACATTGAAATGGACCAATTTAAATTTTGAACCCCAGCTTCATGAATTCGATAATATAGTAAATAGTGGAGGAAAAAATCAGACGTTGACCGAAAATTCGCCAGAATTAGATTTTTTTTTAAATCTTTTTACTGAAGATACTGCTCTATATGTTATCCAAGAGACCAATAGATATGCAGATCAACAGAAAGAAAAAAACTGGAAAGCACTTAATTTAAATTAATTTTTTACTTTTATTGCTCTTACAATGCTAATGCCCAGAAATAAAAAATTAGAAGTAAAGGAATATTGGTCCTTGGATCCCTTGCTATTTTCTCCTGTTTTTGAAAAACACATCTTAAGAGAGAGATATTTTCAGATCCTAAGAAATTTGCATTTTGCCAATAATGAAAAACAAGACACAACAAATCATTTGTTTAAAGTTGAAAAGGTTCTAGAGCTTATTAAACAAAAATTTAAATCAGAATTTTACCCATTTCAAAACCCAGTTGTTGATGAAAGTATGGTGCTTTTTAAGGGAAGACTTAGCTTTTAAACAATTTATTCGAACCAAGCGCCACCGCTTTGGTATTAAACTTTATGTTTTATGTGACTGCGAGACTGGATACCTTCTCGATTTTATTGTTTATATTGGGAAAGACACTTACGTTTCAGAACAAAACATTCCAGGTTTAGAAATTTCTGGAAATATTGTTGTCCAGCTTTATCAAGAGAAAGGTCATTCGGTCTTTACTGATAACTTTTATAGCAGTCCTGCACTTTCAAGCTACTTATTTGATCATAAAACCAATTCCTGTGGCACTGTAAGGTTTAATAGATTGCATATGCATGTATTTAATGAAAAACTAAGTAAAGGAGACATTGTCTGGAGGAGTTCGGACAAGTGTCTCGTTTTAAAATGGAAGGATCGGCGAGAAGTAACAATGATAACCACAATGCATAAAAATGAAATGGTTACTCTTGACAAAATCGACAGGACTACAAAAGAACACGTCAAAAAACCCTTGTGTGTGGTTGAGTATAACGCAAACATGGGAGCAGTAGATCGTTCTAACATGATGATGAGCAGCATTGATTGTCTACGTAAGACAGTTAAATGGTACCAGAAATTGTTTGTTCATTTGTATGCTGAATGCTCATGCTATGTACTCCACAAAGCAAACCACTCAAATTTCGCTTGCCAAGTTCCAGTTGAATGTTATTCGCCAAATGTTTCTAAGGCTAGTAGTGTTTGTTTCTCGTTCTTCGCTATTTTAGCTAAATATTTTGAAATTTTTAGGTATAGGTACGAGAAGAAACCAACAGTGATGTACACTGAAATAAATTCCAGATTAAGAGAGCGACATTTTCCAAACTTAGTGCCAGGTACTGAAAAACTCAAAACAGCTCAAAGAAGATGTGTTGTATGTTCACAAACTACTTTAGGCCAAAAAAGAGAAAGGCTTCCAGATATATGTGCAGGGAGTGTAACGTAAGTTTGTGCATAGTTCCATGTTTCGAGGTTTATCATACCAAAGACAAATATTAAATTTTCAACTAAAACAAGCAATGTCCTATAGAATTTGGAAAAATTTTAGTTCTCTTATGTATTTTTTGCATTCATATCAAGAATTTTTGTATGCTTTTCTTTTCGTAATAAATATTTAAACGTTTTATTATTAAATCGATTAAAAAAATAATAATAAAAATATAGAAACATTTCTATTATGATATAACCTATATATATGACAGCCGTCTATCCGCCACAGTGAAAGGCAGCCGTCCATACGTTATAATAGGTAGTAAACAGGTCAGTACTGAAAGGGTTAAGTTGGACCGATTGGATGGAATTTAATGGATGTTCTTTAATTTTGATTTACAAAAAAAATGGCTTTTTTTTATTCTTCCCTTGGTCTGTTTTACCTAAAAACCCACCCACTTTAAAAACCCATAAATCCCACTTAAACTTAATGGAGGCCACCTATAAATCCACTTTGTCGAGACACACTTTCTCAAATTGGGTTCGTACCTCTTTTAAATTTTTTCTGGCTCGTAATGTCCACTTGATTCGACTTAAAAATGACACAAATTACTCCTTAAATTTATTGGAAATCTATATACACACATACATTAAAAAATAAATTAATACATAATATAACCTTAATAGTATGTAAATAGTACAAATTTCTTTGGTGCTTGCTTAGATTTAGCCTAGAGTAGGAATATGTACCGGATGTCTTATTAAAGTTTGTATTAAAAATCACTGTACAGGGTTGAACTTGTACTTGTAAGGATACCTTTTATCTTATTGCAAAATATACAAGGGGTCCCATAAAATTGTCTTAAATTAATCAGTACAATTTTTGCATCAACAGAATCTGAAATCACTTTGTAATACTGCATTTTCGTCTACGAACCAAATTATAATTCTCGTCCAATTTCACATAAAACGTCGGCACCTCCCCAACCCCTTTCACGAATCGTTTACCTCTCGGTATACACTCGTACCCCAAATTTTCAATTTCATGAGCAGTATTTTCCAGAATGTGAATTTCGCCTGAAAAAATCATTTTCATTAAAACAAAAATGCATCTACTGCGATTTTTACTTACCAGGACTACCGGTACTATCCATTCTCGAAGCCATATTGACCGCATCCCCCCAAATATCGTATAAAGGTTTCTTGGAGCCCACCACCCCTGCAACGATCGGTCCATGGCTTATACCTAAAAATTGATCAATTTCCCACTACTTTTCGTACCATATGGCAACAAAGAGTGTACGGTATTGTTAGGACACCTTGGCACTCACCTATTCTCAAATGTATTTGGGTAAACGAGGTGTTATGCTCCCTAAACTCTTTGAACATCGTGGTGGCGAAATTCAGTAAGATCTCCAAGGTGCTGCTGGTGTGATGGGTCTCCACCAGGCGGCCTACATTTTCGTTTTCACCTGGTACGGTCAGTCCGCAGGCGGCCATGTATGTCCACTTCGCTATTTTTATTTTTTCCACTTTCGAAAACTCTTTCCGATTAATCAACTACAAAATGACCATGGAAATGAGTGCACCCGATCAATCTCGGTTGAAAGATCTTTTCTTCCCCAATTTGCCCGTACTATAAGCCTAATGGTAAAGGTCCTATGATGACGTCACCGGACAACGAAAATAACATTATAGTCCGGGCATTTTTTAGGAAAAATAAAATTTTTTGTTTACGTGATGACTGTACACGAGAGTTCGTAAAGAAGTCTTGGTAATATGAGTAATCGAATTTATTATGATTTAATTTAATCTATAACGGACTTTAAACTGGAAATTCGGGAACAAGTAAATGATGTAAAGTTTTACGCCGGATAGCATAAAGGGCAAAAGAAAAATAATGAGGACATTTAAAAACGAGGTTTAAGAAGGACAACCGAGTAATGAAAGAATAAATTATTAAAATAAAAGACATAGTATCAGAACAAAATAAAGTTTGTTGCAAGGGTGATATTTTGGTGAAACATTGGGATACTATGTCTATTATAACAATAAAGAGCGAAATAGACATTGATAAACTTAATAAATAAAATGAAATTGTATTCATTTCAAATTTCAGCAAACGCTTATTAACACCTGATAAAAATAAATATGCCCAAGTTTGAAGCGGTACTTCCTACTTGTTGTAAGTTGAAAGTTGTAAGTTGCATATTTGATAGTTTAGTCGCTTTTAGGTATTTAAGTCTATGCAGGGAGTTAAGTCCATACATATATGTTGATGAATTGTTATTGCTAATTTAAATTTAACCATATATTTGAATTTTAACCTGGATAATTATTTGGTTGTTGATACAATCGATTGTAACATAGATTTTATGTGTAAAGTGGCCTCTATAACGCTGTGAAGGAATAATAAAATATCTTCTATAGCTTCGAGCGTTGGACCTTGGAGGGCAAAACTAGCTCTAGCTCAGAAACTATTAGACTTACGCAAATGGTTCATATATGAAATTATTCCCTGGGAACGCGTTTTCATTGAGTGCAAACTTCATTCAGGTAAATTAAAAAGTTTCCAAGTGATCCTTGAAAAACAAAAAAATTAAAATTAAAATTGGCCCTAAAGCCAAATGTTCTAGTTAAGCAAATTTTTTACTCAAGAATCAAATTTTGTATATAGAGTTCATCTATAGAGTGTCCACTATAATACAGTAGAGGAATTATAAAAGTATCTTCAATGGCTTTTAAGCTCAAAATGTCCGAGAATAATAAACAAAAATAAAAACTAAATTTGTTTCAAAAACCTCAAATTTGGTGGACATTGGACCTTGGAGGGCAAAACTAGCTCTAGCTCAGAAACTATTCAACTTACAAAAATCGTTCATATATGAAATTATTCCTTGAAAAATACGTTTTCTTTAAGTCAAAACTCCATTTAGATACCTCAAAAAGTTTCTAAGTGATCCTTGAAAAACTAACAAATTTAAAGGGAAAAATTAACCTGCAATCAAGTGTTCTAATTAAACCAATTGTTTACTCATAATCAAATTGTTCACATAATATTCATCTAATATCTAGATCTATCATCTATCTATGTTCACATAATATTCATACTATTTATCACAATTTGTTCCAAAAACCTCAAATCTGATAAGCATTGGACCTTGGAGAACAAAACTAGCTCTAACTCAAAAACTATTAGATCCAAAAAAATGGTTGATATGTGAAATTGTTCCCTGGAAAACACGTTTTCTTTGAGTGAAAAATCCATTTAGATAAGTCAAAAAGTTTCCGAGTGATCCTTGAAAAAGTAAAAAATTTAGAGAAAAAAAAATATCCTGAAGCCAAGTATTCTAGTTAAGCAGATTTTCCACTCAGAATAACATTTTTTACCCAAAGCCATGCCAAAATGTCCAAGAACAATAAACAAAAATAAAAACTGAATTTGTTTCAAGAAACCTCAAATTTGGTGGACATTGGACCGTGGAGAGCAAAACTGGCTCTAGCTCAGAAACTATTCAACTTACAAAAATGGTTCATATATATGAAATTGTTCCTTGAAAATTACGTTTTCTTTAAGTGAAAACTCTATACTCAAATTTTCCACTCAGAATCATTTTTTTTTAAATGTTCAAGAACAATTTAAAAAAATGGAAACTAGAAATTTATTCCAAAAGCCTCAAATCTGATATCAAATTGTTCCTTGGAAAACGGCTTTTCTTTGAATAAGGTTGATACTGTACCTCACCCAATTTTATTGAAAAAAGTAGGAAATATTGAATCAGAGGTATTGTATATAACCTTTTTAAGTCCTATTTAACAAAAAGAACATAGAGTAAAGATAAATAATGCACGACATTGGCCAGTTTTATATGCGCTTTTTAAAAATGATCTGTTCAAAGCTGTACGAGAAATCGACTGTTTATCTGTATATATGCTATGCCGATGACACAGTTATTTTAGTCAGGGGTAAGTCAAAAAAGGTTTATCAAAACTTCATTTATGGCTAAATCAGCATCTTCAAACAATGAATGTGCCATTTTCGATGAGCAATAAAATCGATGTACCATTGCCAAATGCGTTTCATAATAGTAGTGCATAGAATAATTTTTATTAAATTTGAAAGAGTATAAAAAGATATATGTAATGGCTTGACATTGTAATAATTATGCTAACTTTTTGGGTTGAAAAAAAAACGTGTAATCCTAGGAACGTTAATATTGTGTACAGGTTCCCGATAAGCTACTTCTAGCTTTTGGACATTACTTTAAAAAGGAAATAAACATTCTATTCTATTATAACTTACAGTATCAATGATGGTGATGTATTCGTTCATAAGTTGTAAAAATGACATTTCGTGTTCCATACAGTCTTCGTGGTATATCATGGAGGCGAACATGACGGCGGCGTGACTGTGTGTTTCGTAATAGAGATCGTTTAGTTCTTTGTTAACGTCTAAGTAAATTTTTGCTGGAAAAAAGGAACTATAAGAAGTACGACCTTCCAATGGAGTCATAAAACTGTGGAAATTATGACTATGAAAGTCATAGTTTTCTTACAATATGATTTCAAAGTACAAAATTCCTTTTTGCTTCCTAGACTTACCAACGTGTTTCGGTAAAATATTACACAACATATTAGTGTTGACCGCCTGTTGTTCATTAGCCTTCCTCTTCTCCTCCAATAGTTTAGAGGTCCATAAGAAGTCCAACCTGTTCATATAGTCCGTTTGCCTGTCAATCAAATGCAAAGTAACCGTCAAAAAAATCACTTGCATTATGTGAGCGAACTGGGGCTCCAGGTACGGATTGAACGTTTCGCTGTACTAAAAATTATTATATAATTTTTTTTTCACTGTTTTATATATGTTTCATGTACCTTATATATAGGGTTCACGTAAAACATGACGCAACAGCTGTAGGCCACAGTTGTCAGCACTGCGCATAACAGTTTCATCCAAATGAAAATTTTTAGGAATAAAAAGGTCATTACGAGGGCTAGAGCGCAGGATTCTGTAATATGCTAAAAATATATATATAGACAGTGTACATAACACCCTTTTTTGTTTGGGAATGTCAAAGTCAAAAATAGCTTTATTATTACGTAACATCATCTGTTGTTAACAAAGCATTATATAAAATCTTAAAGATAGTTGACAACATAATCTTTTACAAAAATATAAAAATTTTAACAATTCTTACATACATAGAATATAGAAGACACCCAAAGAAAGGGTAGTAAGAATTCACATTACGCTGCGCAAAACTCTTCACTGTCAAAAAATTATATTTAAAAACTCGTCTACAGAATAAAATGCTTTAGCAAGCAAGAGTTTCTTTATATTTTTCCTAAAACGTTTTTCACAATTTATATATATAAAGTATATATATAAAGGGGTAGGTGGTTAAAAAGCCCTCTGCCTCCGTACACAAAAGAGGACTTAATCTGCTCACTTTTCGGGATAGGCAGAGGTAAAGAGAAGGTTGTTCGGAGATTGTAACCCGAGGAGGGGGGAGCCAAGCTGATGGCGATATTTTTTGTGGATAAGACAAACAGTCTCTAAAATAAAAAGGCATGGGAATGTCAGGACAGAGTGTTTTAAAAATAATGGCCTACAGGGGCTACGAAAGGGAGCTGCACACATGTAGCGCATGGCTCTTTTTTGCAAAATAAATAGAGAGCTGAACAAATACTGAGAGCACACACCCCAAAACACAATACCGTATCTCAGATAAGACTCAATAAGAGCATGGTAGGCAATTTTGGCTACATCAAGTCCCAGAGAATGTGTTATTACTCTAATAGCATAACAGTTGGATGATAACTTCCCTAATAAAGAGGAGAATTGCTTATCAATCGTCAGGCCCAAAAATTTGCATGTTTCAGATGGACTTATTGTTTCATTTTGCAAAGTGACAGTTCCAAGGTTACATTTAAAAGTTAAAATATTAGTTTTAGAAATATTAAAAGTTAATCTATTAGATTCACACCATGACTTTACAAGAATTAAATCTTCATCAACGATATTCCTTAATCTCTTGGTGTCAGTGTCATGCCAAAGTAATGTTGTATCATCCGCAAAGATAGTAAATTTGCCCCTAATTGGAATTTGAGAGATATCATTGACATATAGCAGGAACAATATTGGTCCAAGAACAGAACCCTGGGGCACACCAGCGTCCATATCCAGACAGGATGACATATCATTGTCAAAGAATACCCTTTGTGTTCTTCCAGATAGGTAAGATTGAAACCAGTCGAGAGCAACTCCTCTGAATCCATAGATTTCTAGCTTCTGCAGCAGTATTCTGTGAAAACATCTTGTCGGACTTGCATTGTCTTATTTATTTAATGTAACACGACGTTTCGGTTGGTAAGTATCTCCAACCATTATCAAGTGTAAACTGACTTAAGAATTACGAAGACAGATCTCCAAAAGTTCCATCACCCCGTCCAGAGGCAGTGTGGTCCGAGTTGAGAAAGCTGCATCCTTGCTTAGTTTGTCTCGGATGATGTTAAGAGACTCTCCTATGGGTACATTGGTGTAGAGACTTTCGACATCAAAACTCACCAATCTGTCACTGATCTCGATTTCGATCCCTCCAAGAGGGTCTACAAAGTGGGCAGAGTTTAGCACGAAAGACGCTGCATTTCCCTGGATCGGTCTAATGATCTCCAAAAGGAATTTCGAGAGTTCTGATGTCGGCGAATTTCTAGAGCTCGTGATGGGCCGCAGAGGCATTTGCTCCTTATGAATCTTGGGTAGTCCGTATAGGTGTGGAGTTTTGCTATAATGTGGTGTCAGCCTAAAGCGTACCGCATCCGACAATGTTGAGGAGTACTTTTTAAGTGCTCTGTAAATTCGACCTTCTATGGTTGTCGTCGGATCCTTAGATAGTAGCCTGTATTCGCCTTTGTTCAAAACTTCCTCAACCTTGTTTTCGTAGATTTCCAGGTCCATAATCACAGTTGCATTGCCCTTATCTGCAGGAAGAATTTTGATGTTCTTTTCACTTTTGAGATTCCTGAGAACTGTTTCCTCTTCTTTGCTGATGTTATGCGAAGGTTTTTGTTTTTTAAGTGAGTCCAGAGCAACCCTTACCTCGTGTCGAAATTCATCGGCCTCAGGACGTGGTAGGTGGATTGATTCTACTGAAGACACTATGTCTATAAAGGATGGTTTTGAGGATATGGCGAAGTTTAGTCCTCTGTTTAACACCTTTTGTTCAGCATCGGTAAGGGTTCTTTTTGACACATTAATGAAGGTGGCGGAGAGGTTAGAGGTTGGTGCTGGTTGAGTCCTGTTGGTTCGTCTGGATTTAAGGTTTTGGAGTTTTGAAAGGTGGCCTGCTCTTAGCTTTTCTCTTAGTTTCTGGCAAGCTAAGTCTATTTTGTTAAAGATTGGTTGATAGTCTTCCTCCAATGTAACTTTTTTTATTTCTATTTGTGCTTTCTTCCAACGGTGGTAGCTAAGTTGAGATCGCAGCAGCTCCATACTGGCACGTTCAAGAATACGTTCTGATCTTCCACCTGGTATAGCGGTTTTGAGGCGTAGACCAGTAGGAATGACATTGACGTCTCTCGCAGGAATCTGATGTGCTCCTCCTCCTTGATCATCTTTATCTTGGTTTTTTCAAAGCCTCTAAATAGGTTGCTGGTTCCGGGTCCGTACCGGTTATCCAATCTGTTTTTGAAGTCAGTTTACACTTGATAACGGTTGAAGATACTTACCAACCGAAACGTCGTGTTACATTAAATAAATAAGACAATGCAAGTCCGACAAGATGTTTTCACTGTACCATTGTCTACCACCTTCAAAAACAGTATTCTGTGACTTACACAGTCAAACGCCTTAAATAAGTCACAGAACACCGCCGCCGCACTCTCCCCAGCATTCAACCCCATGTACAGGGTGACCCAATAAGACTGTTCCTCGGCCATATCTCGTGACCGTTGGATCGGAAGAGGATGCCTATTCCCTTGGGCGCCAAGGCAAGTATTTAACACAAGAATCTTTAGACGTTGCCTATTTGGAATGATTCTGTTTATAATTGCACACGTATTAAAACTTAATGAATATTTCTAGGTCTCCCGATTTAACCTGCCTTGATTTTTATCTCTAGGGAAGGATTAAGGATAAGGTCGCCATTAGATCACTTTCTTGTTCCTTTCATGTTTCATTTGTTTCATTTTCCAAGTCCTACCTATAATATTAAAGTGACTTATTACGTTCGGGATGCGTTTTTTTTCCTTTTTTTTTTTGCCAATATTTGCGGTTAGGAAAGACATTTTGACAAACGGTTTTCACTGGCCTCTTTGGATGTTATTTGGCTACTTTTTCATAAAGAAAAAGTCATATCATTCCATTTGATTTTTTTGATTTTTTTAGGATTTTGGGTGATGGTGTCAAAGCTAGCCCCCAGGCGGAAAAGGATTCAACTAAATCAACTATATTTTGGCTGATTCTTATTGCCCAAGGAATGCTCTTTTCAACGATACCAAATTTGTTAAAATCGGTCAAACCGTTAAGAAGTTAAAGCAAGTTATTGCAAAAACAACTGAACGCGCTCCACCATCTTTGTTTTTGAAATGGCTGATTTTTTTATTTTACGAAAATCATAGATAACCTGGTTCTCTTTAAAAATGTAAAAAAAAAAAATTTGGTTGTTATGCGAAATTTAAAGAAAAATGCAATTTTAAAATTTAAGATGGCAATTACGCTCTCTGGTGGTAATTTTTATAACTTGAAAATATTTTCCAACGATTTTTCATGACCGATTTACCTAATAATTTTTTATTTTTTTTATTTTTTTTACGAACAGTTCCCGAGATATGGCCGAGGAACAGTTTTATTGGGTCACCCTGTACAGACTCTCCAAAAAATTGAAAATAGCATCCGATGTACTCAGTTTCGTCCGGAATCCAAATTGCTGATGGTTAAGAATATTATGCCGTTTCAGAAATTCCATCATCCTAGTTTTTACCAATCTTTCTACAAGCTTTCCAGGCGCGGGAAGCAGGGCTATGTCAGACCCATATTTTGATGGGTCATCATAGTTTCCACCCTTAAATAATGGTATAATCAAGGCATCCTTGAGTAAATGTGGAAAGGACCCACTTGAAAGTGAAACATTTAACACCTCAGCCAAAGAATCAAGGGTTGGTAGCGGTAGCGCTGTTAGGACCTTTAGTGACAGCCCATCCCATCCAGAGGAGTTCTTATTTTTCATTGAGGATAGAGCTTCCATTATTTCACTAGAATCTGTTGGTCTAAAGAAAAATGTTTTAGGCACCTTAATGTTGTGTAAGTATGAGCGCGGATCTCTAACAGACTGAGGCAATAATATTGATGGACCCAAAGCAAAACCCTGGAAAAAATGATTAAGTGTTTCGGCCGACACCGTGCTATTAGAAACAGAAGGGTTCCCACGTTCGCCTCGTAAGTCATTAACAATTTTCCAAGACTCTCTAGACTTATTTCTTGATTGGTTTATTTTACTTGAGTAGCATAAGGTTTTTGCCAATTTCACTGTATCGCGGTAAATTTTGCGATATCTATTAAAGTAGGATATGAATTTGGAGTTTTCCAGGGCAAACTTTCTTATGGAGTGCAAACACCGAAGATTTTTACCAGAAGCTAATAGACCCCTGCTATACCAGGGTCTTCTCCTTTTTTCCCTAATTGTCACCATGGGGAAAGTTGACTCAAAAACATTTTTACAGAATTTTTTTCTAGTGAACAACCTTCCGCACTTTTTTTCACTTAGAAGAAAGGAACATAATACGGCCTCATGATCAAAGATCAGATGAGATATTATATAAAAAACTTACCCATGGTACCATACAGTGGCCCTCTTTCGTTACATCCGGGTCATCTAGGACTTCTACGTGGCAAAAATGCTAAAAAAACCGTTTGTTTAATTTGAATCTTAGTTTCTAAAAACACAAAGTCACTTCAAGGGTAGCTATATATTGCTGGAATATATGGCATTTCTCAGGATGTTTTAAATGTACAATCCTGGTATGTTTTCGTGTTATTAAGATTAGTTTATGTTGTATTAAAATGCGTATTTGTTTCTCTTACCACTTCTAAAAATACACATGACAAAAAGAGGAGCCACACGATAATATAAATGAGAAGCCTGGCCCAGAAATTATAAGTGATAAACTTGGAAGACTTATAAAAGAATCTCACAACACCATTCCTAGGTAAAATATCGCTATATTTCGTATAAAACTTCAGGTACAAATAGTAGGTCCAGGTACTTGGCAGCAGAATGAGTACCAGAATTAACTGGGTTATTATAAACTCGTATCTTAGCCAGGCTGTGCTGAAATCGAAAAACAATTGCCAATTTTTGAGAAATTTAATATAAATGCAAAAAAGCACCTGTCTAACGTCAAATTTTGAATGAGATAAACGCAGATTACCAGCACCACTTGACTTAAGACGTAGTACTTAAAAATCGGATCTTTCATTTTGATGTACTCCATCTCGTTCTTTTTGTCTTTAAATATTAGCAGGCTGCTGATGTCTTTGTCTCTTATGTACTGGCTAAAAAACATATGACAATGTGAAATTTTAAGAATTTAATTTAATTACTTCACTCACTCTTTTTTTGAGAAAGAGATATTATTAATGGTTTTTTCCATTTCTTTATCGACGATGGCGGATCTCTCCACGTATCTTTTGAAATTAGTACCCATGAAGGCGGTTCTTCTTTTAAAATCGGCCGTGTATCTTCTATCCTCGTTTACGCGATATTTACTCGCTCTCCTTTGGTATAACGTCGTCCTTCTTTGATCAACATTGCTTCTCCTAGAATTAAAAAAAAATCAAATTTTCTCCAAATTTGCTTGGACTAACACTTTTATCACTGCCAAATTTATCACCGTTTTGCCCGGACTAATGATAATGACAAATTAATGTAAAAAAAAATCACAGATGGCGCCACGGTGGATGCGCCTGAACTCGCCGCGTCATTTTAATACTAGATGGCGCCACGCTATGATATAATACATACCTGTCGTGATCTAAGTTATTGCTCTCAATAATCGTCAAAGTGGGTCGTTGTTCTACGTTTATTTGAGGCATCGTTTCTGCCTGATGATGGTTGAGGTGACTTAGGATCGGTAAAGTACCATTTTTTCGAAATATTGAGGGTCTGGCATTATATGGAGGTACAACCGTGGACTCTGGATCGCAGTCGGAAATGCTCCCGTTTGGTGAATTATTTTCTGTGTAGTCCATTATCTGTTTCAAGTATTAATTAAATTTTTAAGAAACACTCGAATTGTTGATACTCACCGGTGAAACTAGGAAAGTTTTTAAGTTGTGTTGCTTGAATTGCGCAACGGTATCTCCCTTATCGGTAGCCACGATATCGTAAGGTTTTTCCAAAAAGTCCTTTGTTACATTCGTTATATGAACTTTACTAAAAACGTATCAAAAGAATCATTTACATTCAAATTTCTCAACAAAAAAAAAAAACAAACTATTTACCCCGCCACTCCTTCACTCTCCATTTTATTGGCGATATCCACGTCTTTAGACCAGACGTCGAATTGATACTTTACTTTTCCTATGATGCCACTTATAATACGCCCCGTATGTATCCCAATACGCATATCTATTGTTAAATTATTTTTTTCCCTAAAAATTGCAACACCGCATTAAGAAAATATGACAATAGCGTCACAGAGGGCGTTGCAATTGACAAATGACATTCACACTTCAAGTAACGTGAAACTATTGTTGCCAGTTTGTTTGATCATGCGTGTATGCATTAGTTGGTAACAGTGTTAGGGTAAGTACAGGCTTTTTTTTTTAATTTGTCCCCAATAACCTTTGGAAAGACAAGGACAAGGCTTGGGGTTAATCAGTTAAGGATTAAGTAAATGATTAGGCTAGAAATTTGAAACTGGTAACAATGGCATAATTATTTAAGTTTAGGCTAGACAGATGACCTTGATATTTCAAGGAACGTGGCGCAGCATTGTCAATTTGTATGATTATTCATATATACGTCAGTTAGCAACAATGTTATGGTAAGGACTGAATTTTTTTAAGGCTTGAACTTAATTAGCAAAGAATTTAGTAAATGGTTACGCTATAATTTCAAAATTGGCAACAATGTCTTAATTATTTCGGTTTATTCTAGGCACATGACATTGACACTTCAAGGAACGTGACTTTCTATTTCATTCATCAGTTGGCAACAGTGTTATGCTAAGGACAGATTTTTTTATGTTTGTCCCATTAACCTTTGGAAAGACAAGGACAAGGCTTGAGGTCAATCAGCTAAGGATCTAGTAAATGGTTACGCTATAATTTTAAAATTGGCAACAATGTCTTAATTATTTCGGTTTAGTCTAGGCACATGACATTGACACTTCAAGGAACGTGAGTTTCTATTTCATTCATCAGTTGGCAACAGTGTTATGCTAAGGACAGATTTTTTTATGTTTGTCCCATTAACCTTTGGAAAGACAAGGACAAGGCTTGAGGTTAATCAGCTAAGGATGTAGTAAATGGTTACGCTATAATTTCAAAATTGGCAACAATGTCTTAATTATTTCGGTTTATTCTAGGCACATGACATTGACACTTCAAGGAACGTGAGTTTCTATTTCATTCATCAGTTGGCAACAGTGTTATGCTAAGGACAGATTTTTTTATGTTTGTCCCATTAACCTTTGGAAAGACAAGGACAAGGCTTGAGGTTAATCAGCTAAGGATCTAGTAAACGGTTACGCTAGAATTTCAATAACTGAAAACAGTCACTTATTTATTTAAGCTTAGCCTAAACAGATCATGTTTACATTTACATTACAATGCGAGGCAGCATGGTTGTCAGCTTGTGTGATGATCATTCGTGCATACATCAGTTGGCAACAGCGTTATGGTACGGACGGAATTTATATGTTTATTCCGATAAATATCTTTTAGAAAGACGAGGACAAGGCTTGAGGGTTAATCCGTTAATGATTTAGTCAATGCCTTACCATATAAATTGAGAACTTGCAACAATGGAGGAATTATTCAGTTTAGTCTAGACAAATGACATTGACAGATGACATTGACAATGTAAACAATAGCCTGTCCAAGTGAGGGGTGGTTAAAACCAAAAGTAAATACCGTTTCATACAAGTGATATTTGGTATTTACCGAGAGGCGTTAAATGACGTCATCGGTTTAACCGCCAGTAACCCTGCTTAGGAGGAAAGTTATAGCGGTTGACATCTGACAAATAAAAAAATCGAAAAACGCATTGTATAAATAAACAAAATACTTCTATAATATTATGTATATTTGCCAAAATATACAAAAATGTATTAGGCCCAATATTAAAGTATGCGAAGTGTAAAACCACAAGTGGGCTTTGTGCAAACTCCATCCAAAAGACTAATGAAGTTTTAAGAACAACATCCATGTGCACAATACAGCATCACAGAATATACATGTACATGTTATAAGCAAATAACCGATCGATCACAACATTAAAACATTCCATCTAAGCGATAGCTTCAACCGTGACGTCATTTGACATTTTTGACAGTAACCGTTGGTTCTTAACACTTGGACAGGCTACAAATAACAACAACTTTCAAAAAAATCTCCTGAAATTCTCACCTGACATCGGCAATTATTTGGATCATTTTCAACCCCAAATCTACGCAGGCCTCGGCGGGATTCTTTGGAGGGGTGGGTGGTAGTCCAGATACGCAATAATAGCAGTCGCCCAAGAATTTTATCCGGATTACGTTGAGTTTCTGCAATCCCATATAGGGTTAGTCACTAATAAATAAATAAAATGAATCATTCGTACTTCCGAGGCATGATCGAACCTTCCGAAGAGTTCGTTGAGTACTTCGAGTAACGCGTTAATGTTTAGCATTTTGGTCATTACGGTGTAGTTGACGATATCCGCGAATAGGATTGTGACCCCTTCATGTATTTCTAATAGGTCGTTGCTTAAATAATACAAGTAATAATTTACTCAAGCTGTTACTGTATATTCTGTAAACTAACTTACGTTTTTTCGACCCCAATTTTCCCAGTTAACCTATAGTTCTCTTGGCTTCTCAAATAGCTCTGCTTCACCTTATCTATTAGGGGGGCCGGTATGATACTCGACATTAATTGCTCCTATAAGCAAAACTCGCTTAATAAAAATAAGAAATTAAAAAAAATGTTTATTTCCATTTACTTCTTGTTCTTTTTCATGCTTTAGCTGAAGGGTATTAACTATGCAGTCCCTCCTGTCCAAAAAACTCTTCCTCTGCACTATTTCGTTGAGATATCTAAAATAGATCCCGAGGCCATTGAAACATATCAAGAAGATGACATCTGAAAAAACCTGAAATTTATGTCGTACACGTTGACTGGTATTACTAAAAATTCAATTTTCATGCCAAACTTTTGTTAAATTTAATTCACGTCTTGAATACTTACTCTAGCGGTTTTCATGTGGGACTCCCTGTAACTGACGAAAATTAGGGTGAGCACATGCGCGGTGGAGACCACGGTGCCCAAGATGGCGGCCACAAATCCCTTTTCTATCCCGAGAAAGATGTAGCAGGCGATGATTATGAGAAACGAGTACGCAGGCGTGTACGTACAGGTCAGATCTGTCCCCATCAGATCATGGTAAACGGGCGGGAAAAAGTTCGCCACGAAAATCACCAGGAAGGCGATCACGCAGAAGTAATCCCATCTGGTGGAGCGTTTTTTTACTATTTCTAAGATGACGAGCCCCACTAGTGAGTGAACGCTCACCAGTGTGTATACCAATAGGTCTGGCAAGAGGATTTTTAGTTGTTGCTAAAATGTACACTATTATTAATAAAGTTAAAAGTATATATGTTTATTTGAATCGTATTAAAGAAACTGGGATAATTTTTTGATGTTTTAAGCTCGTTAAGTGAAATGAAGTGGGTATTTTTCTAAAGATCTGCCTTATTATAATATAGTCGGCTTGGCAACAGCGTTCAAATTTTACCCGAAACTTGTCTTTGTGGCAAAGCGTTTGGTTGTGTCAAATTTCATGTCACATCTGTCATTTGTCAGTGTACCTTCTTAATGAGTTTTGATAAAAATGACATTCAATGTTTACGTATTGTTTTTTTTTAATTCAATGGTAAAATAATGTATATGTTTAGAAAATAAATAAATAATTTGAAAAAAAAAACAGTTTCTTTTTCTGCGGCAATCGCATGTCGAACGAAAAAAAGTCAAGAAATCAAATTTGTCCTAAAATGAATGGGGTCTATTAAAATAGTTTTATTTTACCAGAAAGCAGTGGCGTACATAATAGTTTTCGAAAATATTTAGTCTGAAAAAAATCACCTACATCAAAAAATGGCTGTTGGTATTTAGAGAGTGTGTGATAAATTTGATGAACACATCGAATAGAAGAAACCATTTTTTTCGTTAATCGTAATAAAATAGTTTTTCTTACAATCTACCTTATCACGTAGCCGAAGAACACAGCTAGGCAACAGCGCTTAAATTTTTACTCGAAAATTGACCCCTTGCTAAGACGCAGCGTTCTGTCAAATTTTGCTTGTCAACTGTCACTCATTTGTTGTCACTCGGTTGTCAGTGTCGGCCTGCATTTCGGATCAATCATAAAAATTTGATGTTTGAGGTTCAAAAAAAGACAATAGGAATCAAAAAATAGTCAAAAAAATGCGTCTTCTACGTTCTTTCGGTAAAAAACAAATTGAAGTCGCCGCACAATAGTCAGTACTTCGACGTTTTAAAGAAATATGACGTAAGTTGGCAACGTCACATTACTGACCACCCATTTGGTATCAACATTCAAAATGGCGGGCGCCCTGTCATGTTTATGCCACGCCCAATAAATTAAAAACAAACTATGTACTATCTACGTTGTTGCCAATGTATTATTATGTTTAATAATTATGCGTCACAATGCAAGCCGGAACAGTAATTGTCTCATTATTAAAATTAAAACAGGCGCTACTTACCGTATCGCCACTTGTAACCGCGATAAGCACTATCGCATGCCCGGTGAACAGCAGGAACGTCAGAATTAAAAACAGCGAAAAGTATCCGAAGAAGATTTTGTTTGTGTATTTTTTGAACAGGTGGTACAGTTCCAGCGTCTTAAATTGGGACTGAAATAATGGAAAGATCGATTTAATATGTCATTTATGTATAAGTACTAGGGTGGTCCTTTGCTGATCTACTAAGACCATGCATTCCGAAAAATCATTAAATGGAATGTCAATACATTTTCTTCTTAAATTCTACAAAATTTGATGGTTCGCACGCCATACTTTTGGCGAACAGGTGTTGAGATATAGGCAATTTAAAATGGCTCTTTTATGGCATTTCATTTAGACCAAAATGATGTCCACTTTTGACAGATGTCAAATGTCAAATTTTTACATTTAACAAGGATTAATTTTTACTTTCCGTATATCTTGAAACCCGTTTTTTGGAAGTATGGCATGTAATCAATCAAATATTTACACAAATTTTAAAAATTCGTAATACCAGCTACTCGGAACTACTCTTCCTTAAGACCACCCTGTACAAATTCACGTTTTGCCACTTATCACACACCTTATAAAGCTTTAAAGTACGGCGGTAAAAAACCATCCCGCATAAACTCGTCAAGCCATATCACCACTGTTAGGAATCACTGACGATTTTTGAATGAAATTACGAATAAGAATCACAGTGGGAACTTCAGTACGTCGTCCCATTATTTTGCGCGTGAAAGCATTCATTTGATTTGAAAAATTCCAAGAACATTACTATTTTCGATTAAATATTGATAATTTTAATCTTGATTGGCTCGGTCGGGACAACATTCAACCGTTTGATAAAACCTTGTCTATCTAATGCACTTAACTGATTGGAAATAGATCATGCTATTAATTTTTGGGTAATACATCCCGTATTATCTACAATTATCTTAATTATTTGAAACACGGACTGCAGCATGTGGTGTATAACCACCTTAATATGCGCCCCTTGTGTCAACTGTCAAAAATAGTTAGTGTTACTAAAAATAGTAGTTGTACAAAATTCTTACTCTTAAGTGTCCCCTAGTCCATTTCTTTTCGTCGTAAGTGTCGGCGTCTTGATTGGTCCCTCCAAAGATGTCGTCATCGTCGCTTATAAGACTTATCGTGCTCGACACTTGCCTTTCCATTTGTTGCGCAACCTGAAGGTCAAACTTTTTTTTTACACCCTGTATAATAAAGAAAAAAATTGGCAACACTGCTTGGTGCGTCAGCAATTGAACGTTCAAAAAGCTTTGACCATTGGTTGCCGTAGAATGTCCAATATATTTTTAAAAAAATGAAAATTATAACTTACAAGGTGAGTGATGGATAGTTTTGATATTATTATAGAGATAATATGATAAAAAGGCTAAAGCATTTTTGCTTACCGTTAGTCACTTAATTTAGGGTAATTTAAGGCTTTAATAGGCCCTCTTTTATCAACTTTTTAATGATTTGCACGATTTGTTTTAACTATATTTCACATGGATACATTATGAATTTTCTAGTACTGAGATAAGAAAACCACTTACCAATATGAAAATATACAGTAATCTCAAAAAAATGCACTATTAATCACTAGAAACAAACATATCGCGGCAAACGGAAACTTGTCAAATATTCACAAAAAATTGAGCATACTGCATTAGACCAGGGGTTTAATTAAAATAGCGGAATCTGCGATGATATCTTGTTACCAAAACCTAATCCTTAAGTAGTCTCAGGATTAATATTCGCTAATCTTTTTGGGGATTCTAATCTTTTTCGTAATTCCCAATTGTTTTTTGCTAAATACACTTGATATTTGAATGAAATCAATGGGGGGAGGCTATATAGAAGAATTTGATAAGTTTTTATTATTTACAAAAGATTATTACAAAAAAAGCATTTTAAAATGAATTATTGCTCATGTATTGGCTACACTCATGAATTTTGTTTGTTTTTTGAAATTTGTCATTGTTGTCATAAAAATAAAAGGCTATTTATTGCTCATATATTTGGTTGTTTTATTCATATTTAAAAAAATGTTAATATAAATAATTTTTATTATAAAAATATAGATAATTTTTTTACGTTTTAAGTTTATTAAGTGGAATGAAGTAATTTTTTTAATGATCTATATTATTACATAGTCAAAGAACACGATTTGATAATAGCACTGCAATTTTGCTCGAAACTTGTCTTTCTGGTAAAGCGCTCGCTTGTGTCAAATTTCATGTGACAGCTGTCATTGGTCAGTGAGTCTTGATCAGTTTTCATAAAAAATGAGGCAGATAGTTATTTATTACTCATATAAATGTTTATTATATCGTTTTTAAACAACAAGGATATTTTTTTACGTTTTAAAATCGTTAACTGTAGTGGCATCTACTTTATTACATAGTCAAAGAACACAGTTTGGGTATAGCACCTTACTCAAAACTTGTCTTGCGCCAAGGCTCTAGTTTTGTGTCAAATTTCAAGTGACAGCTGCCATATATTAGGGTTGAGTCTTAATAAGTGTTTATAAAGATTACATTAAAAGGTAATTTATTTCTCATATATATGTTTACAAATTTTTCCACGTTTTCAGTTCGTTAAATGCAATGAAACAGTTTTTTTTTAAACATCTATCTTATTATATAGGTGAAGAACAATTTTACTCGATACTTGTTTTTATAGCAAAGCGCTTGTTTATGTCAAACTTCATGTGACAGCTGTCATAATATGTCAGTGTAGATTGTTTATAAAGATTTCATTTAAAAGTTATTTATTTCTCATATATATATGTTAATTTTTTGACATTTAAGTGCATTAAAATGTGTTTTTTTAACACAGTTTGGCAACAGCGCTTATATTTTACTCCAAAAGTTGTCCTTTGGCCAAGACGCCCCTTTCTGTCAAATTTGGCTTGTCAATTCTCACTCGGTTGTCAGTGTCAGTTGTCAGCCTACAACCCAAAATTTGGGATCGATCATAAAAATTTGATTTTTGAGGCTCAAAAAGACTAATCAAAAAATAGTCGAAAAAATGTCGCTTCTACGTTCCTTCGGTAAAAAACAAATTGAAATCGCCACACAATGGTGAGTACTATAAGGGGTTATTTTAAGTTTCGACTTCAATGTTTGGGTTATGTAATGGTTTTCCTGATACCTTTGAAAAGTGGCAAGCTTAAATCCTGCAATAAAAGAAGCTTTTCCTGCAGTTTATTGATACGAAAAGGGCTATCTAAACACTTCAGTGATAAGGGTGCAAAATTAATAAACTTGAATTCAAGTTTTAAGTTCCACGCTTGTATTGGCCATTGTAAAGACTCGACTCTGCATAAAAAGTCTTATTACTAGGGCTCGGAATTTTGGAAAATTATGTATTCAAATACTCACTTTGTTTTTTTTTTGAATATTTGAATTATTCACTATTTGAATAATCATACAATGTATCCGAATATATTTGAATATTCAAATATTTGAGTAATTAATAGATAAATTTAAAGGAATAAAGGAAACCTCTCATACAAAATATCTTGGGATATACCTTGACGAAATTTTAACTCGCATATACATACTTAATGTCTATTTTATAAATTTTAGATAAAAGTGACATCATATATTAACTCAGTCATTTCAAAGATACAGAATTTTAGTATGGGGAGAATTATACAGGGTGTCCGGAAGCTAGATGCAATCCTTTAAGGGGGTGATAGCTGACTTAATTTCAAACATTTTAAGCTAAATATGTGTAGGTTGAAATTTGTTTATAAATTTTTTATGGGAATTTTTGCATTTTTCTCAAGAAATACCAAGATTTCACACTTAAACGGTAATAGAGCACAAGTTACAATTAGTATAGGAGTTTCAAAGTTTATTTTGTTTTGTCTAATGTGTATTAATAAAAATACGATCAATTCCAAGCTTCTGTGTAAAAGTGTAAACTTATAGAAAAAATAGAGACATTGAAACTTTTTAGTGCGGTGCGAATCGATTTTTTCCAGTCGCCTTCCGTCCAGCTTTTTTAATATACTAATTACAGTAATACTAATTACTAATACATTTTAGTGGTCAAACCACTCAAATCGAGCAGGAGATACTTACACAATGATTTGTGAATGATGCTTATTTCTTAAGTGATTCCATAAATTGCTTATTCCTGTCTTATCCTTGACATTATACAAACAAAATTTGCATTCAACGCGATTATCCATTCTATTAAAATATTGCCAAATTTTGCTTTTCGAACTCATATTGACTTACTACTAGACTTACTGTTAATTAAGTCAATTAATTTAAAATTAACCCTTATACAGTACTTAATCGTTCGCTTTTATATTCAACCAGAGTCAAATACAACTAGTATAACTACGCCGTGCCGTGCCACGTGGAAATCTGGAAATATTAAATGTTCCCAAGAACGATGACCGCCCGTAGCTTGTATGCAAAGAGAAGAAAAGATCGGGCCCGCAATATTTAAATATTCGAGTATTTAAATACTCAAATATTTAAATACTTGAATATTCAAATATTTGTTGAAATGAATAAATTTTTTTGCAAAAACTCGATATTTGAATAAACCGAGTTTGATTCCGAGCCTTAGTTATTACCATCTTATTGGTAACTGAATCTTGTTATTAATGAATAAAGATTAATTTTTTAGACCTTCCAGTTTCCTTGAAATTGTGCAAAATTTTCACACACCCTTTTTAAAATGCTTATCCGTCCATATAAATAACTTAATGACCATTTTAATAGTATCAACTTTTGACAATTTTCTGTTTTACAGGTTAAATAGTGCAGGAGCATATGGTGCAACTGGCGGAGCCCTACTAGTATATTTCACTGATTGGAGGGTTGTCGCTGACTATCTGCCTTTCTATAATGGAAAGTTCCCTCCGAAGGAAGAATCCTAAGTGTTCAGTACCCACTTTGTAGATATTTAAGTTATAAATAAAGTTATATTAAAACTAATTTTTATTCTTTTTTACACCTATATGTACATAAACCTAATAGTCTGCCGCAGTGTTTGATAAATAGTCCCTTCTGCCAATATTTGATGCCTGTTTGTTTTGTTGTGCCTCCAGTTTGGGGCAGTCTGTGATTCTGTGCCCCAGACCACCACAATATGCACAACCCCTTTCATCTCCAACTTGTAAATATTTCTCACTCTCTGGACAGATCTCCAGCAAGAATTCTGGTACTTTTTGCTTGGCCTCAATAAGTAAATGCTTTAGGTCAAGCAGTACCATTTCATCATTGGATTTATTAATGAACGTAGTGGCTAAGCCTTTATTCTCAGATCTTCCGGTACGACCTATTCTATGCACATAGTTCTCCACATCATCGGGCATGTCATAGTTTATAACATGCTGAATGTCTGGGAAATCCAGACCTTTGGAAGCAACATCAGTGGCTACCAAAACGTCTTTTTCATGCCTCCTAAATGCTTCCACTGATCTGGATCTTTCTTCTTGGTCTTTGCCTCCATGTATGGCAACTGCTTCTACACCCTTTAAGAGTAAATACTCATGTATTGCATCCACATCTTGTTTTTTCTCTGCAAAAATGAGCACTGGTGGAGGGGTTTTCTGCAAACATTCCAAGAGATAGACAACTTTGGCTTCTTGCTTCACATACTCAACTTCTTGGGTGACATTCATGGATGCTGCACCTGCTCTTCCCACATTAATAGTTATGGGTTTTACCAGAGCTGATCTGGCAAAATTTTGAATCTTTTTGGGCATAGTGGCTGAAAATAGTAAAGTTTGCCTCTGCCCACTGAAATATGAAAATATGGTTCTGACATCTTCTTCAAATCCCAGGTCAATCATCCTGTCTGCTTCGTCCATGCAAAGGTACCTGCATACAGTCAATTTCACTATTTTCTTCTCTAGCATATCCATAAGTCTTCCTGGTGTGGCTACCATAATATGCACTCCTCTCTGTATGGTCTCAATTGCTTCATTCACTGGTACACCCCCGATTGAGAGGCAACTTCTAATCTCTGGCATGCCTTTTTTGACTAAATGCCCACAAAAGTACTGAATAATATCATATGTTTGCTTAGCAAGCTCTCTGGAGGGGCAAATGATTAGCCCATATGGGCCTTCGTTAGCTATAAAGGGCATTTTGACTTCTTGCTCAAGGCAAAACATTATTATTGGCAAGACAAAAACTAAGGTCTTGCCTGAACCTGTGAAAGCTATACCAATCATGTCTCTACCAGAGAGTACAGTTGGTATCCCTTGAACTTGAATTGGGGTGGGTTTCTTAATGTTCTTTTGCTTAAGGCCCTCCATAATGCCTTCATGCAGCTTCATATCTCTAAATGACTTTAATGGAGGGGGTATATCTTCACCTTCAACTAATATCCTTAATTTTTGTCTCAAGGTTTCATGTCTTGTATAAGGCATTCCTCGGACATACCTTGGTGGTTTCCAGCTTGTCTTTATTGGTTCACTGTACTGAATACCTTTTGCCAACTCGCTCACACCCATCAAGGCCTTTTTCTCTGCAACTATATCAAGTATTTCTTCTTCTTTTTTTAGTTGTCTTTCAGCAGCACTCACTTTTTTGGCTTCGGCAAGTTTACGCAACTCGTTATGTTGGTCCAGCAATGGAATGTTATTCTTTCTGCCCCACATTTCTTCTTCCTCCTCCTCGTTGAGTTCATTTTCACTTTGTGATGCTTGCTTACCATGGTCACTTTCCTTCACTTGTCCTAAGCGTCCGATTTTTAACAGTTGTTGCTTTTTACGTTCTTTTACAGGAACGTAAGGGACATAGTTGCTATCGTCCGAATCTGACGACTTTTCTTCGTCATTTTCTGGCCGCCGATATCGCTTTATAGGAGGCTCCTTATCAGACATTTTTAGGTAAATTATTACCAAAGAATTCACGACATTAAAAAGAAATAATCACGTGGACTGACGATGGACTGAACTTTAGGAAAATCACCTTCTTCCTTTTTGGTGGAAATGGTAATTTTAAAAATATAAACAATTAGTGTGACAGCTGACATTAACAGTTAAAGTTGACATTAAAATTAGATGTTGCCAGATTGTATGACCGCTTTAAGGTGCGCTCATGATATAGGTCTCATGACGTTAAAAATCATGAAATGAGATTGCCAGAACTTTCAATTCAGAAGTTCTTGGTTTTATTGCCAGTAGTCAATTTGACCGAATTACACCTCTACAATTTTTCATACTCGAAAGCAGGGTCGCCAAGACCAGGGAAATGTTTCTGTTGCTACTGGACTAATTGGTAATTGGTTTGCTAGTTTATAAGGGCGTTTGCTTCACGTCATAAAAAATGTTTTATCTTTTTCTATCTTTAGCAATGTTGCCAATGCTAGGGAAATTTCCGAAATGGAAAGAAAAAGAGTTTTATAGTCATTTACGTGTTTTTTTTTTAATTTAACGTAAATTAACTTGGTAAAGAATTAAATTATAATTTATTTATTTACATTCAGCGAAAATTGTATTATGGGTATATCTAGGAATTTTCTTAAATTATAGACTGTAATTATAAATAAGCTTGAGGTACACGTCATCCAAGAATGTTTTTTTTTTCCTTTTTTTTTAGCAAAGTTGCCAGTGGAAACTTCCGAAATCTTGAACATAATACCATAAAAAAATAAAATAAAAACTTGTTTGTTTTTATTTGGCGAAATGTTGCTATATCTAAGGAAACCTTTAGTAAATAATACATAACTAAAAAACTGTATCTCGGTGAATTCTAGAGAATTTAAAATCTCTTAGGGAAATTTGAAATGAAAACATGGCAATGCTGCTTAAGAGCTAAGTCAAATGTCATTGTTATCTGTCATCTGTCATAGTTTTTTCAAACTTGCCCGGAGTTTCCCACAAGATTTTCCATTAAAATCCCGAAATTAAAATATACAGGAAAGATATTCGCCGAAAATGGAGCAAATATTAGCCAAACTGTTAGTGCCAAACAGCAATGTTATCCACGAGGTAAAAACCCGATTTGACACAAATTTAAGTGATATAACCTCACTTTACACGTGCAAGACCGGACTGTGGCAGCTTTAAAACGTGAAAATCCGATTTTTTAGGGCACCAAGGAACTCAAGGAGGCTTTCAAGAAGCCCGAGGCGATCCCGGCATTATGCGACGTAATTGTCACCTCGGCCAATCCGGAAATAAGACAATCCGCCGCGGTGTTGTTACGCAGAAAACTGGGAAAAAGGAGGCAGTGGAGTAAGTTAAATGTGGAAATAAGGAACAGGTAAAAAGTGGTGGCTTCTCGGTAAGTTATGTTATTTAGTAGTCGTTGTTTATTTCAGGATAAAACAGGGTATGCTACAAGCATTTGTAAATGAGCAGGAGAAATCTGTTAAAAATGCCATAGCTCAGTTCATAGGGGTTATAGGGAAAAATGAGTTTCCAGACAATAGTTGGCCTGAAGTGCTTAACTTTGTTCATACTTTATGTAGCAGTGACAATGACATTGATAAAGAGGTACAAAATTTTATTTAAAACAGTGACTCATTCATAAAGACTTATTAACTAACCATTTCCCTTATGACTAATATATCAAGTAATGCATGCCAAATTTAATGGGTATGATATTTTAACAGCATTTTAATAAGACACTGCCATTTATTTCAGATGGGCATGTACACATTATCAATTATGACAGAAATGTCAAACAGTTCTTACATTATTCATGCAGACTCATTCTCACACCTCTTCTCCAATATCCTAAATGGTCTATCTCAGCCTAAAAGCAATGTTGCCTACTATACTGTCATGACTATGAAAAACTTGGTTCCAATCATCAGTGGGCATCAGCAAATGATCAATGTTTACCATCAATTACTACCAAACGTTCTACAAATACTCACTGCCTTTGTAAGCGATGATGAGAAAAAGGCTTGTGACTTATTTGAGATTTTAGAAGAACTTATCGATTATGCTGTCACAGTAGTAACTCCACATATTAAAGCTATTATCGATATGTGTTTGCATATCGGCAGTAATAGCTCCATGCCCACTACTGTGCAAATTAAGGCTATCAGTGTTATTGGTAAATAAAGGAATTTGTAAAAAAATAATAAGGGTTTAAGAGGTTTTTCTTTAGGTTGGCTAATAAGATCAAAAGGAAAAGTGGTGCTTAAAAATAAGCTGGTCGAGCCAATCATTGATGTACTGATTCATCTGATGGCTCAGCAACCTGACGACGAAGGGAACGAGGAGTATTTCTTGGGTGACCCAGATCAGTTTACATCTACAACAGTAGCTACACAGACTTTGGATTTGGTTGCTTTACATATACCTGCCGATAAATTTGTGCCTTATTTGTTGACCAAGGTAGAACCTGCTATACAGGGTGAGTATTTTAAAGTGGTCAATTGTTTTTATTTGTTTAACTGTATAAACCATTTATATAACAAGATCAAATTACAATAGAGATAATAATAACAGATAAAACTTCACTGTCACTAAAAGTCATTAAAATACCAATTTTAGGGAATTAACTGGAGCTGTAATAATTGTCTGCCTATCAAAGAAACTCCTTGACACTAAATCTACTAGTCTTTGAATATTTTTTTAATACTAAAGAATAAAGAATTAATACTAAGAATCTTGCTTGTCATAGTCAATATAAAGCTACCATTACAGACCCAAATATTTAGTATGAGACTTTCTCCAATATAAAAGACCCATATAAAGACCAATTTACTTTTGTAAGACTTAAAAATTGAAGGTAGTTTAGAACAATCAATAAGAATAAAATCAGAAGTCTTTAAGGTCCTATTAGTTTAATGTGAAATATTCATAAAAAAAATATCAACAGTCCATTTCAGTGCAATTTTTTAAACTTTGCACCAACTTTTACTTGTTACTTGTATACTTTCAAAAAATTTACTAGAAGCATTTTATTAATATGACCAGTATAAGACTCCCTACCCTTTGAGCCGCATAATGAATTCTGCTGTTAAAGTAGTAAAAGTTTATAAAACTAACATCGTTAAAGTGATTTTCTCTCTACACTGAGAGCTAAGTTTTTTAGTTATTAAATAATAAAGTAATTTATGGATCTTATATATTTTTAAATCTCTTCTTTCAACCCACTTTTAAAGATTAATTTCACATCCATAATTGCCTTCGAATCATTTTAAATAATAATCTGAATATACATGATGAGGCTGAGCTGGTAGATACAGGTTTTTTTTATTAAAGAACTTATTAAAAATTCATTTGATTTGAAAATGTTTGAGTGATAGCAATGAATTATATGTGTACTAAGTTTTGTTCTGGAAGTCTCCATGATTCGTTCATCACTTTCAGATTATGATGATGTGGTTTGGTAAGATTCCAGTTAACTTCAATATACCACACAAACCAGTAGTTCTTTTATACCTATTAAATAACTGTTCCTTATTATTTAATAATAGCAATAAGGCTCTCTATAGAATATTTCACGCAAATAATATTAATCTAAATAGAATTTTAGAGTCTAATCATGCCAGCAACCTTGGATCAGATTTGGCATCATTACTGTATACCCATATTTTAAAACATTTTATCAAAAAATGTGTCCACAATAAAACAAAGTAATCAATCTGGACTTCTAGATACTGACTGTGATAGGGATTCTTTTTTATAGATAAATACACAGAAGATGAAGCTCACTCACATACTATAAATAACATTGAAAATAAGCATGCGAAAAGTTTCAGTAGTTTTATTTTAAATATACAGTCTCTAAGAAATAAAATGGACGAGCTTCATCTTTTACTTGATTCATGTGATTTTCCTGATATTGTATTACTAACTGAGCACTGGTTAAAGCCTAACGAATGTTTCTTAATATCTGATTATATTCCTATATCAATTTTTTGTCGGCAACACTCCATACATGGAGGAACAGCTATTTTAGTTAAACAAACAATTGAAGCTTTTTTCTGTAAAATTAATAAGTATGATAGCTTTCTGTTGGAGAAGGTTCTTGAATTCTCCCTTTGTTTTTGTAAGCGATTTAATTTATAGGTTCTTTGTGTTTATAGACCACCCACAGGAGATATTGGTATGTTCCTGGACAAACTTGATTCTCTATTATCCCAATTGTCTCTACACTCCATAGTTATATTGGCTGGTGACTTTAATATTAACTTCACTGATGTAAGCTTGCCATCATATCATACATCCCTTTTAAGTATATTGGAATCTTATGACTTGAAGATGCATGTTTTTTCACCCACACGTATAACATTGATTATTTGTGTACAAATTTAAATGATGTGTCATGTAGAGTACTCTCATCTGGTATTTCTGACCATGAAGCCATTCTCGCTAGGATTCCATGCAACACTGTATTTCCTTGTAAAACCTTTATTATGGGATTTAAGTGTGACGTTCAGGGCCTTATGTTTAGTGAAAACTCCCCCTTGCAAAACAAAGAAAGCTGTAAGTTCCTTGGTATTACCATTGATGGTCGCCTTCGCTTCGAAGATCATATCCTAAATCTTGCATCAAAATTATCCTCTGGATGCTTTGCAGTAAGAATGGCGGGGCATGAGCTGGGAGGGGTAGTTGCACGTTCAGTGTACTTTTCTCTTATTGAGTCCCACCTTCGTTATGGCTTGCCTTTTTGGGGTTTAAGAACAAGGGATTATTAAACGTAATTTTTGTGATACCTATGTTCCGCTGGGTTAAGAGATTCTTGTAAACCTCTCTTTATATCTCAAAAAATCCTAACTCTTTTTTCTCTTTTTATCTTAGAAACAGCTACTCTTATTCATAAATGTCCTAAACCTCCCTCTAACACTGGTCATATGACTCGCCAGGTTAACGATTTTCCCTTACCAATCCCTACATCCTCCCTCACCAAGAACTCTGTTATATACCTTAGCAAAAAAGTTTACAACCATGTTCCTCTATGTATCAGACAAATTTTAGAAGTTAAGAGATTCAAAAAGGAATTAAAATCACTTTTATTATCCAGGGCATATTATAGCCTTGACGATTTTTTTAATGATACCTTTTAACCTGTGCTCTGACATCATTTTAGTGTTTTAGTTTTGTTTCCTGTTAAATAATTTAATTTACTTCCTCTAAATTCTGTTTTATTGACAGCTTTACTTATTTTTTAATGAAATTTATCAAAAAGATGCTTTTTTTTTTCTCAATCTGTTTTGTTATGATTAATTTTGGTAATGTGTGTAAATTTTATGGTAAAGTGTTTTAGATGTTATGTTTGTTTAAAATTTAAAGTGAATTTGGAATTTTTTAGTTTTTAGGATGCTTGTACACAAGATTTTGTTGTCTTACGTAATATAGCACATTTTCTTTCTTTCTTGAGTGATGACGAATCTCCCGTACGAAGCAAAAACCTAGTAACTCAATTTTTTACAAAATTTAGATTTTGTTACCTTTTTTTAGTGCTAGGTATTTCCTATTATCCAATACAAATTTTTTCCCCAAATTCCTACGGATAAACGTTTTATAGCTGTTGGAAATTCCTAGTAAGTCCTCAAAATTTACTCTTTTTCATTGGCAAAACATAGCAAAACAGCCTTTCAAGAAAAAACATAGCAAGTTTTTTTTGCTATTGAATTTAAAAAATAAGTTATAATAAGATCCCAGGGAAAAAGATAATATGTATAGTTATAATGTTTTTCCTTTGCATATCAATTAAATATGGTTCATTTATTACAATGGAAAAACCAAGTATTTTACATTACTAACATTTTGATTTTAACAATTTTCTAGTAATACCATGCAAAAACGTAGTAAAATGATTTACTAGGTTATTCCATATTTTAATGTTTAAAAACACTGCTGTATCCAATCCGTTAATTTACTTTGCTATATTCATTATATTATTTGCTATATTTATTATATATTTTGCTAAATATTGCAAAAATGACTTACTATGTTTTACCATTTCACGGGAGGAATTGTGTCTGCTCAATGAAAATTTTAATATAAAACATGGTATCCCTTAGGGTCATCCTTTCTGTCAGTTTTTTGTTTATAGTGACATGGCTAGATTGAGTATCTTAGTATAGATAATATTCTTAGGGTAACATTTTGATTTCTGTATTTGTACAAACAAGTGAGAAGTATTATTCATATATTTTTGTTAGGGTTGATAGAAATTATACCTACTGTACTTATATTATTCATTTTGTGCTTTAATTAATTAATTTATTTATTTATACACGGGATCAACCCCATTACAAAATATATATATATATATTTCTGAAAAAGAAATAAAAGCTATACCACTAATTACTAATTAACAATAATTATCAGACTTAATCTTAATACCAAGGATAATTAAACCGTTTTACAAATAGTAACAATATTCTCTCAAAATCAGAACAATTATTAACAATGCATAATTAGCTAAGAAAAAACAAAATATATTATTATCAATGACAATGATCAAATGTATTTCAAATTATTAATCATGGAGCAAAATTAATTCAAAAAACAAAATCCTACAAACTCTTAATAAGACTCCTAAAATGCAATAAGGAAATTTCCAAAACTTCAATTCCAGTAGAGTTTACCAGCCTCAAGGTCCTTTCGACAGGCGAGTGCATAGCATAGTTGGTACGATGATAAGGCAAAGAAAACAATCGATTTGCCCTTAGATTACGGTATGGAATATTAAATGAAATCCTATTAAGTAGTTCGGGACAAATCACAAGGCCATTCAAAAGTTTATAAATAAACACCAAATCATTCTCAGTGCGTCTCTTAAGTAAACTCCGCATATTCAGCAAGTTCATTGCTTCATCATAACAATGGTCATTAGGAACTGGAATGCGAAGTTTATAAAGGCAAAATCGTAGAAATTTATTTTGAACCCTCTGCAGTGCCATACAATTATTCATGTACAAAGGAGACCAAATTATTGATCCATACTCCAACAAAGAGACAACAAGTGATATGTACAACCTTTTGCAAGTTTCAACCGACTTGCAGCTTTGTCAACAAGGTGTAAAAATCTTAGATAATAAAGCTTTTATTGACTTGACAAATTTAATGACAGCAATGACTTTAATTAAATTAACTTTTAGGTGGTGACATTTATGCCCAAAAAGCGGCTTATTTGGCGCTAGCGGTGCTGGCTGAGGGTTGTTCCGAGAAAGTGCGCACGAAATATTTGAACGAATTTTTAAAATGCGTCTGTAACGCCATTCATAATCCGAACGCGGTGGTGAGAAACGCCGCTTTATTCGCCCTGGGACAGTTTGCCGAGCATTTACAAGTTAGTCGTATAAAACTGCAGTTACGTGACTGTTATAACTGATCGAATTTTTTAGCCTGAAATCAGCAAGTTCGCCTCAGATCTTTTGCCAGTACTGTTCGAGTACCTCTCGCAAATCCTGAAGCAAATGGAGGTGGAGAGAAAAGATCCGCCCAGTTTGGACCGTTTGTTTTACGCCCTGGAAACGTTTTGCGAGAATTTAGAGGAGGAATTGATGCCTTATTTGCCGATATTCATGGATCGGCTGTTTGTCGCTCTCGCACCTGAAATGACCTCGATTCAACTGAAGAGGGTCGCCCTAAGTGCTTTAGGGGCGGCCGCTACCGCAGTGAAACAAGGCATTTTACCGTACTTTCAAAAGATCATCGAAGTTTTGAATTTTTATATAAATTCCGATCCGAATTCGGAAATTCATCAGATTCAGTGCTATGCCATAGGTAAGATTTTTGTAGTAAGAAGTTGTATTTTACCGTCTCTCGATTTGATTTATGTTCTTGTTAGAAACTTTGGCTGTAGTGGCCCAATTCGTCGGTCCGGAAAACTTCAAACCTTTAGCCCAAGAGTCCCTCCAGTTGGGATTGAGGATCATGGGAGAAACCGACGATCCGGACGTGAAAAAGAGCGTTTATTCACTGTTTGCCGCCCTCGCTATCGTCATGAAGGAGGAATTGGGCGTGGCGCTGCCTAAAATTGTTAATCAGATGATCGAGAGTATACAGAGCAGCGATGGAATTATTGTAAGCCATTATTTTCGTACAAACGATTATCTGGCTCAGAGTTATAGGGTTCTATGTCACAAATATCTCACAAAGTTCTATGAGAGCTATATTTCATTAGTCAGGGTTTCAAAGTTCCATGTCTATTTGCTAATATAATAATTAGAAGCAGTGGCGGCTCGTGAAGCTCACGATGAAGCTCGAAGAATCATATAATAGGCCGGTGTTGTCAAGTAATTATACATTTAAAACATAAACTCTAAGAATTTTTTCCAAAAAAAAAAACATTTTTTTTTCTATCAAATTTAAAAAATTTGGGAGAATTGGAGAACTAAAAAGGGGGACACTATGAAAAGAAACGACAGTAATTAAGCTTAATATGTACATTTATCGTTATTTACGTACATAAAAGTAACAAGTAACTACTAAAAATGGCACAGAAAGAAGGAGTCATTTAAAAGTATTTTGAATACAAACAAATTATCAGTTTTGAGTTTTATTACCTATAAAGCAAGTTAATTCTTTTATCTTTGTTTCGTGCAAATTTGTCAATTACCCTATCGTAAAATGTGTTCCCAGTTTATACTAATTGAGCGAGAATGTCCTTTTGGATTGATAAAATAGATAAGGATGAAAGCCGATTTTGAGTCATTGTGTTCCGCAAAGATGTTTTTATTCGCTTTAACGTAGAAAAAGTCCTTTCAACTGAAGCACTGGTTGCAGGTATTGTAGCTAGTAAACAGAACAACTTGTAACTTTCAGGAAGAATTTCATTTGTGTCGTAATCATGCATACTTTTAATTAGACCCAACAAACTTTTATCGTAAAATTGTTCACGGTGTATTGGTGAGAAAATGGTTTCTAGTTCTGTTTTCAATAATGATTTATCAAAAAGTGGTCCATAAGTATTTATTAACGAGTCCAATGGTTTTTGCGGAAATATTTCTCCATATTTTGAAAATTTTTTAGTATCACCCAACTGCAGAAATTGAAACTTGCTATAGTCCGAAAAACGTTGCTCTAATTGAGTTATTGTCCAAAATTTCAAAAAATATTCGTCTAAATTTAGTTTTGGCTTTATCCAAAGTGCTTTGATTACCATCATTTTTAGGTAAACCACCAAGTTCATTACGATTTAAGGTAAGTTCTGTATTTGTCTCGCTAACAGCAACGTTAATATGCTTAGAAAAGGTCAGGTCATTTCTCCAGCTTTTTAACACTTCAAGACATCTGGAAACGGAATTATTACAAAACTGGATGTCATTATTTTTTTTCTGTAACACATTGTATAAGAGCTCTATCTGTTGAAATATGTCGCTAAAAACGTTTAATAAAAATACGAATTCCAGATCATCCAGTATTCTTTTAAACCCATCTACCTCCCTAATTAATTTTGCATTTGATTCTGGGCAATTCATTATCTGCTGAAATACTTCAATTAATTTTTTTCTCTCCTGTAATACGGCATTTAACACTTTAGCATTCGAGTTCCATCTCACTTCGCTATTTGTAGGAATTCGTTTTCCGATAAATTTATTTAAGAAATGGGATCTTTTAGAGGAATGGTGAAAATAAGCCGGAATTCCTTGAAGAGTCGAAAAAAATATTTTTACTGCCGTAATATTGGAGCAACTTTGCTGTAAAACTAAATTAAGGCGATGCGCAAAACAATAGGTAAAAATAGCTAGTGGTGCAGAGTCTTTTACTAATTTTTGTAGTCCGTTTAGTTGGCCCGACATAACACTAGATCCATCATAGGTTTGAGCAATTAGTTTCGCTTTACAGTCAAATTTACCAATCACACTAAACAGTAAATCGCGTAACGCTGGAGCATTTCGATCTTCCCCTAAATCAAAGAAACCTAAGAAATATTCTTGAACTATGCCTTTTGCATCTACTAACCTGCATACAATTGAACACTGTGCCTTTTTAGTTATATCGGTTGTTTCATCAACAATACAGGCAAAAAATGGGGAATTAATGATGGCATTTTGAATAAAAATGGAAATTTCGTCTTAAATCAGGTCAATGAGTTCATTTTGTGTCGTTTTTGAGAGGCCTAAAATAAGTTTTTTTTTGCCAGTGATCTTTTAGTTCTGGATTTGCATTTAACATTAATTCCCAAATAGCTTTGAAATTTCGAGGATTTAGAGAGTCATCTGACTCATCGTGGCCACGAAAAGACAGTTCCTGTTTAGCTAAAGTACAAGTTAAAGCAATTAATTTTTTAATAATTTCTCGGTTTATTTTAACTTCAACATTATACTTGACTTTTTTGATATTTTCGACTGTTCGTCTAGCAAGTCACGAACAGAAAACTCTCTTTTTTGTACATCCTTAAAGGACAAAGAACTACTTAAATGCTCTTTACAAGTTGAATGTTTCTTAAGCGATGCAGATATATATTTTAAATTGGAGTATCCTTCACAATTCCATACACACTTTTTATTCAAAGCAACAGACATGGCCAACAATACAGTTTCTTTGTAATACAACTTCCACACAGCCATTTATACACATCATACCAAGAAATATTAAAAGCACGTACTTTTTTCCCATCTTTTTGGTCAATACACAGTTTTGGAATAGGCCTGTCACTCAAAATAATTTTTCGTCTTTCAGCCTCAGGTCTTTTAGCCAATGGTAATTCCAACAACGAAACAATAATGTCCAATCCACTGCCAAGTGCCAACATAACATTATTGGTACTAGTACTGCAATTTGGTAAAACTTCAGGCTCGGATAAACTCATTTTTGTCTATTATATTATCTTACTATTCCAAAAAAAGTAATATATAAGTCCTCAAACTTAGCCTTTAATTTTTAAATAAAAATTTAAAATAAAGGCCTAATAAAAGGCTTTGGCCTCTTATGCCTTTATCTTAATTACACAACCAACTAGTGTTACATTTTAAAAAAAAACGTAATAGGCAAAAGCCTTGTAAAAACATTGCAAATTTCTGGATTTAATTATTAGGTTCTTCACCAACTTTTTAACTTCACTTTACCAATGTCTACAACTTTTTAATTCACGAAAACATTTAACCACGAACTCTCAAATTACGAATTAGCAAATTAGGAACAAATTCAAGTACAGATCGATAAATTCTTCCGCTAAAAACAAACATTCAACCGCGAAAACAAACGCAGGCCACCTCGTGTCGGGCCTAAATGATTTCCGTAAGCGCGCATATAA